>NW_020954645.1:194053-218631 GCF_900497805.2 Vombatus ursinus
TTCTCATGCTCACTTGCAGAAGGGGAATGGGGGCCGTGAGCATTCCAGAACAGGGGGGCCGTCCCCAAGAGGGCAGGGGAGGGAGTGCTACTCACAGAGCCATGGTCCTCCTGGATCCCACTCCCAAGCTCCGCTTGGGCTGGGCTCAGAAGCCTCCTAGCTCGGCCCCGCCCAGCCAGTCCAGCCCTGCCCAGCCCCAGGCACAGCTAGCCAAGGCTGCACACGATGCCGCTAGCTCCTGGAGTGGTCACTCTGACGGCTGTGGGGAGACTTCAGATATGCGTTTATGAAGAGTAAAGAGCCATGGGCTGGGTGGGGTTAGTAGGACTCGAGTTCTAATATGGGCTCTGTCACAAACTCATTGCAGTACCTTGGGCGTGTCCCCTCTCTGGGCCTCAGTTTCCCCACCTGTAAAATGGGAGAGCTGGACTTGCTGGTCCTTGAACTTCCTCTAAAATTTTGTTCTTTTGAATCCTGGAAGAGGTTCCCTCAACTCCAAGCCAGGTAGTTCTGGAAGAGTGGAACTGGGGGAAAAGTAAACCCAGGAAATCTCCACCCCACCCTGACACTTTCCAGCAAACAGCCCTGGAAGGTTCCTTCCCAGTTCCTTCCTGTCTTCTCTGGGTTCTCCTCCTTCCTGTGTGAATGCTCCTTTTCAGGCTTTTTTTGCTGGATCATTATCCATATCTTGCCTCCTAACTATAAATGTGCCCCAAGGCTTTGTCCTGGTCCCCCTTCTCTGTCAACACCCTCTCATCTGGTGACCCCTCAGTTCCTCTGGGTTTAAAAATCAGCTCTATGCAGATAACTCCCAGATCTTATCTAGCCCTCTTCACTCTCCTGAGTTCCAGTCCCTTTTCACTAATGGCCTATTGAGTATCACCGGATATGCTGGAGGAAAGCAAAAACCCACCCCTCTTC
This sequence comes from Vombatus ursinus, assembly GCF_900497805.2. Classification (NCBI taxonomy): domain Eukaryota; kingdom Metazoa; phylum Chordata; class Mammalia; order Diprotodontia; family Vombatidae; genus Vombatus; species Vombatus ursinus. The sequence goes on from NW_020954645.1 coordinate 194,975, forward strand.
CCAATTTCCCAGTTTCTGCAAGGGCATCACCAGCTTCTAGTGCCCACAGATCCAATCAGTAGCCAAGCCTTGTTGGTTCTACTTCTGCAGTGATTCTCATATTTGTCCCTTTTTTCTCCGCTCATATTTTATAGGCCTTCTTCACCTCTTGACTATTCCAATAGCCTCTTGCCTTAAGTCTCTCCTCTAATCCATCCATCCTACAGCTGCCAAAATGATATTCCTTAGCTCTTCTGAGCAAAATGATGATCCAAGAGAATTCCAAAAGATTCATGATGGGAAATGCTGTCCATATCCAGAGACAGAACTGATGGAGCCTAAATGCAGATCAAAGCATACTATTTTCACTTTCTTAATTTTTTTTTGTAAACTGTTTCTTCTTTCACAACATGACTGATATGGAAATATGGTTTATGTGATTGCACATATATAACCTATATCAAATTGCTTATCGTCTTAGAGAGGAGGGAGGAAAGGAAGGGAGAAAATTTGGAGCTCAAAATTTTATAAAAAAGATTAATGTTACAAATTGTCTTTGCATGTAACTGGAAAAAATAAAATACTATTTAAAAAAACAAAAAATGATGTTCCTAAAGCACATATCTGAGCATATCTATTAATCCCTGGCTCAATAAACTCTAGTGACTCCCAAATTCTTTCTAGAATAAACTGCAAACAGCGCTGTTTGGCATTCGAAGCTCTTTACAACCTGACTCCACCCTTTCTTTCTAGGTTCATACATTGCCCCCTTCACTCTATGGCCTTCTTGCTCATCACATACAACATTTCATCTCTTGTGTCCATGCCTTTGTACAACTGCCCTCTGTTTCGGGAATGCCCTGCCTTCTCACCTCTGCCTCTTAGAATACCCATCCTGAGCAGTCACTCCTCAGGTGAGTTCTCCCTCTCATCCCCCATCTTGTCCCACTCTCCCCTTGGCCCCAGGTGCAAAAATTCCTCAGTAGGATTCTGGAAAGTATGGAGGATCATGGAATTTTGACATGTAAGGAAACTTAGAAGTCAAAAACTTAGAAGAAACTCAGAGACTAAGGTTCAGAAAGTTATGTGATTTATCCAAGGCCACACAGGCAGCAAGCAGCAAAGCTAGCATTTAAACCTAGGTTCTTTGACTCTCAGCCCAGTACTCTTTCAATACCACATTGATCAATGCCACATTGATCAATACCACATTGATTCAATACTTGGCAAAGATCCCACCTCTCTCCTATAGTGTAGGCCTATATCTATAGATGCCCACAGGACACCTCCACCTAGGAAGCATCTCTGCCTCCACATTGTCTAAAACTAAATTTACCCTCTTCCCAAAACAGGGCAGCTGGGTAGTACCAGGGGTGGGAGGGTGACAGAATACTGGGCTTGGATTCAAAAGGACCTGAGTTCGAATCCTGCCTCAGACACTAACTGTGTGACCTTGAGCAGGTCGCTTAGCCTCAGTTTCATCTGCAAATGGGGATAGTAAGGACATCCACTTCATAGGTGATCGAATGAGATAATCAACATAAAGTGCTTTTCAAACTTTAAGATGCTGTACTAATGTTAGCTACTATAATTTCTACTGACCCCAGTGATTCAGGTTCAAAATATCAGCTCCTTGGTTTTCTCTCCTTCACTCTGTAATCGGCTCTGTAACATCTCTGAAACCATTCTTCCCTTTCCAGCTCCCCTCTCTTCCCTTCTTGCTCAGGCCTTGGTGACACTTTTTTCTTCAACTACTGCTATAGCCCCTTATCAACTTTTTTTCTGCCTCCACTCTTTTTCCTTACTCCAGTCCTTCCTACACATCCCACAATATTAATTTTCCTAAAGTGACTCTCTGAACATGTTGCTCCTCTGCTCAAAAGCCTTGAATGACTCCCCCTAACCGAATAGTTGATATTTATATGCACTTTGAGGTTTGCAAAGCACTTTACAAAGATTATCTTCTACAAATCTCACAATAACCCTGGAGGAAGATACTAAAGGTACTTCTTTCACCATTTTGGAGACGAGGAAACTGAGACTCAGAAAAGTTAAGTGACTTGCTTAAGGTAAGGGTTTGGTGTGGAATTTGAACACAAGACTTTTAGGACCAGCACTTGATGCTGTGCCAAGACTTCTCAGTCTAGAATTCAAGGCCCTCCATGATCTGGTGCCAACATACCTTTCCAGCTTTATCTTCTTTTGTTTATGTAGTTATAGAATTATTTATATAGTTATGAAATTATAGATTTAGAACTTGGAGGAATCTTAGAAATAATCTAGTCCAACCACTTCATTTTTACAAAAGAGGAAACTGAGGCTTACAGGAGGGGAGGTGTCTTGCCCAAGGTCAAGCTTGTCAGTAGCAAAGTCAGGTACTTGAACCCACTTGAACCCACAAAGGAACTCCTCTCCTACTACACATAGTTGCCTACCTGGGGCCATCTGCAGTTGTCCCAATCTATATTTTGCCACTGGACCCAGATGGCTTTGGAGGATTAAGTGAGGCTGGTGACCTTGCACAGCCCTCCCTCACTTAAATCCATTCACTTGCAAGTCATGGCATCATCTTCCTAATGTCATGGTCCTCTGAAGGACAAACAACAACAAACAGTTGCCTGCCCCAGGCAAACCAAATCACTTGAATTTTCTGACTGCAAGTTCCCTAAATAGCAGCAATTCTCTTTTCTTGAGGGCTTTGAGGTCTACCAAAGGCTTTCCTTACAAGACCCTTGTGAGGCAGGCAGCACTAGTGTTATTATCTTCATTTTACAGATGAGGGAACTGAGGCCGAGGAAGGAAAAGTGATTCCTCTAAGGTCAGGGGGCACTGACTAAGCTCAGGCCACTCAGAGGATCCTGTAGGATGACAGAGGAAGAAGTTGTGTCAGAAGGAAGGTCTGCATGTGTCTGTCTGGGTGTACTGTCCATCTGTGTCATAATAAATGTCACGAGGGAAAATAATCAAAGGAAAGAAAGAGACTCAGGTTTTGCTAGCTTCTGGAGAACCCCAGCCCAGGGTCACAGCTGACAGTCCCCAATTATGAGGTGTGTGTGTGTGTGTGTGTGTGTGTGTGTGTGTGTGTGTGTGTGTATGTGTGTGTACATTGGGGGAGTGGAAGATGCACTTTCAAACAGTCCTGAGTCTTGGTTGTGTCCACATCTCCCGAGCTGTTCCTCCCTCCCCACTGGGGCTGATGATTTTACATAAGAAAAGGTTTTCTCCATTTCTTGTGCTGCGTGAAGACTCAAGTGATTGAAGGATGGAGACATCTGGGAGTAGGAAGATGTAGAATTCAGGGGAGGTGAGGGAAGCAATAAGGAATGTTAAGGATGGGGGTCTAGGGCATGTGGCTCCCTTGTCCAGCCAGAGGCTCCTAGAGGGCGGAGACTGTCTTCCTCTTCAGAACAGGGACTCACTCCCCTGAGGGAAGGGCCTGTGTCTGTAGCCCTTTCCCCAAATCAGGGGCTCCCTGAGGGCAGAGCCAGAGATTCCCCCTCCTCAGAGAAGACTAGGAGCCCAGACATGGGATGGAGGTGGGCATGGGGTGTAGAGGCAATCAGGGCTGGAGCTGCCCCCCAGACCCCAGTCAAGAGAATGCCAAGGGGTGTACATGCACAGTCACTCACCAAAGCACCTATTCATACACACGAAATCTCAAGCCCAAACATGCTACATCTAAACATACATACATGACTCCCAAGTACACTGTGCTTTCCATACCCTGTCAGTTGCACATAGATCACAAATACAATGTCACACAAAGACATGCACAGGCACACATGGTGTTTCCCACATGTGTCTATCATCATAGTTGCAAACATAGAGGGTCCCCAGAGGAACAGTTACACACAGATACAGCCCCAAAGGTTCAGCCCTTCCAGAGGGTCCCCTCCCCTTCCAGATACCTGCTCCAGGATGGCTAAGTCAAGGACAGGAGAGGAGAGACAGAAGAGAGGAGTCCAAGGCTGTCTGCAGAGATGGTGCTGAGGCTCTGTCCTTGTTCTCCCTCTGATGGATAACTGAGAGTGGTGAAGGATGGACACATTTCCTAACTATTTATGTGTCCAACTCTGCCCCGCCCCCCTCTACTCTCCTGCCTGAGGTCCTGGGGAAGGGGGAGGGCTAAGAGTAGTTCCTGGGGAAATGGTACCCTGACATCACCCTTTCTGAATCGCTGGCAGGTGGAAAGGACCTCAGAGAACATCTACTTGGAAACTCCTCATTTTCTGAATGGAGAAACTGAAGAGAATGACCTTAAGAGAAATAGATAGTAAATAACAGGGCCAGGATTTGAATCCAGGCTTTCCAATTCCAAATCAAATGCTTTTTTCACTCACTATACTATGATGTCTGTTGGTGTTCACCCAAGACACACCAGAAGCAATCCCCAGGGATCCAGAGGGAGGCAATATCTGATTTCCTTGAAGCCCCATCAAATCCTAACAGAAGCCAAAGGCCATGTCAGGGCTTGAGGAGATTCTAAAATGTCATTTCTCCCACCGTCTGCCTCAGGGCACAATTCTCCACCTGCACCCACACTCCTCCACACATTTCCCCAAGATTTAAAGAGGAGCACTGAGTTCTTTCTAGAGAGCTTATCAATCCTGTTAATCCACACCCTTCTCGACAGGAAAGCTCTTCCTCTGTTCTAACCTCCATTTGTCCAGCTACATTTAAAAACCAACTTCCTCTGGCTCTAATGTCCAAAGGCTACAAAAGACAATTGGTCACAGGCTCTAAAAGGAACCGTTCGGTGGCTCTCCCCAAGAACAGTCCCCCTATCCCAAAATAATCAGATTCTGAGAACCAGGAGGGGTCACAGCCTCAGATCCAGAGCCAGAAGGGACCACCTGGTCTAACCCCTTCATTTTACAGATAGGGAAACTGAGTCCCAGAGGATAAGTGACTTGCCCAAGGCCACCGAGCCAGGATTCACAATCAGATCCCATGACTCCAAATTCCTCACTCTGCACTGCACCAAAATTCCTCCAGTATCTCAGGATGAAGAATATAGGATGTCAGAGCCGGGAGGCCCCTTAGAACATGGAATGCCAGAGATGTAGGAACCCCAAAGAAAGATTCAAAGTTCTCATTACACAGAGGAGGAAGTAAAGATACAGAGCCAGCAAAGTGATTTCCCTGAGAAGACCCAGAATCAGACCTGGAACTCAAGTGTCTTTTCAACACTGTTAGTTCAACAAGAGTCTTCTGGGCCATTATCCTTTGTTCCTTCTTTTTTTTCTTTTTTTTTTTTGTTGTTTTGTTTTTGTTTTTTTAGGCAATTGGGGTTAAGTGACTTGCCCAGGGTCACACAACTAGTAAGTGTCAAGTGTTTGGTCAGAGGTCGGATTTGAATTCAGGTCCTCCTGACTTCAGGGCCGGTGCTCTATCCACTGCACCACCTAGCTGCCCCCTCCTTCTTCCCTTTATCTCAGCTTTCCCAACTCTAAATTCCATACTCAGAAATATAAACCACCTCCAAAAGTGGAAGACAGAGCATTGGTTCATGTCACTTTCCAAGTATACCAGAGCCAACCACAGAAGGATAGACCACGGGGCCCAGGCTCTGACTGTACCTTTCCAAAATGCAGGCAGAAGGTCCAAAGGGCAGCATTTTCCTCCCTTCCCCCAAAGCCAATAACTTTCAGGGGCTTTCCTCTAACAACCTATGGGTGAGGTGGAGCAAGGAGTATCATTCCCATTTTACAGATGTGGAAACTAAGGCTCATATAAGAGAAGTGATTAGTTAGAGGTCACACAGCACATGGTAATTGAGACTAAAACCCAGGCCTTCTGACTCCAAGAAATTTTCCCCTTACATCAAATTTCTTTTCCAGATCAGTAACATAGGTCAATAACTCATCCCCAGAACTGAGTCCTCTTCCGGAAGAGAGAGATGTGGTTCCTATTCTTGGGTAACTCACGGATTGAGTTGAGTCAACAAGCTCTTGCAGGCGTACCTCATTTTACTGAGCTTTACCACAGTTTCCCAGATGTTGTGGTATGTGTGTTTTTGTTTTGTTTTGTTTTTATAAATTGAAGCTTTGTGGCAGCCCTGCATCAAGCCAGTCTATCAGCGCCATTTTTCCAACAGTACGTGTGCTCACATTGTGTCTCTGTATCACGTTTTGGTAATTCTCACAATATTTCAAATGTTTTCATTGCTATTATATCTGTTGTGATCTGTGACCAGTGATCTTTGATGTTACTGTTGTAATTGTTTTGGGGTACCACAAACCCCACTCATATAAATAGCAAACTTAATCAATAAATGTGAGTTCTGACTGCTCTACCGACTGGCTGTTCCCTGTCTCTCTTCCTCTCCTGGGTCCTCCCTATTCCCTGAGACACAACGATATTTAAATTAGGCCAGTTAATAACCCTACAATGGCTTCTAAGTGTTCAAATAAAAGGAAGAGTCAATCAATGTGGTTAAACTTCATTGTTGTCTTGTTTTAAGAAATTTCGGGGTAGCTAGGTGGCGCAGTGGATAGAGCACTGGCCCTGGATTCAGGAGGACCTGAGTTCAAATCTGGCCTCAGACACATAACACTTACTAGCTGTGTGACCCTGGGCAAGTCACTTAATCCCATTGCCTAGCCAAAAAAAAAAGAAAAGAAAAGAAATTGCCCCAGCCACCCCAGCCTTCAGCAACCATCACCCTGATCAGCCAGCAGCCAACAGCATCGAGGCAAGACATTCCACCAACAAAAAGATTGACTCTCTGTAAGCTCGGATGATGGTTAGCATTTTTTGGTAATAAAATATTTTTAAAAATTTTTAGACAATACTATCGTACACTTAATAGCCTATAGTATAGTGTAAATGTAACTTTTATGTGCACTGAGAAAGCAAAAATATTGTGTGTCTAATTTTATTGTGCTATTTGCTATATTAGGATGGTCTAGAACCAAACCCACAATGTCTCCATGGTATGCTTGTATAAAGCACCAACGGTGGCTAGACACTGTGCTACTCACTGGACTGAGCAGGGGAGATAGGGCACAAGCCCAGAGCCACCAAGATGAAGACGTTGCTTGTAGTAGCCTAAGTCATAGGCATAAGAGTCCCACTGGTGTTACAGAAGAGAACGAAAACAGCCAAAGCTAGGAGTGCTCAGTCAGACCAAGCTTCTTGGAGGTGCGCTGCAAGCTGAGACTTGGAGACAGGGAAGGACAGAGCTTGGCATGAAGGACGGGAAGGGACAGGTTTTCATGTTAGGGGATAAATTTGGAGGAGTGGTCTGCATACTGGCTTTCTCTGCTCCCTTTTCTCTTCCACCCTTTCCCTGTGGCTGCCTCTCCTCATGTCTTAGTTGAACTATAACATTAGTCCCCAGTCTCTGCTTTTCCAATTCACCAGGTACATGCTGTCCAAGTCATCTTAATGGACTCCTGGGGTCATGACATTTGCCTGCTCAAAAACCTTCAGGCTGCTGCTACGTACTGCCTATTAAGTCCCAATTCCTTATCCTGGCATTCAAAGCCTTCCCTTAGCTGGCTCCCCATGAATCCTCTAGCCCCATCTTATACTCTTCATATTTACATACCAGCCCAACTGGACTCTTCATCATTTCCTGACAACCATCCTGCTCTCTCCTTCCTCAGCAGTGGCACATGGCTTTCTCCTATATCTGAAATGTATTGTCTTACTGCTGACTCTTTTACCCCTTTTTCCCAACCCCCCAATCTTTGCTTATTAACATCCTTCGCCTTCTTCAAAGACCAATTTGGGAGCCTCTCCTGTTCCCTCAGCAAGAATAGTTATCTTCATTTTACAGATGGGGAAATTAAGTGGCAGAGAAGTGATATAACTGGCCCAAGGTGAGTCAAGTGGAAAAGTCTGGACTTGAAGCTGGGTCTTCTGATTCCAAAACTTGATGCTCTCCCTGATATATCACAGTAGTCTAATTTGCTTAATTAATATCTGTTAAACAGAATTGAATCAAACTCTTTCAATATCCCCTCTGCCCTTGCTCAATCACAGAGCAGGTATCAGAAGGTGGGGGATAGAGTACAATTTTAAAGAGGATCCTGGAAAAAAACCACTGTTCTTCACCCAAATGAGTGGAGCACTAATGGTAGAATTTCAGGCACTGTGACAGGCCATTGAGTGTGTGTGTGTGTGTGTGTGTGTGTGTGTGTGTGTATTTGCCTTTCTGGTTCCCCTCACATTCTACTCAGCACCTGGGCTAACCAGTGTCAGGCCAACCCTGTTTATCAAACCCACTGGCCTTAATGGGGTGGGAAACCTGGCCCTTCCCTCGACCCTTTCAGCTGTTATTTGGCCCTTGGGCCATTCATATCCCTGGGTCTGCCCGGTAGGCAGCCAGTTCTATTCCACACCCCTAAAGATCCTAGAACCAAGCTGTGTAAACACCTCTAGCTGGGCTGGGGCGGAAAGGGACCTGCCCCAACATCCCTGGCCCAGGGTAGTGGCCCCCACCCTCACCCAACACACACAATGCTGGGAGAGATTTTATGAATGAGCAGTACCCAGGCCTAGCCTCTCTCTCCCTCCCCCTGCCAATTCCCACTCTCCTGTTCTCACTCAATATTGGGTGAGAGCCAAATCTCTCATGGACACCTCCCCCCCCTCCCCCCCGCCCCCGCTTGCTCTCCTTCTCATTCCTGTCCCAGTAACAAGGATGACAATAAGGGCAGAGAGACCACTAAGGAGGTGGGGAGAAATAGTAGAAGAGGGGATTAATCAGAGATGAAGTTAGTAATAGTAACAGTTCAAGTTAAGTTAATGATAATAATCATAATAACAACTCAAATTTCTATAGCTCAGAGGTTTATAAAGTGTTTTCTTCACAAGATCCTCTGTGGAGCAGATAATATAAGTATTGGAGCCTTCCCATTTTACAAATAGGTAAACTGAGTTTCACAGAAGGTAAGTGATGCTGCCTCCCAGAACAGAGACTCTTAATCTTTTTTGTATCCTGGTTCCCTCTGCCAGTATAGTGAAGCCTATTGAGAATATTGTTCTTAAATGCATAAAGTAAAATACAAGGGATTCAAAGGAAACCAATTATATTAAAATACAGTTTATATATATACATTATATATACACATAATTTTTTTTCTTGCTTTTTTTGGTGAGGCAATTGGGGTTAAGTGACTTGCCCAGGGTCACACAGCTAGTAAGCGTCAGGTGTCTAAGGCCGGATTTGAACTCAGGTTCTTAAAATATATTTTAAAATAAAGCAAAGAACTCTTGCATCTGGGATACATTCTCTACTTTCCTTAACTATCTTTACACTTAGGGCTCAAAACTCTCATTATTTCATATGGGAATCCAGTTCTTTCCAAGAGACAAAATTGTTCTAAGGCCAAGGGACACGTTAAAGAGATGACCAGAGCAATGATGACTTGAGTTGCAAACTCAGTCTATAGTTGAGTCTCTGCAGCTAAACTCAGCCCCCTATCAATCCAGTCCAGTCTAGTCTAATTCAATTCAACAAGCATTGATGAAATGATGAAATGATTGCTGTGCACAAGCCACATGTGATAGAGAAGTAGGGATGAAAAGACACAATGAAAAATCATCCTGGTCCTTCAGGGGCTTACCTTTTAGAAGGGGCTGCCCAGTGACAGGCTCCTGGACATGGGACCAACTTGGACATAACAGAGCTAGCGATAACAATAACAATAGCTCCCTGCTCTATAGTAATTTCAGATATACACAGCTGCTGTACCTCAAGAACCATAGTGCCTTTCCATCAGTCTTGTGGCTGAAACTGCCTATATGTATTGAGCCCTCCCTTAGAATGTGAGCTACTTAAGCACGGGGAATGTCTTCTTTTTCTGTTTGTGCCTCTAGCACCTTGCACAGTCCTTTGAATATGGTTGGTGCTTAATAAACGCATTTTTCATTCATTCATCACTTACATTTTTATAAGATTTTTCTGTTTATTTCATTCTGGGCACCATCTTTTGAGATGCATCTAGATCAAGTTGAAGTATCTGGGGCTAGAGATGTTTAACCTGGAGAAGAGAAAATGGAGAGTGGGGGGATGGAGATGATTGCAATCTTTAAGTATTTGATGGGTCATGACATGGAATAAGGGGGAGAGTCCTCTGGCCTGGCCCCAGAATATAGAACTAGGAACAATGGGTAGAAGTTGCAGAGGCAAATTTGGGTTTGATAGCAGGGAAAAGCTTCCTAACAGTTAGAGTTCCCCAAAAGTGGATTGGGCTCTCTTAAGAGGTAGAGTTCTCCCTCATTGGAAGGATTCAAAAAAAGGCTCAGGTGACCACTTCTTGAGGCAGCTGGTAGCTCAGTGTATAGAACTGGGCCTGGAGTCAGGAAGACCTGAGTTCAAATCCACTTCATAGCTGTGTGACCCTGGATGAGTCACTCAACCTCTGATTGCCTGACAAAATGGATCCACTAGAGAAGGAAATGGCAAATCACTCCAGTATCTTTGCCAAGAAAACCCCAGGAAGCTCTTGGTCTTGGAATCACTGAGTTCCAGAGGGCATCTCTTCCAGCTTTACCTGAAAGTCAATGCGGAGCAGTGGGTAGAGCACTGGACTTTGAGTTAGGGAGACTAACCGTCTCTCCTTGGGCCCTCCTCCACATCACAACCCATCAGCTACTTGAAGGAAGGACTTACATCTCCCTCGTGGCTTCTCTTCTCCAGGCTAACCAGTTCCACTCCTGAATGTGAGCCTAGCAGAGTAAGGCAGTCTCCTCTCCATCCTGGATGTGCCCCCATTTCTAACTGTCCTCCCTGAATTGTGGCAGCCAGAAGGGATCGCCGTACTTTGGATGTGGGCTCATTCTTGAGAGGGCTTCTAACTTAAGGCAGTGAGCCTCGTATTGGGATCACGCGAATGACTAGGGTTTGGGGCAGGGACATGGGCATGTGACGGACAAGGGGGCCAGTGGGAAACTCCCGGTAGAAGGCTTCAGACTAGGACTGCCCGCCATGACCTTATGGGCCCTGGGAGAGCTGCCGGCCCTCACATCTCTCCTGCTTCCTCCCCCAGGCCTGAACCCCTTCCAATGGCCTAGCTAGAGAGGAGAAGTAGCATGTCATCTTGGAACGACTGTTGAACTGGGAATCAGGAGACTTTAGTTTCAGTACTTGCCACTTAATTTGCTAGCCACATGATCTTGGATAAGTCCCTCATTTGCTTTGAACCTCAGTTTCTTCCTCTGTAAAATAAAGGAATTAGCCTAGAGTAGGGGAGGGGAACCTGCGGCCTCAAGGCCACATGTGGCCCTCTAGGTCCTCAAGTGCGGCTCTTTGACTGCCTCCAAACTTCACAGAACAATCCCCTCAATAAAAGGATTTGTTCTGTAAAACTTGGACTCAGTCAAAAGGCTGCACCCGAGGACCTAGAAGGTCGTGTGTGGCCTCAAGGGTGTAGCTTCCCTACCCCTGGCCTAGATCATACTCAGGCTCCTTCTGATTCTGACATTCTATGTTGCAAGGACATCCTCTGTTCTCAGATCCTTTCTAACTCTGTTAATGGGGCATTAAAAAATAACATGCTCAGGGCAGCTAGGTGGTGCAGTGGATAGAGCACCGGCCCTGAAGTCAGGAGGACCTGAGTTCAAATCTGGCCTCAGACCAAGCACTTGACACTTACTAGCTGTATGACCCTGGGCAAGTCACAACCCCAATTGCCTAAAAAAAAAAAGTCCCTGTTTTCTAGAAGCTTCTTCTGATGGAGGGAGGGAGAGAGCAAAGGAAGAGGGGCTTTTGTTTCCTATTCTGAGATGAGGTACTTGTTGGAAATCTTTGATAAAGATATATTGCTTTTACCTATGTGTTCATTGACTGTGGAATCAATCAATAAACATTTATTAAGTTTATGCCAGGCACTATGTTAAGAACTGAGGATACAAAGAGAGGCAAGAAATAGTCCTTGCCTTCAAGGAGCTTACAATCTAGTGGAGGAGATAATATGCAAACAAATATATACAAAGTGAGCTCTCTCTCTCTCTCTCTCTCTCTCTCTCTATATATATATATATATATATTTATATTTATATTTATACATATGATGAAGAGGAAATAACAGAGAGAAGGCACTAGAATTAAGAAGAGTTGGGGAAGGCTTCCTGTAAAAGACGGGATTTTAGTCGGGACTAAAAGGAAGCCACAGAGGTCAGTAGGTGGAGACAAGGATGGAGAACATTCCAGGCACAGGGGACAGCCAGAGAAAAATACCTACAAGCAAGAGATGGAATGTCTTGTTCATGGAACAGAGGCCAGGGACCGAACATAATATACCGTATGTATGTGCATGCATGTATTTGTACTTTTGTGTAAAGAAATATTACTGGCATTGTAAGAAAATAAAGATATGAAGACTTCCCAGAAACACGGAAAAACTTATATGAAGTGATACAGGACAAAGAGAGAATAACCAAACAGTATCTATAAATACACTGGATAGAATTCTGTAGCTAAGTAATTACACAAACAAAAATTCAGAATAATACAAAGATGACAGAAATCCAGCCTGTGTGCAAAGAACCCCAGCGAAGAGGTGTTCACACTACTTGTTCAGGCCTCCCCTTCCTCCTTGGGACAACCCGCACTCTTCGGAAATGTTTATTTCCGACAAGCTCGAATCTGCCCCTCTGACATCTAAGTTCTGCCTTTATCAGCCAAACAAAACAAAGCTAATCCCTCTTTTATGTGACAGCCCTTGAAGAGACTGATCTTGTCCCCTCATGTTTTCTCTTCTGGGAGAAACAAGACTCATACACAAGAAAAGAAGAAAAAAAAAGCCCAGGAGAACAATACCCAGCTGTGTGAAAGCCTGGTGCCAAAGTGTGGATGGCACAGTGAGGAAGTGCCCTCTGAGAAGGAAGGATTGGTGGGGGCCAGAGCCAACAGAGTAGGTACTTCCTGGAGGGGATGGGACTCAGTTGGGCTGTCAAGGATAGAGAGGATTGAGAACCTGTAGATAGAACCATTCTGGCTAGGGAAGAGTTTATATTGGGGGTGAGGAGATAAAAGTAGAAAGTTTATTCAGGCTGGACTGTGGAGGGCTTTGAAAGCCAGGCTGAGGATTGCAGATTTTAGCCTGTGGGCAATGGGGAGCCATTGAAAGTTTCTGAGCAGAGTATTGATGTGCTCAGAGTGGGAGCAATATGACAATTATTTGGGTGTTGTATGCAGGAAGGTTTAAAGGGGAAGGACTAGAGTTAGGCCATAGGAAAACATTTCAGTGAGCCAGAGAAATGGTGTGGATCTTAACAGGAATTGGGGACCAGAAGAGGAAGGCACATTTCCAAGCAAGACTTTTGGAAACTGACAATGGAAGGGTTAGGGAGAAGGACTATTGCAATAACCTCCCATCAGTTCTTGCCACTGCCGTGTTCTCCCCGCTCTCCAACTTGTCCTTCATGGAATAAGAACCTCAACAACAACAACAGTAACAACCACAGTAACAACAGTAACAACAACAACAGTAACAGTAACAACAACAACAACAACAGTAACAACAGTAATAACAATACTCTTCCCTATGCATGCATCTGGTCACCCCACTCTTGTGCTCCAGACTCCTCAGTGGCTCCTTATCTAGTTAATAATCTGGGGTCATCCTGTCTTTCCAGTCTTAGCTCATAGTATTCCCCTCCGAACCTCGATGTTCCAGCCGCAGTAGACATCTCTGCCTCCAAAACATACTTTGTATTTTCCCATCTCCATGCCTTTGCTGTGTCACACTCTTCCCTACGCCTAGAATTCCCTCCCTCCCCTTATTTCCCTGTTGAATGCCCATTCCTCCTTTAAATCCCAACTCGAATGCTGCCCCTCCACCCCAGTCTTCCTTGATCCCTCTTGTCTTCAAGGACCTTCCTTCTTTGACTTCAGAAGCACTTGATTTTACACTTTTATCACGTAATATTGTATCTTACAATGTCCTATAATTAGAGTTTCCTGTAGTTTTAATCCCTCCTTCATCCCCTCACCCCCACTCACTGACCTGTCCCTGTTCTCATGGACCATGATCTCCATGAGAACAGGGATTGAGTTTTGTTTAAACCTTTTTATCTCCCTCAGCAATCTGCACATAGGAAGTGCTTGCTGAATGAATGATGAATGAATGCATGAGAGAAAGGAAACGAAGATGCCCCATAATCTGCTTTTCTCCCCCATTGTCTGTCCTCTGCAGCCCTCCCACTCCAACAGGGCAATGGTAACGTCATCACCATCCCCGCACAGGGGGTGTTCACCATGCTCTTGCCTCGTCATGGCCTCTCCAGTTATCCCAGCATATCATAGTCACCACATCTATCATTAGACTTTGGGCTCTTTTAAGGCAGGGACTGTCTTCTGCCTCTTTTTGTATTTTTATCACTTAGCGCAGTGCCCAGCGCATAGTAGGTGCATAATAAATGTTTATTGACTGGCTGACTGATCTGACATTAGGAGAGTTGAGTTGGAAGCCATATTCTACCACTTTCTTGCTAAGTGGCCTTCAGAAAGTTATTTTACCTCTCAGTTTCTTCATCTGTAAAATGGAAGTAATAATAGCAGTACTTGCACCACCTTCCTCACAGGGGAGTTATAAGAAGAGTTTTTTGTAAATTGCAGAGTATTATAGAAATGTGAGCTGTTATCCTCACCCAAACAAGACCTGACTTATACCTATCACTCCCCTTATCTGATCTACAGTCTTGACTGACTGTGCCTCTCATTTGGTTCTGAGCACACAGTGCCTGATAATTCAAATATCTTTGGTGACCCAAATATGGATACCATGTCTCTTGCCTCTGTGTATAGCCAGAGACTTGCTGTTGTCATCCAGTCGTGTTCAGTTCCTCATGACTGCACTTGGAGTTTTCTTGGCAAAGAAACTAGAGTGGTTTTCCATTTCTTTCTCCAGCTCATTTTACAGAAGAGGAAACTGAGACAAACAAGGTTAAATGACTTGCCCAGGGTCACACAGCTAGTAAAGTGTCTGAGGCCAGATTTGAATTCAGGAACATGAGTCTTCCTAACTCCAGACCCAAAACACTATCCACTGTGCCACGTAGCTGCCCCGAGAGACTTGTACTGAGGGCCTAATAGGTACTCAGAAAAATCCCTTTTGGGGGCAACTAGGTGGCTTGGTGAATAGAGCTCTGACCTTGGAGTCAGGAGGAGCTGAGTTCAAATCCAGCCTCAGACACTTACTAGCTGTGTGACCCTGGGCAAGGCACTTAACCTGATTGCCTCAGCAAAAAGTAAAAACAAAACAACAACAGAAAAGTACCTTTCAATGATTGGCTCTGAGCTTGGAGACTTGGAAGGCTGGGCAATTGATGGTCTGTCACCAGAAACAAGGGAGTCTGGAGGAGAAGCTCAATGTTGGGAATGATGGCTGGATGATCTTTAGCCTGATCTTGTTGGAATCCCGGTGTCCAGTGGGCCATGATGGTAGCATGGGTGAGAGGAGGGAAAGGTAGATGATGTTGTGTTGGGGACTGGGTACAGAGTCATGACCAGAGTGGAAGGTAAGAGGACATGAGTGAGTGTGAGGGATAGAGAGGGGGGAGCTGATGTTGGGGCTCCAATTGGGAAGAGAAATAGAGAGGTGTCAAGGTGTGAGTGAAGGAATAATGGGTAGTGGAAGGCTTAGGGAATTAAGTTATCACCAGACTGGAGACTAATAATAGTAATAATAATAATAAGCACTTATATAGCACTTTAAAGTTTGCAAAGTGCTTAACATCTGTTATTTATTTGGTTTCACAACACCCCTGTTTGTAAACTTCAAAGGGGTATAGAAAATGGAAGTTATTATTAAGAAAGGTAGGAGTTGGGTCAGGAAGAGTTAGTACTTGAGTTGGGGAACAGAGGACTCCTCTGCCTCACCCCCTCCACACATTATTATATGCTAATTCTTCACCTTGTCCACAGACTACCTACCATTCTCTGAGCTGGGTCCTAGGGGATCATTCCGGGATGGGAAGGACAGCAGTCACGCCATCCACTTCAACCTTTTCCCCCCCAACCTACCACATCCTCCCCTTTATGGCCTTCTTTGTCTCTTATCCTAAAAAACAAACATCTTCCTAACTGGGTGTGGGCTGCAGCTTAGAGGGAGGAGGGAGGGTAAGCCAATGGTTTTTTTGGGGGGGGAGGTGGCAGAAAACCCCAGCTGCAGGCAAGGGAATGGGAGTCCGGTGACCCCCATTTTATGAGCTCCCCTCTTCCTGCTGGGGACAATAGCAGAGCTGGGGACCCTGCCCAGGTATTTCCTCCTTGCCTCTCCCCCACCTACCTAACCCCCCATGGCCCTTCCCAGCCTTGTAGCACCATTTCCTTCCAATAGTCTCTACACACAGATACAGACAGGGACACACGCCCCATTCCAGGGGAGCAGGCTTCCTCCTGCTAGACACACTCAGATGAAAAGAAAGGGCAGGATGTATGTGGGGGAGGGGAGGGATGGGTGAAGCAGGGCTTAGAATCACAGAGACAGTTCAGCCAGCCTGTGATGGCACTGAAGCGCTCAGGGGATTGGTTGCCCACCTCCATCCTGAGACCTCATTTCCTCCCTGTGAACTCATCTTCTCATTGAACCTCTATCCCATCTCTGAGCCCCCTCCCCTCTTTGAGGTCCCTTCCTGAGCCCCATTTCTGACAATGAGCCAGTAAATCCTGAAAGGTGGCAATCTGTGTCTTTTTTTACTTTAAAAATGATGTTTTTCTGTTTTACATAAAAGGAAACTAAGGCACAGAAGAGGTGATTTGCCCAAGATCACTCAGTGAACAACAGTTTTCCAGCTGACTGAGAGGCAGCTTTTGGCACAGGGGATAGAGTATTGGCCTTGGAGTCAGGAAGACCCAAGTTCAAATCTGCCCTCAGACACATACTAGCTGTGTGACCTTGGGCAAATCATTCAACATCTTTGGCCCTTCAGCTCTATGACCCTTCGTCAAGGAGCTCATGCACCAGGTACCCTGACCCCAGGGAAACCTGTTACTACAGATCCTACTAGGTAGAAAGGTGTAGGTTGGGGCCAACTTTCTCTTCTTTCTCTTGGCCTAGGGCTATGAAAGTAAGACACACCCTCTGTTTAGAAGGGGCCAGATCTGAGGGCTCTGGGAGTATGAAGGGGAGGGGGGTTGGAGTTGGCCATAGACTTCTATTGCCTTTTCTGGATCATCCAGGCACTAGAAGCTCTCCTTCTGACTTCCGCTGGTCTCCCCATTGGAAATTCTCATCCTTTATTGGGCCTGTCTCAGTTAAAGCTGGAGGAGGGATTGACAGTTAAATTTAACCAGTATGTATTAAGGACTTAGTTTGCTACAACTCTGGGCATAAAAAGACCAAAAAAAAGTCAGCCCTCAAGGAACTCACATTCTAGCATTTAGCCAGTGCCTGGCACATTGTCAGCACTTAATAAATGTTTATTGATTGACTGACTGGGATAATAAAATCTGACTAGAATGTGAATGACTGCTAGCTAACACCCCCTCCACCTTTTAAAACAATAGCTAGCATTTCTATAGTGCTTTAAGGTTTACAAAACACTTTATATGCTATTTCATTTGATCCTCACAATAACCCTATCACTCATTATTATCCCCATTTTATAGATGAAGAAACTAAATCAGATTGAAGACAAATGACTTGCCCACAGTCACACGGCTATAAGTCTCTGAGGCAGGATTTGAACTTAGGCCTTCTACCTCCAAGTCCAACCCTCTCTCTACTGTGCTAAAAGGAGACACCTTACACTTCTCTAACTTTCCACGTTCTGAGATCCCTTTCAGCGCTGGCATTCTATGTTCTCATGTCCTCCCTGGCTCTCCCAGCTCTATCATTCAGGGATTCTCTGATTGTAAGTTATCTGCCCACCATGCCTCCACACACCTGTCTCCAGTGATGGCCAACTCTTTGGCATCAGAACCATGCTGCCTGCTGGCTCCAGGAGCCGGTGAGAGGGGATAGACCATCCTACCAGCTCTTCCACAGAGGTGGGAACTCCCTCTCTTGGCCACTAAAAGAACAGATTTCTAAGTCAGCTCACAGAACTTGCCTGCTACTGAGGAAAATGGACCTTGATTGATTCAGTGAGAAGAAAGGGGCCTTTATGACTTGGGAGAGGCTGACAGATGGGGCACCTGGTTCCTTGTACCGAACTCCATGAGGGGCCTTTGGACAGGGAGCTCAATCTCTCTGGGTTTCCTGGCACCCCCGCCCCATCTCATAATATTGAACATAATAATCATCTGTTTAGATATCCTACACACACATGCATACATACACTGACTAAACTGAGAGCTCCCAGAAAGCAGAGACTGTGTTTTCCCTAAGGTACACAGGCTCTGTACACAGTAAATGCTTAACAAATATGTGAGGAAGGAAGGAAGTAAAGAAGGAAGGAAGGGAGGGAGGAAGGAAGGAAGGGAGAGAGGGAAGAAGGAAAGAAGAAAGAAGGAGAAAAGGAAGGAAGAAGAGAAGAAAGAAAGGAGATAATGAAGGAAGGAAGGAGGGAAAGAGGGAAGAAGGAAAGAAGAAAGAAGGAGAAAAGGAAGGAAGAAGAGAAGAAAGAAAGGAGATAATGAAGGAAGGAAGGAGGGAAAGAGGGAAGAAGGAAAGAAGAAAGAAGGAGAAAAGGAAGGAAGAAGAGAAGAAAGAAAGGAGATAATGAAGGAAGGAAGGAGGGAAAGAGGGAAGAAGGAAAGAAGAAAGAAGGAGAAAAGGAAGGAAGAAGAGAAGAAAGAAAGGAGAGAATGAAGGAAGGAGGAAAAGAAGAAAGGAAGGAAGGAGAGAAGGAAAGAGAGAAGAAAGGAAAGGAGAGAAAGAAGGAGGAAAGAAGGAAAAACAGAAGGAAAGAGGGAGGGAAGAAGGGAAAGAAGAAAAAAGGAGAAAAGTAAGGAGGGAGGAAAGGAAGGAAGGAAAAGTCAGAAATTCTCTTTTATTAGAAAGTGGGGGTCAGGGGCAGCTAGGTGGCGCAGTGATAGAGTACTGGCCCTGAAGTCAGGAGGACCTGAGTTCAAATCCGGCCTCAGACCAAACACTTGACACTTACTAGCTGTGTGACCCTGGGCAAGTCACTTAACCCCAATTACCTAAAAAAAAAAAAAACAAACGAAAGTGGGGGTCAGCTTGGTGGTACAGTGGATAGAGCCCTGACCTTGGAGTCAGGAGGACCTGAGTTCAGATCTGACCTCAGACACTTGACACTTACTAGCTGTGTGACCCTGGGCAAGTCACTTAATCCCAATTGCCTCACCAAAAAGCAAAAAAAAAAAAAAAAAAAAGTGGGAAGATGCTTTCCTCCCTCCCTGACCTGTACTTTGGGAAGATTATTCTGGCAATTTACCTGCATGATGAATTGGAAAAAGGGGAAACATTAGAAACAGGTGATGAGGGCCTATAGAAGCATGGAGAGTATATGAATGTGTCTTTCATTTTGTGCCCAGCATGTAGGAGGCATCTAATAAATGCTCGATGAATTGAAATTGAAATGTGCCATCTGCCCAGGAAGCCTTTCCTGATTCTTCCTCACTCTTCAATTTTCATGCATATGTCAAATCTCCCAAAGAGAATGTAAGTTCTCAAAGGCACAGGCTGGAATTTGTTAATTTGTTTTCATTTTGACTTTGTATCCCCTCTACCTTGTAGTGGAGAGAGTACTGGGTCTGGAATCCAAAAGACCTACATTGGAGTCACATCTCCAATGCCTTCTGTCTTTGTGATGCTGGGCACCTCCTTAGTGTCTCTGTGTCTCAGACTCTTCACCTATAAATGACGGAGGTTGGACTTCATGGCTTCTAAAGCCCCTTCCAACTCCAAAGGTATCATCTTATGAGCTGTGATTCAGTAATATAGTCAGACTATAGTTGGGTTGCTGATTTGGAAACCCAAAGTAGTGGAAAAAGTATTGAATCCATAGTCAGAAGACCTCATCTTCCCCCCTGACTCCAGCTATGGGACCTTTTCCCTCATGATGGGGTCTCCTTTATAAAACAACAAGGTTGAATTCCATTTTCTAGTGGCTTTCCTGCCTTTAGCATCCTATGATTCTCATTCTCCCTATCACCAATTTTCTAGTCACTTCCCCTCCTAATGCCTCAGTTTCTCCCTTTGTAAAATGAGGCAGTCTGTGATCTCTAAGGTCCTTTCAATATTAAGTCTCCATATCCTGTCAATGGAATTGAATGAATCAAACTGAAGTAAAATTATTATATTGAAATTAATTGAATAGGATTCTTGAATTGGACTCCGAGGAAGCTGGATGCCCCTTGGGTGTCTCCGACTCAACACATCCAAAATGGAACTTATCATCTTCTCCTCTAAGCCTACCCCTCCTCCGGACTTCTGTTTGTTTGGTAAGGATACCACCATCCTCCCAGTTCCCCAGATTCCTAACCTCAAAGTCATCTTCTCCATCCTCCCCTCCCCATAGCCTATCATTTGCTAAGTGTTGTCCCTTCTACCCCCACAGATTCATGCCATTTGAACCCTTTTCTCCATTCATACAATCTCCATGCTTCTGCAGGCCCTCATCACCTGTTTCTAATGTTTCCCTTTTTTCTAATTCATCATGCAGTTAAGTTGCCAGAATAATCTTCCCAAGGTACAGGTCACCCCATATTTCTCCCCTGCTCACTAATTTCCAGGGTGTTCCCATTCCTGTAGGAACAAATGAAAACTCCTGATCCTGGAAGTTAAGAGCTACAATCTGGCTATCACCTACATTTCCAGCATTATTTCACATTATTCTTCATGAATTCTACCTTCCAGACAAACTAGGTGAAATCACCGTTCCCTGAACTCAATTACCTATCTCACAAAAGCCATCTCATATACCTGGGGTCCACTCTCCCCACTCTAAGTCTTTCCCCACTCCAATCCATCCTCCAAGCAGCTACCGAAGAGATTTTCCTAAAGCATAGATCTGACCCCATCATTCCCCTGTTCCATAGACTCTAGTAGCTAACTTCTTCTTGTTAAATCATTTTCAGTCATGTCTGACTCTCTGTGACCCCATTTGGGGTTTTTATGACAGAGATACTAGAGTAATTGGCCATTTCCTTCTCCAGATCATTTTACAGATGAGGAAACTGAGGCAAACAGGGTTAAGTGACTTGCCTAGGGTCACACAGCTACTAAGTGTCTAAAGTCAGATTTGAACTCAGGAAGAGGAGTCTTCCTACTTCCAACCAGGCACTCTATCCACTGCTCCACCTAGCTGCCCTGTAGTAGCTGCCAATTACATCAAAAATCAAATATAAACACCACAACCTAGCTCAAACATACATTTCCCTTCTTATTATACATTGCTTCCCGTTATGCAGCCAAACTGGTCTTTCTCTTCCCTCCGCACAAATGTTCCACCTCACATGTCTCTGCCTTTGCAGAGGCTGTCCTGCTTCGCCTGCAATAAATTCCCTCCTCAACCTCTTGAAGCCCAAATTTTCTTCAAGGATTAGTTCACGCATCATTTTCTGCTTGACACCTTTCCTGATTCCCACCCCCATCCCCCAAGCTGCTGGTGCTTCCTCACCACGAAAAAATTGCTCCTTACTTATTTTTGTGAATAGATTTCACATATGTGTGTTATTTAAAATATATGTTTCATATGTTTCATGTGTATTTCATATACTTATGTTTCATATATGTATGTGCGTATGTGTGTGTGTGTGTATATACATATACATATATATATGCGTGTTGTCTCCCCCTATAGGGTATAGAGGGAGCTCCTCACCAGCAAAGACTCATTTCTATATTTATATCCCCAGCACTGAGCACAGGGCCTGGGACTGAGGAGGAAATAAACGCTTCTGGATTGATTGATTGTTCTCTGCCTCTCAGCATCTTTATCTTCCTACTAGGCTCCGCTCGTTTCCTTCTCGAAGACTTCTCTGACCTCCCCTATTGTCAGTGTTTTCCCTTTCCTCGGTTTTCACTGTACTGTGCCCATTTCTGCTCATGTTGTATCCCTCCCCCCAAAGTCTGCTTTGTTGTGTCTCTGGATCTCCAGTGCACATGAGGTGGGCCTGGTCAATGTTTGTTGTGGTTGTTCAACTACGTCCCAGGGTATGGAAAGACCTGGTCATTGTGGTTGTTAAATCATGATTGGTGATCTTTGAAGAACATGTGGAATGGGAGATGTGTTGCAGAACTGGAGAAGGGGGAAAATTTACCAGCTTTTTTTAAAATTTAAAAATAAGGGAGGGGCAGCTAGGTGGCACAGTGGATAGAACACCAGGCCTGGAGTCAGGAGGACCTGAGTTCAAATCCGGCCTCAGACACATGACATGCACTAGCTGTGTGACCCTGGGCAAGTCACTTAACCCCATTGCCTAGCCAAAAAAAAGAAATGAGGGAGGTGACTGACTGCTGGCTGGAGCCCATCCTGAGAAGGGCAGCCCAGGGTGGTGGATAGGCTTGAAAGTGTGCCCTGCCTGGGTCAGATGGATCAAATGGGGATGGCTAGCCTTGAGAAGAAAAGGCTCTGAGGTAGGCATGATGGGTATTGTTGTTGACATTTTACAGGTGAGGAATCTGAGGTTCAGAGAGGTGAAGGAATTTGTTGTTGGTTGCACAGCTTGATAGCATCAAGAATTTAAACCCCCACCTCTCCTGATGCCATTATTCCGTGATGTCTCTGTACCCGTGCAGGTCGGACAAGGTGGCGTGTGGTTTCCCTTTCAATAGTTACGTTCTGCGAGGCCTACAGCTCAGCTCGAGGGTGACTGATCATTGGAATGCAGGGGGTTGAGAGTGGGAGGGTCCCAGGAGCACAGCTTGTGTCCCTGCCCAGGGACATAATGGGAATAGGGCTCCTTTGCATTCTGGGGAACTTCTGTCCAGGCGCCCACCAACCTCATTCCAAGCCTTTTTTCCTCTACCCAGGGCCCGTGCATCTCTGGGAAAGCTTGAAGGGAAGTGGCTGGCATCTGAATGCTTTTTTTCTGATTGTGTCTGACCTCCCACGGCACGTGGTTTGCAGTTACCGCGTGATATTGCATATTGTAGTTCTCTTTGCTTGTGTCTTAGCCCCCTGATAGACTGTGAGATTCCTAAGCTAAACTATGTAATTCAACTCACTCCTAGTACCAGATTCTGTTGGTTCTCAATATCTGTTTGTTGCTTTGTGTTGCCTTGCATTGCAACTGAATTGTGTTGTATTGTGTTGTGTTGCTTCCCTGGACAGTGGGGGAGACAGGTAGGAAGCAAGTTCAGCTCTTCAGGTAACCAGCTGGTCTGCCTAGAGGGGGGTGGAACCTGGGGGTAGAACTAAAGGGAATGGAAAGAGAGACTGAAGGAAATCTAGGAGACCGTGGGCCCTGAGTCCCATCCTTTGGTGTCATCACCCCTGAAGCCCTGAAATCAATGAAGAATTGTTGGCGCTCACGCCCACTGAACAGATCATGAAACTAAGGCTTAGTGACTTGCTCCTCAGCAAAGCAACCTGACCTGGTTAAGAAAGCTTTTGAGGAACTCCTCCTCCTGAGCCTATATTTATTTCCTAGGTTTCTTGGCCACCGATGCAGTCTTTGTCCACTCACACGTCCTCAATCCTCAAAGCATTTACCATTAGACAGGCAGGCTTTTCTCCACCTTGCTGTACCCCCAGCCCTGCAAGCAGACATACACACACACACACACACACACACACCCGTACTCACTTCATATGCACACACACACACACACACACACACACACACACACACACACACACACACACAC
>NW_020954645.1:219633-233674 GCF_900497805.2 Vombatus ursinus
CTCTCCCTCTTTCCCTCCCTCTCTCCCTCTCTCCCTCTCTCTCTCTCTCTCTCTCTCTCTTTCTTCCTCCATCTCTCTCCATCTCTCACCCTCTACCTATCTGTCCCCGTCTCTTTCTTTCTCTCTGCCCATCCATTGACCCATTTATCTCTATCTACCCATCCATTTATCTATCTGTCTGTCTATCTTTCTGGGAGTTGTTATGGTCTTCCCTCTTCCCGCAGCCTTTCTCCCTCCCCCACCGGTCTGGGTTGATTTCATGTTTAGCCACCTGCAGACAGAGCCAAGGGAGCAGCTGAAGCCTGTGAATGGAGGGAAGACAAAGACACAGAGGGGGGAGGGAGAGTTAAATCCTTCCATCTGGCTCCCCAAGTTGTTTCCAAACATAAGAACTACAGGCCCAGACCTAGGATCTCTTTTTCCTCTCTCAGGAAGTCTGGAGAATAGCATTCTGCCTCCTCCCTGGTTTTTAATTGTTTGCGTCTTGTTATCAAATAACAGCACTGAATTTGGAATCAGGAGACCTGGGTTCAAATCCTGGATTTGGATTTTTTTTTAGCTTGCATTCTTTTTTTTAATTAAAAATTTTTATCAGTATCTTTTATTTTTATATCACCTTCATTTCCCAATATAACTTTTCCCTTCCCTTCCTAAAGCTTATTCCTTTTTTTTTTCATTTATTTATTTTATTTTTTGACTTGGATTCTTTGTAGTCAAGTTACCTTGACTATATGCACTTCTCTAGACCTCAATTTCCAAATAAGATTAGATGATTTCTAAGGTCCTACACTGCTCTAAATCTTCTGATAATATGTTCTGTGTCTGGCTATTAGTCATCTGTGTATACCTCCACAATACAGAGCTCTGAGATCTCTCAGACCGCCATCTTCCACCCACCCCCCTAAACTTAATTTTTATCCTCATGACAACCTCCAGTTTTTCTGCCCCTCTCCGCTTTCATAGTCCATCACATCCTCTGTCCTCACTTTCCGTTGTCAATTGACCTTCTAGTTAACTAGTTCAACTTTATACTGTCCTCTACCCTAAAATCCCTTGGCGATGGGCCTATTGCCACTTATCTATCCATTTCCAAACCCCAGACCTGGAGGGCCTTCACCATTTTCTTTTTCTATTCCTATTTGAGAGCTTCTTTTTTTTAAAAAATTTATTTAGTATTTTCTTGTTCCCTAATTACATGGAAAAACAATTTTTAACATTCGTTTTTAAATTTTTGAGTTCCAAATTCTCTCCCTTCCTCCCCACCCCTCTCATTAAGAAGGTAAGCAATTTGATATAGGTTATACATATGTAATCATGCAAAACATATTTCCATATTAGTCATGTTGTAAAAGAAAACATAGACCAGGAAAAAAACCAAACAAACAGACTCGAGAGTTTCTGAATGCTGCTAGAGCATGGGACCTGGGTTCACTATACATTTACGTTATCTAATTTCAACTGGGCCCTCACTGGTGCATGGCCATTCTTTCACTCCTCCCTAATTAACTCCCTATAGCATCTGTTTTAGGCATTCTCTTCTCTCTGTCCACCTACACAAACTCTGTCCCCCTCCCCCTTAGCAGAGCCATGCGATCACTCCCTTCCCCCTTTTCCCATTCCTAATCCCCAATCCTAGTACTATCTCCATCTTTGCTTCAGTCCTGGAGGACGGGGTGGCCCTAAGGACAACCTTCCTACTCATAGCTGAATCCAACCCCTTTTTTGCCTTCTAGGGTACTTTATCTCTTTGATCATCCCCTTTCTCTCCGATCTTCAATCTTTTTAGATCAATTGGCTTCTCTATTGCTTTCAAAATGTGCCCAACTCTCCATTATCCTTAATATACCTTCACTTACCTTTGTAATACCCTCAAGCTAACCTTCCAAATCTCTTTCCCATTTTGCAATAATAAATTCCCACATCTGTACTCCTTGCTCACACTTTCTTTCCTCTCTCACCTCTCTACCCCCTTAAATCTGGCTTTTGACTATACCACTTGACTGAGACCGCTCTTCTTAAGGTTACCAATGATTTTGAAGTGTTAGATCAAAATGCTCTTTTCTCAGCCCTCATCCCGTGGCTTTTGACACTTTACTACCCCCTTCCTTCTGGAGGTGCTCTCCTCCTACCTGCCTGCCTAGCAGACTGACTTCTCCATCTCCTTACCTGATTCATCATCCATGTCATGCTCACTAACCATGGGCTTCCCCAAAGGCTCTGACCTAGGCACTCTTCTCTTCTCTCTATATATGTTCTCTCATGATTTCATCATCTTCCATGAGGTTGAATCATCTTCCTTTTGTGGGTGACTTCTAAACCTACATATGCAGCCTTCAACTCTTTCCTGACATTCAGGTCAAGATCACCAACTTCCTATTGGGCATCTCCATATGGATGACCCATAGACCCCTCAAATTCAGATGTCCAAAATGGAGCTCATTAACCTTCTTCCAAAACCCCTTTTCCTGACTTGCCTGTTTCTGTGTAAGGGACCACAATCTTTCCTGTCGCATAGGTTTCATTCATCATTGACTTGCCCTCTTCCTTCCTCTCCTCCCCCATGTCCATCAGTTGACATTTGTTGTTGAATCAAACACCACAATCTCCCCCATCCCCTTCTCTCCACACCCACAGCCACCATCCTAGTTTAGGCTCCCATTGCCTCTTACCTAGACTATGGTAATAGCCTCCTAATTGCCCTCCCTGCCTCCAGTCTCACTCCTCAGTTACCAAACTGACATTCCTAAAAACACAGTTCTGACCATGTGATCTCCTACTCAAGAAGGGTCAATGGCTCCCAATTACTTCTAGGGAAAACTACTAACTCATTTGTTTGTTATTTAAAGCAACATTCCATCTCTCTGCCTTTGCACAGGCTGCCCCCATACTACCCTTCTACCTGAGGTGACGCTCTGCAAGGGCCCCTTTGGAGGCAGCTGGGTAGCACAGTGGATAGAGCGCTGCTCCTATGGTCAATTCCTGAGTTCAAATCCAGGCTCAGACATTCACTAGCTGTGGGACCCTGGAAAAGTCACTTCGCTTCTAGTTCCTCAACTTAAAATGAGGATAATAATAGCGCCGAACTCACAAGGTTGTTGTGAGGATCAAATGAAATAAAATTTGTAGAGTACCTGGTACATAGAAGGCACTTAATAAATGCTTGTTTCCTTCCTTCATGAGGCCTTTCCTGATCATATTCATTCCAGACTCCTATTGCTCTCCTACCCTGAAATGATTTTGTATTTATCTTTTATATATTATTTATTTGTCTATCTGTATATCATTCTCCCCAGCCTATCTCCCTTCCAAACAATGACTAACAAACAACAATTTCCCTATCCTTCTAGAGAGGTCTATGTCTTTGCCACGTACCTGGTGCAGGGCCTGGCAAATATCAGTCATTAAAAAAATAGGCATCTTGAATGAATTGATTGAAAGAATGGGGGAATGAATAGCCTGCTTACGGAGGCTGCTGTTGTATACCCCCACGCATGCTGTGTGTGCCAAAGGCATTTATGTTGTGCTTCCCCCAATTATACTGTGTTCTGATGTGGGAATTTGGACAAATTAATTTCCCTCTTTGAGTAAAATGGCAGTAGTGGGGGGTGGGGTGCTGTACTAGATAATATCTAAAGGCACTTTCAGCTCTGATGATCCAGGTTCTGTGTTCTAAGGTTCCTTCCAGTTCTGACATTCCATGTTCTAGCACACGTTCTAGCTACTTATACATAGTAGGTGGACAACATATGGTTGTTGAATTGAATTGAGTTCTAAGATCCTTTCCAACCCTGACATTCATCGATCTATGTTCTAAGGTCCCTTCCAGAGCTGACATTCTATGGTCCACATCCTAAGACTCCCTCAGGCTCTGATATTCTTTGCATGCTCATCCCGAGTAGGTGAAGAGAAGCCCCATCCCAAGGTGACCCTCTTTGCTCCCGACCCTGCTTTCTCCCAGTTCACTCCCTTCCCCATAGCACCTCCCACCTTCTGCAGCCACCCCCACTGAATGGCTCCCCCCACCCAAGGGAGGGGGCTCAGAAAGATGAGAAGAACCTACTTAGAATCCATGAGGTGGTTCTGCCTCCCCCCTGCCCCGGTCTGGGCCTGGGCTGGCTGCTGGGTCTCTGTGCTGCTGGCCTGACCATAGGGCCTCCTCCCATGGAACTGGTGCCGGGGCCCAGGCTGGGCCGGAAGGCTCCACTCCCACCCCCTGTGACCTTGGGAGGGTCAAGAATGAGATGTGTGAGTCATCTCCAAGCCTCGTCCTAAGATGGCCAGGAGGGGTCTGCCTGCTTCCCCCTGGGGAGAAAGGTGTCCTTTGTGTCTCAGTCTCCTTTCCTGGCTCTGAATCATCCCAGATGACCACCCTCTCCATTTCCTCTCTGCCCCACCTCCTCCCTTGTAAATGCAAGCTCTCCTCCGTGCTGGCCCAGTCTTTCCCAAATACTCTATCAGCACCAGCTAACTCTCCCCTTTCCCATCTCCCACCTCAGGGAGGAGGCGTTGTGCTGGAGTGCAAAAGGCATCAGATTTGGCCTCCTAGCTCTGCTGCTTACCACAAAGTCACCTCCCCTCCGTTCCCTCGACTGGCAAGTGGAGATCATAATACACACCTCATAGGTCTGCTGTGAGGAAAGGACACTGTAAACTGTTAAGAGTTAGAGAAACGAGAACTCTCAGAAATGACCCAGAAAGTGAATGAAGCTCAAATCCAAGCCAAGGAGTCTGAGGTTAGACTTAAGGAAGGGCAGGACATCCCTTCTCTAGGGCTCTTGAAATCAATCACTAAGCATTCCCACCTCCCTAGGGGGAGGAGACCTACCTGCCTGAGATGTGGAAAGGAACTTGGGGACAAAGGGGCAGTAGTCCTTCCCATTGTGGCTGTGGAAGAAGAGTGTGAACTGACCAGACTATTATACCAGAGGGACCCAGGGCCCTAGGACAACATTTTCTTCATCCTCTCCCCTGCCCCCCACCACTTTCCAGACCCCTCATCCTAGTCTTTTTCAAAAATCCTCCAGAATCCTGGCCTGTCCTCAGGAAGGGGATGTCCCCAGCCCAGTTCTTGGATGCATGGAGTCAATCTCTGACCTTATCCCGACACAGAACAGCTGGGGTTTGGCTCAGGTTGGGGGATGGGAGGTATGAGGACTTGGGTCATGGGTTCTGCCTCAAACTGACATGGTCTCAGGGCCTGGAGGTCTGCAGAGATGTGAGAGGCCCCAGCTGCTGGGAACAGTGAGACAGCCTGAGTTGCCTTGAGAGGGATGGAGAGAAAAGGGAAAAAGAAAGGACTTGGAGGATTTGGAGAAACTCAGAAGTTATCTCTAACTGGGTGGGATCCTCTCTATCCAAATAAGTGGACCCATGGGGGGGAGGGTAGTCCACACCTGACCACTCCCTGTTATCTCTTCTCTTCACTCCCCAGGAAAGAGAGGTGCTAGAAACTTGGAATCACATTTAGAGTCAGAGAATGTTAGAGGTGGACAGGAGCTTAGAACAAGGAAAGCAGAGTTCTAGACTGGAAGGAACCTTAGAATAAAAATATGGAGCATAAAATGTTGGAGTTGGAAGGGACCTGAACTCAATAAATAGATATTTAACACCTATAGTGGACAGGATACTGAGAACATAAAAACAAAAAAATGAGTCCCTGTCCTCAAGGAGTTTATATTCCCTTGGTGATACCACTGGTGCACAGATAAGTAAAACGGAAAATAATTTGGAGCCCCCTTCCCCCAGTGCCAGGAGAGATTCCTTCCCCTGCAAAATCCTACCTTTTCTAGAAAAGAAAACACGGAGTCACGAGGGACTGCCCTTCCACACAGCACCGGGCCTGGCTTGCCTGGCTTGCCTGGCTCTCCTGGCAGTTCTTTGTCCTTCTGGGCTGGTGCTGGTACTGGTGCTAAGGGCAGAGGCAGGAGCCTGGCCTGACCCGGGGCCACCTCTCGCCACCAAGCACAATGGTGGAGGGGGCAACCCCCCCTTCAAAGGTCCCATTGTTCCCTGGAAGGCAGCAGCTCCTGGGGCTGCTTCAATCCTAGGGATTGTCTCCTGGAAGCATGGGGCAGTGGGGAGGGAAGAAAGAAGAGAGTGGGGAGGATGAGTAGCATGGGAAGAAAGGAGGGGAGGATGGGGAGAAGGTTTGGGAAGAAGGGAGGGGAGATAGGAATGTGAGAATGAAGGGAAGATGATAGGAACAAAGGAAGGGTAGAAGAGAGGGGAAGAATGAGAAAAAAGGATCGGGAAGGAGATGAGAAGGATGGGGAGAAGGGAAGGGATGATTCAGAGAATAAAGGAGAGAAATGGAGAAAGGATAGGAGAAGGGAAAGAATAGAGAGGGAGAAGGTTGGGGAGTGGTTATGAGGTGATGGAAAAGGAGTGAAAGATGGGAAAGATTAAAACTGTTATTAGACGCGGGGACTCTTCCCCAGAACTCCTTTAATCCCCACCCTCCTACGCCCATCCCTTCTCCTTCATCTGGGACAGGTGCCAAGGAAGAGTTCAGGGAAAGGCAGGAGGGTCTAGGACCCAGGCTGGAATCCATGCAGTCACTCTCATCTCATCTATCCAGTGCTAGTCTACCTATCTGTCTAATTGCCTTCCCTCCTCCAATATTTCCATCATTGTATTAGGGTAAGGGAGCAGGCAAGGTAAGCCCAGCAAGGATGAATGAACTCCTCAGCTACTATGCCAGCACCTTGGATAGCTGCCACCAGGTGACTGGCATAGGGTAATGCTTGGTATTGCAGCTCCCAGCTCTATGGTTTACAAAACACTTTTCTCATAAAAATCCTGTAAAGGAGGTAATGGATTAGGTCCCACTAAGTTCAGGCTCAGATAATTGAAAATGACAGAGATAAAAGGAGGGAACACTGGGCTTGTTCTTGGTTCACAGTTTATGTGATCTAGAATCTGAAGTGTCTTTGACATCATCTAGTCTACCTGTCTCATTTTACAAATGAGGAAACTGAGACTCAGAGAGATGTGCCTTGGCCCAAGGTCACACAGCTAGTAAGAAGTCAGCCAGGATTAAAACCCAATGCCTTCAATCTGCCTTGCAGATAATAAGTGCTGAATAAATGTTAGCTAGAAAAAAATCAATGTTAACTGAATTCAATTGAATTCTGATTTCCAGTCCAGCACTCTTTCCACCATGCCATGCTGAGGGGAATCAATTCCCAGTTTATTAGCTAGGGGACCTATAGTAAGTTACCACATCTCTCTGAGCCTCAGTTTCCTCAGCTGAAAAGTCACAACTAATGAAAGAACAGCTCTTTGCCCCTGTGTGTTGACTAGGCAGGGCAGGTTTGCTTTCATGGTGACCACCATGCTACCCCCACCCCTCCAAAGGACCTCTTAGTCCTCTGCTTGAATTTCCACACATTTCCCTCTCCCACCTACTCCCAGGATCCCATCAAAGTGCTGCCTCTTCCCATTCTGCTTACTCCTAACAACAAACAGAACTCAAGGAGATGAGGGCTAGACTCTAGTGGCTGGCACATAGTAAGCACTATGGAATGTTAGCTATAATTATTAGCTATCACGGTGGCTGCCCCTTCTTCATATCAACCCCTACTTCCTAACTGAGTTAGCCTCAGAATAGTTATGACTGAATGGGATGATAATTCCTGTACCTCCCAGGCAAAGTTTTGAGGTAAGTATTTCCCTTATTGCTAAAATACACATCTTTGGTTGCTCTGGCAACACACATATTTTAGAGTTCTTATTTCTGATTGAAAAGGGATGATTTCAACATCTCACTTACAGTGAGTAGGATGACCAATCTGCCACTCTTCCTGGAAAGTTATGAGAAACAGAGAGAGTTATGAGGCACTAGGTTGAATCCCACCTGCAGGCTGAGTCCCCCTCCCCCCACCAGAGCCAGACCCTGAGCAGGGGAGCAAGAAGGACCTCTGGCTTCTTAGCTTGGCTCAGCTCAGCCTGGCAGCTGCAGTTCCTGCACTCACCCTGTACCCAGTTCTAGCAAATGGGCTGTTGTGCAACGGATTCTAACTCCATACCCCTCTCCTCTTTATCCCCTCTGCCATTTCCCTAGTCTAGGCTCCCTTTGCTACCCGTTTAGACTATTTGGGTTGTCTCCTAAAGGGATCTTCTGCCTCTACTCTGTCCCACCTCAGTCCATCCTTTGCACATTGCCATGATGATGTCCCTTCTATAAAAGTCTGCCCACGTCACCCTTCTGCTCAAAATCTTTTTGTGGCTCTCTTTCGTCAGCTGAGGAAAGTTCTAAGGCCTCTGCCATGTAGGTGCCTCCCTAGCCTGGCTCCCACCTGCCCTTCTCACTTTAGCCCACACTATCCCCTTCATGCCTGCTACACTCCCCCCACACTAACATCCACCCTCCCTTCCTCGATTCTGCCCACGTCTGTGCTATTGTTCATGTGCTGTGTTCATGCTGTTCCCTGTACATCTAACACCTTCTTCTCTCTGCCTGCTAATTTCCTATTTATTCTTTAAAACTGATGCCAAATGCCTTCTCCTCCAGGAAGCCTTCCTTGAAGCCCACCATCTGTTATGACCATTCCTCTCAGACCTTCCTTGACCTTTTGTTTGTGCTGTTAATGCATTTAACCCACAACATTGTGTCCTTGTGTCTTAACCTCCTATTAGACTAGGAAGGCAGACACCTCAGTTTTTTAAAAATAAATTTTATTGATATATTTTGTTTCTACATAGCTTAAATTTCCCCCCCAGAGAGCCATCCCATATAACATTTACCTGGTTTTATTTAAAGAGTATTTCGCCAATGGTGAGCACAGGAGTCTACATGCAGCAGATGCCTGATCAAGGTTTCTTGAATTCAGTTGAATTGTCCCGTCCCCCTCTGACCAAGCTGCCATCTATGCTTCAGTCACAGTAACTGAAGCCTTATCATCATAGGATTTAAGAATTCAGAAATCAACTGAGTCTTTGACACCTTCCATTTTATAGACTAAGAAACTGAGACCAAGAGGAATGAAGTAGTTTGCCCAGGGTCACACAGCAGCAGAGATAGGATTTGAATCCAAAACCAGACCTCTTTCCCCTATACTATGCTTCAGTCTTGGTTCCACATCACCTCTCCCCCTCTCAAATAATATACCTGTTACTTTGTGTCTGGGGTCCTACTTGTTCTTTCTGGTCCTCCCAAGGTCTAAAACTCTGCCTTGCCTCCAGAACGACTTGACACTCAGTCTGCTTGAACTTTGGCCTATTATCCATAGACAGGCTCTCCTGAGCTGGGTCTCAGCTACCTTCTGGGATTACCTGTGACCCACAGCTGGACCTCTCTGGTGCCTACTTCTCCATCTACTCATGTTATGAAGCCAGACTTTTCCCACACTCCCCACTCATCCCTACCTCTCCATATTTCCATCTGTCAGTCACAGTTAGTTCCTTGCTTTATCATTAATATAATCCTGGAAGGTCTAGTGTCCAGGTCCTGGCCAGCCCTGCTCTAACCTGTCCTGCTGAGCCCTGGTATTTACAACCAAGCTAAAAGGCAAAATAAACTTCTAAGTACAAAATACTATTCCTACTACTCAATGGTTAAAATTTACTACTCAACTGGTCAACTAAATTTAAACACTAGGTTTCATACAGGCCTACTAAACTTTCTTTTTCATCTGTAAAATGGATAATAATAACACCTCCCTCCTAGAGTTGTAGGGATCAGATGATACAATATTTAGAAAGCACTTAGCATAGTGCCTGGCACATAGTACGTGCTATCCAAATGTTAGCTATTATTATTATTATTGCTATTATGGATCCAGGTGCTATTTAAGTGAAAGCTATAGGGAGATGGGTTTTGAAAAATTTCAAAATGTCAGAAGCCAGGATGGAACTGGTAGCCTGGTGGCAGGGGTAGTGTCCATGAACAGAGATAATGAGTTTCTCATTACTGAGTTTATGTGATAGCCAAAAAGTACCCCAGCCCTC
Source organism: Vombatus ursinus (assembly GCF_900497805.2). NCBI lineage: Eukaryota > Metazoa > Chordata > Mammalia > Diprotodontia > Vombatidae > Vombatus > Vombatus ursinus. Next base: position 229,582 of record NW_020954645.1, read on the forward strand.
CTCCATCTTAAACTGAATTAATTAACAACAGTCTAGTGTCTAAATGGAGAAATGTAATAGTCTCCCTGTCTTTTGCCTTAGTTAGACACCATCTAGAATGTTTTTTCTAGTTCTAGGTCCCACATTTTAGGAAAGACATTGACATGATATCATGCTTCCAAAGGAAAGTGACCAGAAAAATGAGGGTACTGGAAATCAAGATCAGTGAGGATTGGTAGAAGGAACTAGGGATGGCTAGCCTGGAGAAGAGAGACCTTAAGAAGCACCTGACAGTTCTCTTCCAATATTTAAAGTGCAACCATGTGGAAGAAGGATCATTATTATTTTTTAATGAGTGAGGGAAGTTATGGGTGGGGCAGGGTTAGGTTCCATATAAAGAACTTTCTAATAATTAGAGCTGATCAGAAGTGGAATAAAATTTTTCAGAGGTAGTGAGTTCCCCATCACTGGAAATATCCGAAAAGAACCCAGATGACTGACTGACTGACTATTTGGGGAGGATATTGAGGAGGAGATTTCTGCTCAGGACGGGGGTGGACTAGATGGGCCCTGAAGTCCTGTCCATCTGCAAGCTTTTGGGATTCTGGGATCAACAACCTCTCCAGAAAGCCCTTGTTATTTTCCAAGCACTTAGTGCTCTGTCCGCCTAGAGGGTTTGCAGCTGTGGCTCTTCCTCTCTCCCAAAGCTTGTCCCATTTCTTTAGGTTAGGATCTGGCCTCTGTTTCTTAAAGAGGCCAGGCTTTATTTTTCTGAAGCATTTAAAAAATCAGGTTAAACCTGACAGGGATTAACCTCATCGGGTGATTCCCTTATATATAGCCCACTGGCTCTCTTTCTCCTTACCTTTGCTACGGCTACAATGTTTCTGCATTTCACCGGCCACAAATCCAACTATCGTATCTCTCCTTTGTTTGCTTCTATCCTCGTGTCCCTGTAGGAGCCTGGATAGACTTGACCACCTCTCCCTAACATCCTTTCCTCTAGGTCCTAACCTGGGAGTGATGGTAGCAAGTTGGCCACCCACTCTGTGTCCTTGGAGAGCTCCTTGGACCTCAGCATCATAAGATTTGGGGACAGCTAGGTGACATAGTGGATGGAGCGCCAGCCCTGAAGTCAGGAGGACCTGAGCTCAAATCTGGCCCCAGACATTACTAGCTGTGTGACCCTGGGCAAGTCACTTAATCCCAATTGCCTCAAAAAAAAAAAAAAACCCAACCCTCAACATAGGATTTAGAACTGGAAAAGCCCTTAAAGATCATTACATGCAATCTCATTACTTTTACACATGAGGGCATTGAAGCCCGTGGAGGTTAAGTGACTAACCTAAGGTCACACAGGTAGTAAGCAGCCGAGGCAGTATTTGAACTCAGGTTGTTTGACTCGAGATCCAGCTCTCTTTCTGAGTGCAACAGAAGATGAATACTGGCCCAACAGGTTAAGTATGGAGTAATGTTCATGCAATAAGCAGTTATTAAGCACCTCCTGTCTACTGAGGTCTGTGGTAGTCTCTGGAGGAGATGCAAAGATAATAAAATATGGTGCCTGTCCTCCTGGAGATCACAGTTTAGAAGGATTCTGATCATTCACAGATAGACAACATGATACTGTACTATATACTGGACTATACTATAACTGGTAGAATGGAATAGGAGAGTAGGGCTGGTCAGTATGTCCAGGACCTGGGATCGGGTCGGTGTAGAAATTGCCTTCACAGATGCAGATTTTAGTCCACACGTGCGTAACTCGGAGTTTTTCGGGACTCCCCGAAGGCCAGAGAGATTAAACAATTTGTCCAAGGTCAGTGGTATCAAACTCAGATAGAAATGGATCCCTGAAGGCTGCATGTGGACTTAGAAAACCGCAAATAGATCATTTATGTGTTTTATGTAGTTTATTTTTGGCAGCTAGGTGGCGTAGTGGATAAAGTGAGGGGCATGGAATCAGGAAGACTCATTTTCCTGAGTTAAAATCCGATCTCAGACGCTAGCTGTGTGACCCTGGACAAGTCACTTCATTCTGTTTGCCTCCGTTTCCTCATCTATAAAATGAGCTGGAGAAGGAAATGGTAAACCACTCCAGTATCTTTGCTAAGAAACCCCCAAATGGGGTCACGAAGAGTTGGGACATGATTGAACAAGAGATTGTATTTTTATTTTGTTAGACATTTCCCAATTATATTTTAACCTGATATGACCCACAGCCTGGAGTTTTGCTAGCCTCAGCTGGCCAGCAGGCTATAAATTTGACATGTCTGCAACAGAGATGCAGCAGTGTGTAGGTAAATGTTTAACAATCGGCTCCCCCCCAAATGAACACAGGACACATTTTTAAGTTTAATCTGCCCACACTTTTAAAGTTTATTAACATTTTCTCCATCACTTTCTTAAGTCTAGACAAGCAACAAAACAATTAATCAAGGCCTGATTTGTAGCACTAGCCAATTCCTAAGGTAGAAAATTGAAGGATCATCTCTCTCCCTCTCTCCTCTCTGTCTCTGTCTGTCTCTTCTCTTTCCCTCCTCTGTCTCTCTGTCTCTCTGTGTCTCTCTCTCTCTCGTTTCCTCACTCCTTCCTCTCTCTTTCTTTCTCTGTCTTTTCTGTCTCTGTCTCTCCTTGTCTCCCTCTCTCTCTCCCTCTTTCTAGTCTTCTCTTTCCCTCCTCTCTCTCATTTTGTCTTGTTCTCTGTCTCTCCTTCTCTCTGTCTTTTCTGTCTCTCTCTCTCTCCCTCCGTCTTCTCTCTTTCCCTCCTCTGTCTCTCTTTCCCTCCTCGTCTTCTCTCTTTCCTTCCTCTCTCCCTGTCTCTGTCTCATTTTGTCTTGTTCTCTCTCTCTCCCTCCCTCCCTCTCTGTCTCTCTCTCTGTCCTGTCTCCTCTCTCCTTCCCCTGTCTTTCTCTCTGTCTTCTCTGTCTCTGTCTCTGTCTCTCCTTGTCTCGCTTTCTCTCTCCCTCCCTCCCTCTCTCTGGCTCTCTCTCTTTCTCTCTCTCCTTCCCTCTCACCCCTTCGAGCAGGCTCTAGCACACCCCTGCGGTGAGATAATGAATTCAAGCATCCCTTGCTCCAAATCCAACACTACCATGCAATTCTGCCTCTTTTGAGAGAGGTACAAAGCCCAGTTCAAGGGTAGAGGAAGAAATGATCATTTCCCACTTGGGAAAGTTTCCTGTAGGATTTCAGGTCCAGGAGGAGGAAAGGCAATCCTTGGGCCAGGGGTCGATAGTTTGGGGCACAGTTCCACTCAATTTAATAAACATTTTCTAATTTTAGGAAGGACATCCACAAGCTGGACCCCATCCAGAGCACGGTGACCAGACGAGTGGAGGGCCTCAGAACCATGCCATATAAGGAGCAGCTGACAGAACTGGGGATGTTTAGTCTAGAGAGGAGTCTTCTGGGGGATACAGCAATCTCTTCTAAGGCAGCCCCTTCCATTTATGGACAGCCCTGATTGCTGAGAGATGCCCCTGCCTCTTCTTCCCACCCCCACACCCGCAGCAAGCCTAAATCTGCCCCTGGCAACCTGTCCCTGGGGTTCCTTGTTCTGTCTTCTGGGGCCTCCCAATTGGTCTTCTCCCTCTCCCAAATGACAGCTCTCCAGATACCTGGAGGCAGCTAGTGTATCCCCCAGAAGACTTCTCTCTAGACTAAACATCCCCAGTTTCACAAAGGCCAAAACAATATGGTAAACACAGAAAAGGACCCACACGTACAAAAATATTCATAGCAGCTCTTTTTGTGGTGGCAAAGGACTGGAAATGGAGAGGATGCCCATTCATTGGGGAATGACCGAGCAAGTTGTGGTATATGAATGTAATGGAATACTATTGTGCTATAAGAAATGATGAACAGGCTGACTTCAGAAAAACCTGGAAAGACTTGGATGGTCTGATGCTGAGTGAAGTGAGCAGAACCAAGAGAATGTTGTAGACAGTAACAGCCACGTGGTGTGATGACTAATATTGATAAACTTAACCCTTCCCACCAATACAAGGATCTAGGACATCTCCAAAGGCCTCATGATAGAAAATGCCATCCACATCCAAAGAAAGAACTATGGAGTTTGAATGCAGATTGAAGTATACCATCTACTATTTTT
>NW_020954645.1:233812-243875 GCF_900497805.2 Vombatus ursinus
TTACAACATCACTAATGTGAAAATATGTTTAATAAGAATGTAAATGTATAGCCTATATCAGCTTGTGCAGCGTCTTGGGGAGGGCAGTGGGGAGGGAGGGGGAGAAAAATTTTAAACTCAAAAGCTTATGGAAGTGACTGTTGATAAATCAAAATAAATTAAAAACAAAACAAAACAAAACAAAAAAATATGGTAAACCCAGCTTCCCTTCCTTCCCACCACTGAGATTATGAGATTGTGATCAGGGTAAGCCTAAATTCCATCTATGGGACAAGGATGTCCAGTCCAGTCCTGCTGCCCAGTGCTCCCCCTGGCTGTGGTCTTGAGCACTACAATCCTTCAACTTCCCAGCAAAGAAGGTGTGAAAGGAGAAGGGACATCAGGATGGGGATCTACAGCTGGAAGGGAGCTGGAAGGGAGCAGGAAGGAACCCGAAAGGCCATCCCTAGTCCAACCCTTCCATTTCACAGACAGAGAAGCTGAGGCCCAGGGAGATGAAGGGACTTGAGAAGGAGCCCCTAAGCTTCCTCCCCACTTCAGAAATCCAGGACCCTTGTGCTTTCTCATCCACCTCCACACTCCTCCCACCCCCGTCATGGAAATCTCAGGAAATGATGAGATCTGTTCCCAGAGTCCTTGAGGTAAATGTCAACCACCCCAAGGGAAACAGAGGGAATCAGATGATGACAACTAGTATTTTAAGGCTGGCAAATGCCTTACCTTAACTCATTTGAGCCTTAAAATGACCCTGTGATGTGGGTCTAGTAAAAGTATTTTTATCCCCATTTTGCAGTTGAGAAACCTGAGGCTGAATAAGGTTAAGTGACTCATCTGTGGTCCCAGGACTAGTAGGTGCTAGGCAACGATCTGAACCCGCCGGACTCATCTCCAGCTCTCTATTCATTCCACTGAGGCCCAGAGGTAGGCAGGATTTCAGAACACAAAGTGTCAAGGTTGGAAAGGACCTCAGACCTGAGAACACTAGGACTAGAAAGAACCTTAGAGTTTTCTTAAAATCTTATTTTAAAATCCCCATATTTTACAGAGAAAAACACTGAGGCATTGAGAAAGTAAACATCTTTGCCTAAAGTCACAGAGCTAGTACAGAGCTGGGGCATTTGAACCCAGCTCTTTCGGGTTCATCCTGCCTCACCTTTTACTAAACTTTTGGAAGTACCTGGGGAAAGACATTCAAGCTTCAGTGAGGAAGAAGGAGAGGTTTGGGGCCAGATGGGGCTTCCCTAGGACCCCTCACTTCATGGAGGGCAGTTGATCCTTCCTCACACGTCCCTCCCTTAACCAGAGTTAACAATGTGATTGATGCCAGTCCTGAAGCTGACAGTCTTAAGTTCTCCTGAGAGAAGTCTAGCACTCAGAGCCAGGGGGATTAGAGCTCCAACGGCCCCTGCCTTGGTTAGGCCACATCTGGAGTATTTGGGCCCAGCGCTGCGTGCCCTGCATTAGGAAGGACGCTGAAAAGTGGAAGCTGGTTCAAAGGAGGCTGGTCAGGATGGGGACATACAAGATGGTCTCAGGATCTGGATGAATTAGCCTGGAAAACAGAAGGCTTAAGGGTCTGAAGGGGACGATGAATCATTCTTGTTCTGGGGAACAAATGATTGGAAGTTACAGCCAGACGGGACTTCAGGCCATCATCACAAAGCAGGTTTCTTAGATTACAGCTGTTTCCAAAAATGAAACAGCTCTCTGGACAGAGGGTGAGCTCCCTGTCTCTCACCAGTATCCCGGCTAAGTGTTCCAGCAGAGTGCAGACGCCAGAGGGGATTCCTGTGCTGGGTGGCTGGTTACAAGGGCTGCCCCCTCCAGCTCTAAGCATCTACGGTGCTCTAGGACGTCCTGGGCCCTTGGGTAGGGCCTGCCTCAGTGCACCTGGGTGGAGTCTCTGTACCAGCAGCAGGGTCTTTTGTGGGCTATGAGCCACCAAGGTCCCAAGCTCCGTCTCCAGGTAGTCTCCAGTCTTGTACTTGGATGGAACTGTGATTCCGTTGAGGTGGCTGGCTTCCTCTAACAGGGTACCTCCTCATCCTGTGTGACTTGCATCTCCACCCATAAATCCTCCACGTGGACCTTCTGCCAAGGTTGAGACCTTCTTGAGATATTCTGCAGACTGCATTCACTCATAGGCTTCCCAACTTCCTTCAGGGGCCAGTTCAGATATCACTTCCCACAGGAGCCCCCTCACGCCTCCTTCCGGCCCCAGTCATTAGCACCTTCCCCTTCTGGACAATGCTTTGTACGTACCTTCTGTTTACTCATGTGCGTGCTGTATCTCTCCAGCAGACTGTAAGCCCCTTGAGGGCTGGGACTGTTACCTTTCTGTCTCTGATGCCTAGCACTGAGTACACAGTGTCTTCAACAGTTATGTTGATCAGTGGTGTCCAACTCTTCGTGACCCCTTTTGGGGCGTTTTCTTGGCAAAGCTACTGGAGTGGTTTGCCATTTCCTTCTCCAGCTCATTTTAAAGATGAGGAAACTGAGACAAACAGGATTAAGCGACTTGCCCAAGGTCATATAGCTAGTAAGTGTCTGAAGTCAGATTTGAACTCACAAAGATGAGTCTTCCTGACTGCAGGCCTGGAATTCTATCCCCTTCACCACCTGCCATGAACACAGCAGGTGCTTCATAAACGTTGATTGAATTCACATGTGTAATTCTTCATCAATAATCTATTTCAGCCTGCTCATGCCCACCCATGCCTCTTCATTGACCTGAGTGACCTCTACCTTTTAATTTTTTGGATACCATGGCCTCCTGTCTCATGGCCATACATTATCCCAGAAAGACATTGTTAGTGTGACGTTGTGGGTCTAGTGACATCGCAGGATCCCAAATGTGGGGTTGGGCAGCAGCTCGGGTCTTTGCCCATACCCACAACAAAGCCCAGCAGACCAGGACACACAGGGAGTTCTCAGTAGAGACTCACTGTCCCCTAGAGAGAGGGCAAGGAAGATGCCAAGGACACATTCTCCTGGAACATTATCAGGGGGTGAAAGGTATAGACTTAAGACAAACTTTTCTCTCAGATTCCAAAATGGGCTAATCTTATAAGATTCCTGGCCTTGACTTAAGGTAGCCTGATCCTTACTTCCTAGGATCCCGAGTTGGGGGGTGGGAGGGAGCAGCTGGGACCTGGCCCTCCAGACAGGGAGGAAGTGTCCACCCATCCTGCTCTAGAAAGAAGTCTTTCCTCCTTGAGGTCCTGCCCTCAGACCCTTCTGTGTGTCATATATCCACAGGGAGACTGTAGGGGCAGGCAAGGGGGTATGAAGGCCTTGAGCTGCTCCTTCTGCAGTCAGATTTCCCTGGCACCATCTTGGGGTCCTGCGTAATGAAGGGGTAGGCTTACTATGGGGCCTAGCGCATGTGTGGGTGCTAGGCTGGGAGGGCCTGTTTCTTTGTCGGGGAGATGGGTGCTCAGGATTCCTCTGGAGTTTTAAGAAAGCAGACCAAATCACTGAGGCCAAGAGGAAGCCTACCCCACCCAGGGTGGTGGGAAGAAAGGGTTTGGGGTCAGGGGTTTCTACCTCCCTTCACTTGCCTACAAGCCAGGCACCCCCCTCCCTGCTGTAGGATGAATTCCCAGAGCAATGAAAACAGGCAGATTAGGAGGGGCCTCTAAACGTGGCTAGATTCCCCAAGCTCACTTTCCAGGAAAAGACAGGAGGCCTTTCTAAAATAAAATGTATTTTATTACAAGCTGGGTTCTGGGCTCAGAGAAGGACAATCTAGGGCTCACAGAGACTGGAGTGATGAGGAACCAGGGACACAAAGCATCGTGACTGCTCTTAGGTCACCTCTGGATGCATGGCCATGACCTGGCTGTACTGCTCAAAAGAGTCCAGGCTGCTCTAGTCTGCTGGGGGGTGGAGAGGATTGGGGGGTGGGTGAGGAGGAGGTGGTGGGGAGGGATGGGGCAGGTAATGAATCCCCCCTCCACCATGGGTTAATAGGAGTCAGGAAATGAGTCCAAGGATCTGAGGTGTGAGGGCAGATGTGTGGGTATGTGGGGTGGGGTGAGCCCAATGGTCCCCAGGATGCTTTTCCAAATTCCAAACTGTTCATAAACCCACTGTACCCTCCAAGCTGGAGAGTCAGGCTGGCAGTCCAGGGTGAATTACCGCTCAGGGGATGTTTTCCAGAACCTGGCGGCCATGGCAGTGGTGTGAGCTGGCTACTGCCCAGCTGCCTTTGCTGCCAAATACAAGGCAGGCCCTCCCCTCTCTGGAGGAGCTTGAGTGGACAGACTCCCCAGAGAACCCACTGTGGAAATCAAAGGACAGCAGAATTCTTTTCTCCAATTCAAGGAGCCTTGTGGTGCTGACTGACATGGTCAGGCTTGTGGTAGGCGTACATGGGAACCCAAAGAGCCAGGGCTGAGATGGTCAGCAGCCCCTGGGAGTCTCCTTTCTCTGTAGAGTCTGTATGCCCTCTCCCTGGTCCAAAGGTCACTGTAGGGCTAGCTGCTCATCACCAACCTGGCCTAGCGGTTCCCAGCCTTAGCCAATAGGTGGTGGAGCCTTGGGGACACGGGGTCTCTCCCCAGATGGGTCTTGGAGGGTGCTCTGAGGATGCCCCTGGGGTCTTGATGGTGGGAGAAGATGTGGGGTCCAAAATGCACAGTGACCCACCTGTGCCCTGGCCCAAGATGCCCAAGGCTCCAGCTGATGCACACACAGGCTCTTCTGTGGCTTGGACCAGGGAGGGGTCAGATGAAAGGGAATGTGTCTCTTGGAATGTAAAGGGGTGGGGGGAGGGCAGTGGGATGGCCTCTGGTTTCCTTTCATGAGTTGCTGGATTGCTGGGCCTTCTTGATTTCCTACAGGGAAAGAGAAGGCTCGGGTTGGGGCCAGAAAACGTGCCACAGGCAGCTGGGGAACTTAGAGAACAGCTGGGGCCAAAGAGCTGCTGCCCGCCTCTACCCCTGGGCCAAAGGGGGCACTGCTGAATTCCCTCCCTGCGTGGGAGCCCCACAGAACATCTGAGGGACTGCAGAGAGATCTCCTCATTCAAGTCCTTCACTGGGCAGCAGAGACACTGAGACTAAGAGAAAGGTAGTGAGTGGCCCGACGGCCCTCAGTCGGCAAAGATCCAAACCCCAAGGGGCCATAAAAGGGCACTGCCCTAAGTTCTACCAGGTGCCTGGCCTGCTCCAGACCTCGGGGCCTCCGGCCAGGAGAAGGGAAGACAAGGGGGCCGAGCGCCTCACCTCAGCCAGGACCTTCGTCAGCATCGAATAAGCCTCATCCAAGTCGTCATTGATAATGATCGTGTCGAACAGGTCAGGCTCCTGGCCTGGAAGCACAAGAGGGAGAGGCCCAGGGACAGCGTTAGAAGTGGGTCTGTGGCCCAGGCTCTCTCAGGAGACTGCCCTCCCCTCTCTTTCCAAGGGAGGCCACCATCTTGTCTGAGCTGCTCCCAAATAAGCTATGGCCAGAAGGGCCACTGGGATTATCCAGTGTGTGTGAAAAAGAGCCCTAATGTACTATAGGAAGAACTAGGATCAACTCATCTCTGATATTCAGTAGTTGAGCATCTCTGAGCCAAGTCACCCACCCTCTCTGTCTCAATTTCCTTGGCTGGAAAACGAAGATAATATCACCACCCCTCTTTACCTCATAGGGTTGTTGTAAGGAAAGAACTTTGCTAAATAAATGTAAGTCAGTGTTTATAATATGTATTATAACATTATATAACTATAATCGTTACCTTTCACATGGTCTAATCCAATAGCCTTCTAATTCATCTCCCTGGCGGCCACCTATCTTTCTAATCTGATTTCCTATTACTCCCCCTTGTGCACGCTCCATTTCAGCTCCTCGGGCCTGCCAGCTGTTCCCGTACAGGACTCTCTATTTCCGGTTTCCTGGCAGCGGTCTCAGTGCTGCCCATGTCCAGGCCACGGTCTCTCCTGGCTTGGCATCTTAAGAGTCCCTGGCTCTCCTCAAGGCCCAGCTTAGACGCTACCTGCAACACCAGGCCGTATGCCCTTCCCCTGGGCATTGAGCGTTTTCTTCTCTCCCTCATGGAGTTATTCTGTAAAACTCTGCACCTTTTATATTTTGCATGCGTGCTATATTGCCCCAGAAGGGCTTCACTTTGTATCCCAGAGACGAGCATACTGCTTTGCACCAGGTCAATGTTTAATCAAGGTTTTCTGAATTGAATTATCTACCTTGCCATCACATGCATGCCTCCTCACCCCTCACATCCCCCCCCCATCCACTATCAAATTAGCACGGCCATTGCTAGCATGAAAGGGCTGATCGTCCAATTCCTTAGGGCTCCATCCTCAGCCCAGGATGAAGCTCCCTTCTCTAGCCTTCCTCTCCCATCCGGGTCGGTCCCCACTCCACCGGGCCCTCTACACTCCCTATTCTATTGTTAACAAACTACCCTTCACATTCGACTTGTGACCCCTCTCATGTAACTGCTCTCTATTTTCCATTTAATTTTCAATGTACATACTGCTTCTCTTGAGTTGATAGAATATCAACTCTTTGAGGGCAGGGATGGTTTTATTTCAGTCTTTGTATTCTTGGTGCCTGGTATACAGCAGACACTTAATAAATGCTTGTGGAATTAAATTACTACTACTTGCCTCCCAGGGCTTGGGAGGAAGGTTCTTTGTAAATTGAAAATACTTCAACACTCCAAAGATGGAGGATTTTTTTGGTGTGGGTGCTCTTCACTGATGCAGGCCTTGGGAGGACCTCCTCTACATCTTAATGGTTGCCATGGCAAAACCAAACCAAACCAAACCAAAGCACCACCCCTCAGGGGCCTACGCTCCAGTGATGATGCTATAAACCGACAAGTGCTATAGAAAATGGAACTGTTGCTATGACTGGGTCTCACAAAGATCCTGGGTTCAGAGTCACAGGATCCAGAGCCAGAAGGGCCTGATGAATCATTCAGTTCAGACCCTTTGTTTATAAATGAGGAAGACGAGGCTCAGGGAGCAGCACGAGTGCCAGGTGGCTGACCTCCAACTCAGAGCCACATCCTGGGCCTCCCTCCAGCACACTCCCCACACATCCACACCTGCCACGTGGAGGCCAGCAGCTCCCCGGCTCCCCTGAGGCTTGTCCTCATCTCCTCCGGTACAGCCAAAAGGAGAGGAGCGCCTTGCCCTGCCCTGACCACATCCCCACTGCCACCCCCGAGTCCTCGGCCTCCGACAGTCTATCGCTCTTCCAGATTGGGCCCAGCTGCCACCTCCTTCAGAGAACCTTCCCCGAGCAATGGGCCCAGCAGCAGGCCGTCTGCACGGGACACCGTGTGCCTCCTGTGCACTAACATTCTAGAGCTCTGAGAGTCATCATCTAACTAGATCTAAGCCATGAGGGCGGCTCTATTTTAGGATGATGTCAGCTGACATTTCTAGAGACACTAAGGTTTTCAACAAGCTCTCATCCTTCCAACAGCCCTTTAGTCAAAGGGATTGTCAATGGGATCATCCCTATTTAACTGCTAAGGAAAGTAGGATTCAGAGAACATTCGTGACTTGCCCAAGGTCAGAAAGAAAGTAAAGCAGCTGAGTGAGAATTCGAATCCAGGTCTGCTGATACCCCAGACCAAGGTTCTTCCCAGACATCCTGCTGCCTCTGGATCTTGTGTCCTTCCCCTGCTGTGAGTCCCAATTCTCTACATCCCCAAGACCCCCTGGAAGCTAGAAGTCATAGAGCGGGAGAACCTTAGTGATTATGTGGTTCAACCCCCTCATTTTATAGCAAAGGAGCCTGTGGCCTGGGGGCTAAAAGTGATATGTCTGAGTTCGCCCAGGTAACAAGAGCTAGGGAATGTCGTATCTTTGGCATCCTAGGTAGCCAAACCCAGAAAGTGTTTGCTATTGATGTCCTAAGTGAATGACGGTAGTCACAGTGAGCCCCTGACTCAGGGCAGGAGAACGAGGCACGTGGGCAGCCTCTCTGCACCCACTCTACTCACTGCTTTCCATGTCGGCGGCGGCGGCAGCCAGCCTCTTCTGTAAGCTCTCCTCTGTTTCAGTCTTCCTGTCGCGCAGTCGCTTTTCCTGAAACACACACCAGGGCCTGATCACCACAGTGCCACCTTGGCCCTCATTACTCAGAGGATGCTGAGCAGGGTCCTTTACCAGAGCTCTCTCACACTGGGTCTGCTGGGGTCTTACCCACAAGGCCCATGTATCTGCACAAAGTCTCTGGAGGAAGAGGCCTGAGGCCCAGCTGGACCAACCCAAAGATGAGCTCAATGCTCATGCTCTCTCATGTCTTACCAGGAGGGCAAAGAGAAATTTTGACAACTTGAAATGACTAAATGTGGCAAAATTGGAGAGATATTGGTTTGCACGAAAATCTCTAGTGACAAGCCCTGAACTCTAATCTAGGCTCTGTTTGACATCCCTAGCAATGACTTCAAAGAAGCCATTAATACATTTATCAGATAAGCAGCTAACCAAAAAATGGGAAAGATAACTAACAGGCATCATGGTACAGTGGATAGAATATTGGGTGGAGAGTCAAAAAGAGCTGCGTTCAAATCTGGCCTCAGGAGCTTACCAGATGGGTAACACGAACACAAATCACTCCTTCCCTCTGTGGCTGAGTTTTCTATTCTGCAAAATGAGGGGGTGGCCTTGATGACTTAGAAGGTCCCCCCCAGCTCTAAAGTCACGACGCCACGTTATGACCATCCCTGACAGAAGAACCCTGCACAAGATCATTCTCCCTGCTCCAATCTGAGCTGGTGACAGTGAGTAGAGGGGATGCAGAGGGGTAGGTTTTTCAGGTCAGGAAAGAACAGATTGTTTTTCTAGGGCCCAGTTCAGGTTGCTGACTCTGAGACAGGTGGGATGACAGCCCTCCCTCTGTGGTGTCCTCTTCATGTTAAAGGACAAGGACCCTTTCATTCATCAGTGCCGGGGGTGGAGAAGCCCTAGTCTAACCTTCCTCCCCTCCTCGTCCCCCAGCCATGTTCTGCTTTGTCATGCTGGACTGGAGGGAACCGTAGGCTGGCTGCCCCATGGGACCTAATGCTGACAGAAGGAACCGCAGGACAGAAAAAAGCCAAGGGCAAAGCTGAGAAGGAGAAGGGGAAATGGTCCAGTGCCAGGATCATGAAGAATGGAGAGGAGCATCCTGGGGATCCCAAGACCCAGAAAATGAGGCAAGATCTTCAGACAGGAAGCAGCGCCAGAAATCAATGAGCAGCTTCCTGGGCAGGCCCAGCCTGGGGCCTGGAGGTTCACTCCGGGAGCAGATGCTTAGGCTCATGGCTATGACGTCCCTCTCACTGGGCAAGCTGCCCAGCAGCTGGGGGGGGCCGCTTGGGCGAAGGCTCCCTGCTCGGCCCCCCAACACCCAGGAGGAAGCATACCAAGATGTCCAGGGAGGGCGCCTGGATGGAGATATAGATGGGCTGCAGCTCCGTCTTCTTGATGTTCCTCACCCCCTGCAGGTCTATGTCCAACACGCAGATCTGGTTCATCGCCTGCACAGCCTGCACCGCCGCTTTGCTGGAGAGAGGGCAGAGAAGCCGTTCAGAAGACTGCGGGAACCAAGCCTGCTCTGGTCAACGACTTCAGAAGAGCACAGCGGCTGCCCACCCTGGGCTGAGACAGAGGGGGACATCGCAGAGAACTCATCTTCTAGTCCCCACCCTGCTTTCCCCCTAACCTGTAACCTCGGAGAAGGTATAGCCTCTCTGGGCCTCAGTTCCATCATCTCTAAAACGGGGATACTACCAGCCGGCACGCCGACTAACTTCAAAGACTTCTCAACAACAACATTATTATTAATTTACATTCCTCTAGGACTACAGTTCTGAAGTTCACAAAATGCTTTTCGAACTGTAACCCTGTGAAGGAAGTGACGACAAAGATTACTATCCCCAATTCATGGACGAGGAAACTGAACAGTAAAATGTCTTGTCTAACATCACACCGTGAGTGAGCTTCAGAAACTGGCTGGGAACCTAGATCGTCTGTCTCTCTTTTTAAAGGATATGTTCCATAGATGCCTTGTGTTTGGACATCACAGGTAATTCTAGGCACATCTTTGATTT
>NW_020954645.1:243886-244096 GCF_900497805.2 Vombatus ursinus
ACACACACACACACACACACACACACACACACACACACACACACTGAGCCCTCCCTTGTGACAAAACACAACAGCTGAGCGCAGGTCTATTGCCTCCTACGGTGAGGATGGGATAACTCAGCGGGAGAGAAAACTTATAATATAAATAATAAATAGCTTTTGTTTGTGTGATTGAATATTTATATTTATCAGTGGCTCAGTTTGTGATAG
>NW_020954645.1:244106-245258 GCF_900497805.2 Vombatus ursinus
TGATTCCATTTGGGGTTTTCTTGGCAAAGATACCGGAGTGCTTTGCCATTTCCTTCTCCAGTGGATTAAGGCAAAGGGAGGTTAAGTGACTTGCCCAGGGTCACACAGGTAGTGAATGTCTGAGGCCAAATTCGAACTCAGGTCTTCCTGATTCCAGGCCCAGTGCTCTATACACTAAGCCACCTAGCTGTCTTCATTTTCTCAATACCCTCAGAATGATGACTCCTCTCTTTCTCCGTCATCTCCCTATACCCGATGAGCAAGATCTACTCATTCTTCCCCCTTAACAAAGCCCTCTCAGAGCTGTCCCTTCCTTCCCATTTTCATTGCTCCCGCTACCTAAAGTCGGAGCTGTCTTGAGCGACAATGGGTTCTCCTTCTTTGGAGAGAGAGCCCAACATTTGTTGGGTGTGATTCTTACGGTGAGGATTCCTTTAAGGTATGGCCTGGACCAGATGGCTGCTGAGGTGTAACTCCCAGGTTCCATGGCTATTTCCAACAGCCTCCTGGCTCACTTCTGTACCCCTACTCAAATCCACCCCACACCCTGCGCCACAGCAATCTTCTTAAAAGATTGACGGTACCATACCTCTCCTCGTCCCCCACTGTCCCCTGAACAAATTCCACACTCCCCAGCCTGGCATTCAGGGACTTTCATTAACTAGGCCTACGCCACCTTGATAGCTTCATCTTCTGTTTCCTTCCCAGAATATTCTGAACGCTCCAGCCAGATGGACAACATGCTGTTCTTTCCGCCTATGGAAATCTTATCCATCTTTCAAACTTAAATGCTGCCTCCTCCTCTTCCTCCTCCACAAAACCATCCATGATCTGCCTAACCAGATAGAATTTCTCCCTCCTGAGAACTTTCACAACACTCTGACTATACCTCTCACAGTAACTATCCATCTGTATTCTACCAGGCATTTTCTTTTTAAAGACCCTATGAGGAAGTGGGTGCAATTACTATCCTCCACTTTACAGATAAGGAGACTGAAGATCAGGGCTTGTTCAGGTCCTGCCACTAGTGAATGCTAAAATTTATGCCCGTATCTTTGGATTGTAAGATTGCTGTTTTTCCCCTACCACCACCCAAAGTGGCCCCTCATTCAGCCTTCTCCCTCCTGATGTTCACCAATCTACCCAACGTCC
>NW_020954645.1:245387-257527 GCF_900497805.2 Vombatus ursinus
CATTTTGTTTTTTTTTACAGCATATAGTAATCTAATGGGATAGGCAAAAAAAGGATATGTTTGTTTACATGTCCCCTTCTGAACTTGTCCCCCCACTGGCATATTTCCCTAGATTTTGCTGCTGTTTAGTTACATAACCAAGTTTCTTGACATACCCAGAATTTTCCCGTCTATGTTCCCATAGCCCACATGACTCAGTCCTGATTTTCTGAGTGTGGAAAAGCTCTCTGCCAAGACCTGCTTTGTCCAGCATGAAAGTGTTCCTAATTAGAAAGGATCTCAGAGACCTTGTAGCTGAACGCTTTCCTTGAGAGGACTCCCCTATACTTGTCAGGGACATTGTGGTTGGCAGCCTCTCCTCAAACCCCTCCACAGAAGATGAGCTCCCACCTGAAGAAGCCCTTCACATTGTGGGACAGCTCTGATTGCTACGAAGGCTTCCTTCTATCAAGCCTCACTGTTTCTCCACAACTTCCATCCAGGCCCTCTTGCCGTCTGCCCACAACCCCCACTGCCACGTTCTACCTCTGCCTCTGGGCACAGTAGTCAAATCCAAATCCTTTCCTTTCAGAAAGGGCTTTCGAATGGCTGCTTCATCAATGAGCTCAGTACTCCTGTGGCTCTCCAGACCCAAACGCCCTCCCCCGGCCACCACTTTATCATATAAGTGTTTTATATGAAGTGATTATACAATGTCTTCTTTCTGGAAAGCAGCATCATTTCACCTTTTGGTTGCCAGGACCTGTTCAGTGCTGTATGGCCCATAGTAAAGTGCTTAACAAATGCTTTTTCTTTCATTCATTCGTTGTCTCTTCCCACCAACTGCTGGGATTTGAGAGAATTACAAGAGAATACACCCACAAGGGACAGCAGTTTGGGGCCATTCTGCTTTAGAAGTAAAACGGTGGCACTCAGGCCACTGTCCAGGAGTCACAAGGCTCCATCATCCCAAGGATCAGGAAACCGCAGAGAGGAACATTTAAAGCTGTTATAAGGGGGAAAACTGCCTCATATTGTCCATAAGGAATGCTTCAGGAAGTGATGAATCCCACATTAGAGGTCTGAGTACAAAGGCCCGCCCTGGAGGTGTTGTAGGGGGTTCCTGCTCAGGGACAAGTAGAACGAGGGGCCTCTGAAGTACCTTCCAACCAACCCCAGGATCCTATTTGATTATGGGAATTCCTGGTTTCAAAACCCCATTTGTGCCACTTACTACCTGAACATCATGGCAAGTTGCAACCTCTCCAAGGCTCGGTTTCCTCATTTACAGAATAGTAAGGCTGCGCTCAACAATCCCTCAGCTCTCTCCAGCTCTAAATCCTCTTTAAAGGTGGTGCTTCATATTTGCTCTAAACTGATTCCAGCCACAAGAGGCAGGTATCCCACAGAATGCTTTCTCAAGTCCTACGCCTCATTAGGGCCCTTGTTAGATGGCATTCCTCAGGGGCTGTTCTGTGAGTTAATCATCCAGCTCACAGTCACCCTGCTCATCCATTAGGTAAAGATGACAAGTAAGTGGCAGTGGGGGAGGCACTGCCCAGGAGACAGCAAAGTTTTCCTGTATTTTCCCCTAGGACAAGACTTGGGAACAACTCCAGGATGACAGCGGCCCCTCGAGCATGATCAGACCTGCTAGACGAGCTGCTTATGACAATTATTCCCAGGGCTGAGGCACAGCCACGACTACTCATTAACCAAGGCCCTTCCTGCCGGCACTTTCAGCTTAACACTCAAGTGGAAGTAAGTTTAAGTCCAGAAGATAAATTTCTAATTTTATTCATAGGGCTAATAACAAAGAAGAACCTGATTCAATTCAACAAGCTGTATGACCATGGGTAAGTCACTTCTCGTCTCTGAGCCTCAGCAGAAAACTTGTGCTATCTACCTCATGTGCATGAAGTCAAGTGACACAAAAACTTTCCTGGTCAGCCCATCTCTAGCCTTAGGTTCAACTTTTTTAGAATACAGAATGTCATGGCTCAGAAGGACCTTAGAGGTCATCGAGTGCACTCCTCCATTTTACAGAGAAGGAGAATGGAGACTAGAACCCAGACCTCATGGCTTCCAGAAGAGTCTGTTACTGTCACCAGCTGGAAGTATCCTTGCATACCTACCTCTCTCATTAAAATGTTCTCCAGGACTTGGGTCTTTCTGCTTCTGCTCTCTCTTCCCTCCAATCGTCTTTCAGACACTAACAGGCTCATCTTTCTTCGGCAGAGACTCAGTTATGGTGGTGCTCTGCTGCCACAACTTCAATGGCCCCCAGTCTCCTGGCCTGGTGCTGACGGCACCCCAGACACTGGTACCACCCCTCCTTCTCAGGCTTCTCTTATGACAGACTGGACAGCTCCTGGATATACCCTGCATTCTCCTACCCCCTGCCTGGGCTCATGCTGTCTTCTTGTTCCCGGTACAGCTTTCCCCTCCTCCTTGGCCTCCTTCCCATCATTGCTGCTATATTCCGACCCATTCTTTAAAGCCAAAGTCAAAGGCTACCTCCACTGAGGAGCCTTCCCTGGCCCGTCAAGTCAATGCCCTCTCCCTCTCAAACTTCACAGCACTTTTGTTTATGCCCAATAATATACTTATGATATCATTCTGTACTGTAAGTTACCTGTTTATGTATCTTGCCTTCACTAGATACAAGCTGCATGAGGGAGGGGATTGAGTCTTATCTAAACTGAGTTCCTTAAAATGGCCAATGTGGATGTTTGTTTCGCTTGACTCTACATGTTTGCAACAAGGGTTTTTTGTTTCTCTTTCATTTTCATTCATTCTCAACTGGGGATGAGGGGGAGGGGTTTGGGTGAGTGGAAAGGACGGAAGGCTGGTTTTTGCTGACTGAAATAAATAAAATGTAATTAAAAAAATAAACCAGGTACCTGCCCCAGAACTGTATACAGTGGGTGCTTAAAATATTTTGTTGAACTCAAAGAAGGTAAGGAATGGTCATTTTCTACACGACCAAAGGAAGCAATACCTGCGCCACCCACATAATACATAACAGCCCTGAGAAACTACATAGGTTTTGGCTGGTTTATAAAATGCACTGATATCACCATCAAATGTCTAAATAAAAAAATGTGGAAATATGTTTAATATGATTGTACATATATGGCCTATATCAGATTGCTTGCTGTCTTGGGAGGGGGGAGGGGAGGAAGGGAGGGAGAAAAAAATTTAGAACTCAAATTCTTATGAAAGTGAATGTTGAAAACTAAAAAGTAAATAGATAAATGTCTAGACAAATGGCTGATATTCCAGGTTTTGCTTCACAGGGCCACTGATAATTAGGCTCAAGACACTGAAACGCATAGATGATAAAGCCTTAAAGGATGATTAGCAAGACGTACTGGGCACACTCGACCCAAGTTAGATGGCTTCTGTGAGTTTCCTGCCCAGAGTACAAGGATTGGTCGGGGTACCCTGGGAAGATTTTAGCCAAAAGCCTGTCTCTGCATGTTTAGCCCCATGGTTCAGCCCCAGTAAGGGGAAATTCTCAAGAGCTTCCCAAGGAAGCATTTCTTTCTTTTTTTTTTTTTTTTTGTTTTTGGATGGGCAATGAGGGTTAAGTGACTTGCCCAGGGTCACACAGCTAGTAAGTGCTTTGTGTCTGAGGCCGGATTTGAACTCAGGTCCTTCTGAATCCAGGGCCAGTGCTCTATCCACTGCGCCACCTAGCTGCCCCCCCAGGGAAGCATTTCTAGGACCAGTCCCAGACCTTGGGATTTACCAGGAGAAACTGAACTGAGATACTAAATCTCTATCAATGTCTGCCTGAAGAGTCCGCATTTTAAATCAAGGGACACTTCTATCTCTGCTTCCATGGGCTCTATCACCTACTTGTCCATCCAGAGTACCCCTCCTGCCTCCTTCCCTCTTCCCCTTGGCCCTCCACCACATAAACAGTCACACAAGAACATCAGCATCTTTGCAGCACCCAGCGTGGTGAGGGTGCCAGGTCCCCAGCAGGATCCTCAAAGCCACCAGGCAGTGCAGAAGAAATATACTGTAAAGACTGATCCGTTGTGATCCTCCTCTCTGTACATGTTCCCAGCGTAATAAAGGTTAATTTGGCTTAAGCCTCCCCCCCCCCAAAAAGAGTTACAGGGCAGTCCCCTAACTGGAGGCAGCAGAGTGAAGAGGGGAAGGCATAGGCCTGGTATTTAGGAGACCTGGGTTCGATTACTGGCTTGCACACCTGCCCGCTGTGTGACCATGGGCAAGTCATCTCCCTTCCTTCTTTACTCAATGGCCCCAGGCTGAATCCCACCCACCCAGATTCCACTTTACAACAGAGTACCCTAAGGACTCCTGAACCTTTCCATCTGCCCCTGCAGTCAGCTCTGCTAGGTGTTATCTCTCCTAATAGAAGGTGAGCTCTTGTGAGCAGAACCAGGAAAACAATCTGTCTGATAACAACACTATAAAGACAAACAATTCTGAAAGACTTAAAAAAAAAAAACGGTGAAGGGCTTCTCAATACCTGACAGAGAGGTAGACAATGGACCCAGGGAGCACAGTGAGAAGTGCATTTGTGGACGTGGCCACTGTGGGAATTTGTTTGGTTTGACTGTGTATATTTATTTGTTCAAGGTTTGTGTGCAATTTTTTTGTGGAAGGGAGGGGGTAGGGAGAGAAAATAAATCTTTGTTAATTAAAAAAAAAATAAATTAAAAAAGAACATGAGCTCCAAGAGCAGGGATGGCCTTGCCCTCTTATTTATATTCCCAGGACTTGGCACAGTGGGTGGCACACAGTAAGTGCTTAATAAATGTTTTTTCACTCTATTTCTTTCTGAGTTTATTTTCTTACCTATAAAGTGGGGATGACAAAACTTGTGCTTCTGACTTCCCAGGGCTGCTGTAGGGTAAGTGCTTTGGAAAGCTTTGAAAGCAGGATCTCAGAGACGTCCGTCTGGTCCAAGCTTTTCCCCAACAAGACTCCCTCCTACAATACATCCCCCACAGGGCCGTCCAGCTTCTCCACTGACGATTCCAGTGACAGGGAAGCTGGTCCCTCCTGAGGCAGCTCATTGCACCTCTAGACAGCTTTACTTGTTGGGAAGATTTCCCTTTCATCAAGACTAAATATGGAGAGGATTCTGGGAAGATGGCAGAGTAGGTCAGAAAGTTTTAAGTTCTCCAGATTTCTGCCGCAAATAAAACAAAACAGCCCTCAGGGTGACACAGAATGAGTTAAAATAAACAAGAGTTGGGCAGAACAGTAGTCCTTCTGGGACAACAGCAAAAGAAAGATCCCAAGACCAAGGTTTGGTCCCAGTGAAGTGTAAATATCTCTAGGCTAGTTCGCTGAAACAGCAGGCAGCAAGCTCTGGGGCTAGCGGGGCTGGAGGGCAGCTTTGGCCCCAGCCACAGGAGTTGGGCTTCTGAGTGGGGGAAGACTGAGGGAACCTCTGCTGAGAATGGACACCGCGCCCAGCTGTGCTGCCATGACACAGTCCTGGGCGAGGGAAGGAAGTAGCACATGCCTGGTGAGTGCAGAAGCAGTGGGATGGACGCCACTGACTGCGGGCACTTCAAGGAGGGCGGGGTTTTTGGTTTCGGTTCCAGGCCGGAGAGAACTGAAGGAAGACCTGAGGCCAGAGGCACCATCATCCATACCCCAGGTATCACTAGAGGTGATTACAACAAGTTGTTATAAATTTTTTTAAAAAATAAGCAGGCAAAGGAAAAAGGACCCAACCATAGAAAGTTACTATAGGAATAGAGAAGACTTCATCTTCAGAGGAGGGTACTAAAGCAAAAAAAGCCTATCCTACCCCAAAGAGTAACATCAAATGAGCACTTGCCCAAAAAGAATTTATAGAAGAACTTTAAAAAGTCTTTAAAAATCAAATTAGAGGGCAGCTAGGTGGCGCAGTGGATACAGCACCAGCCCTGAAGTCAGGAGGACCTGAGTTCAAATCCGGCCTCAGACCAAACACTTGACACGTACTAGCTGTGTGACCTTGGGCAAGTCACCTAACCCCGATTGCCTCATCCAAAAAAAAAAAAATCAAATTAGAGGGATTGAGGAAAAATTAAAAAAAAAAAAAAGAACCATCCAAGAAAAACAAGATTATGAAAAGAAAATTAACCGACTAGAAAAGGAGATCCAGAATCTTAAGGAAGAAAATGACTCCTTGAAAATTAGAATTGGGTAAAGGGCAAATAGAAGTTATGAGAGACTAAGAAATAATAAAACAAAATTTAAAGAATGAACAAATAGAAGAGAATGTGAAACATCTCATAAGAAAAACAACTGATCTGGAGAACAGATCAAGAAGATAAAACATAAGAATAATCAGACTACCTGCAAGCTATGATAAAAAAAAAAGAATCTTTATACAATAATAAAAGAAATAATTACAGAAAAGTGTTCTGAAGTATTAGAACAAGATGGGAAAGCAGGAATAGAAAAAATACACTGATTACCACCTGAAAGTGATCCTACAAGGAAAATCTACAGGAATATCACAGCTAAATTCAGAAACCCCTAGCTCAAGGAGAAAGTATCACGAGAAACAAGAATACACAATTCGAATATGGCAGAGCCACAACCAGAATCATACAAGACCTAGCAGTGGCTATACTAAAAGACTGCAGGTCTTGGAACACTATATATTAAAGAGCAAAAGAACTATGATACCCAGTAAAATTAAGCATATTCCTGAATGAAAAAAAAAATGGACATTCAATGAATTGCCAGACGTTCAAGATTATATTGCAAAAAGACCTGAACTTAATAGAAAATTTGACATACAAGATGTGAGAGAAATATAAGGTAAACATCAAAGATTAATTATAAGGGACTCAATAAGGACGGATTGTTCACTTTTTATACAAGGAAATGTAAACTGAATGTCTAAGATTGAAGTTAGTAACTGGGTAGTATGAAAGACAGATTGGGGTAGAGCTGCGTATGATGTAATTCTAAAAAGTAATACCGTCTAGGAAAAGGTAAAAAGAGTGGTTATCTCATACAAATGAGCTGCTAGAGGAGGAACTAACATAGAGGAAATAGAGGACTGGTAGTTCTGGAACCCTGCCCTCCTTGAGAATGGGTTAAGAGGGAACACTACATACATATCTAGAAGGATATAAAAGTCTTCTAAATTCATAAAGAAATAAAAGGCTAAGGGGATGGGACAGGGGAGAGGATAAGGGAGGGATTTTTGGAGGGCAGCCTACTCACATCTGATCTGAGTTAAAGTGAGAACAATATATACATTTAGAAGGGAATAAAAGTCTTTTAAATTTATAAAGAAACAAGGGAGCTATGGTCTCCCTATAGCTGTGCAGCTCAGTGCTCCACCAGCCTCAGGCTTCCCAACAGCAGGGACTACAGGTCCCCCCGCGCCACCACGCCTAGCCACAGGAACATGCTTTCTCTTAAGTCCCACGTCCCACCAGGGATAGGTCTTTGTTAGACGGCATTGCTCATGAATTTCTTGGTACCTGGATCATAACCAGTCTGTTCCCTATCACCCTCTCTGTTCATGGTTTCATGCAGAGCAGACAGGCCATCAGAGGGGGTGGGGGTGGGGTGGGGACGAGAGGGCAGGAATTTGCAGATTCTCCCAAGAGCCAACAGCCACCGTGACCCATGGGATGGAAGAGTTTTCTAATATCCCCACCCCAGGGAAGATAGAGTGACAGGGAACTCATCATACTCCTGAAACATTTCATTTTTGAGTGTCTCTGTTGTTCGGAAGTTTTTCCTTATACTAAGCCAAAATCTCCGGCAATTTCCTCACACTCTCCCTAATTCTACCATTTGAGGTCAAGGAGAATCGATCAATGAACACTTAATTAACACCAACTACAGTATGCCCCAGGAACTTGTGGATACAATGACTGGGAAAAAAGTGGTCCCTGCCCTCAAGGAGCTTCCCTTCTATCAGAGGGCATAACATGGACACGTAGAAATAAATCTGAGGTTAATTTCAAGGACACCCTAGCAGCTGGGGGGAGGGGAGACAGAAATCAGAGGAAACTTCATTTAACCAAAGGCATCTTTGATGCCTTTGAGCACTGAAGGAAACGAGGATTTCAGAAAGGTGCAGAATTAAAGGGAATCCATTCCAGACACAGGTGAGAACCAGAACAAAGGCATGGAAGGAGATGGGAGACAAATGTCACGTATGAACAACAGCAAGCAAAATAAATCTAATCTTTCTTCCGTCTGACAGCCCTGGAGATACATGCCTGACAATAACTTTGGCCGATTCTCTTCCAACAAAACACTCCAGATTCCACAGACAGGGCAGGTGAGTGGAATCACATCTTTGTACATAAACGACAGCAGGCCAGACTTCCTCGTAACACCATCCCTCAAGGCCACAGTACTGGCCTGCCATGTCGGTGAGGATGGGTAGAGTGCGCCTACAATGGAGAAACACTCAGCCCAATTCTCCACTAGAATGCATCAGTCTGGAGTCAGACTGACCTTCCCAGACCACCTAGCCCCATCGCCACAGCAAGGTCTGCGCAGGCAAATAAGCTGGCATGTACCTCGTTCCATACATGTTTCCTGAGAATTCAGCGTGCTCGATGAATTGTCCGGCGTCAATGTCTCTTTGCATCTCTTCCCTGGTCACAAAGTGATAATCTGGAACAAACACAGGCAAAATGGAAAGGTCCACTGACGGCAGCCAACTCACACCTCTGCATCCATCCCAATCACCTTTTACACCCCAGCAGGCTAGGAGCAGGGCCCAAAGCCAGTCTGGGCTCTAGAACTCTTCTACATTTCCTCCTCTGATATCTTCCTTTTCACAATCAACTAGTATTTATGGATCACTCCTAAAGTGCCCTGATCTGGGAGGCTTTTGGGGAGATGAGATGGACTGTCAGTGGCAGAGAGAGTGCTGGATTAGGAGCCAGAGGCCCCAGGTTCCAGGTACAAGCCTGTTACTTGTTATCCTGATTCTCCATTAATCCCCTACATGAACTCTCTTCCCCTGCTAAACTAGTCTTTTTCTTGTCCCTAGCATATGCTGTGCTTGTTGAGAAGGTAGGGCAGAGAATGCTGGATTGAGTCAGGAGGACTTGGGTTCAAGACCCAGCTCTTGCCACTGGGCAGATCACCTCCCCTCATATCTATGGGCCATGGAGAGTTGAGCCTCTGTCTGGATAGAGGAGAATTACATGTGCGACTTCATTTCTCTAGGTCAGATGAGAATAGGGATGAAACCAGCTTCTATGAGTGTTCTTCTATCCTCCATCTATGAAGATGCTGTAATTAGACCAACATCTACCATACGCAGGTTAGTCTAGTTAGTATATTATTCAATAGAAGGACTGAATGTAAAACTTTATCTGTGTTCTTTCTGAAACTAAAGACTCAATGCACGATACATGCTGAAGATAATGACTGAACTGAACTGAAAGGGTAAGATATGCACTGGGCAGAGAGCAGATGGGAAGATGGAGACAAAGACCAGGAAGAAAGGAAGCCTGAGACCCCATCCCAAGACTACAGGTCTCCTAAGCTCTAGGTTACAGGTCCTCCATTGTGGGTTCCACTCACTGGCAGGGCTGGGAAAACAATGCATTGTGGGTAAAGGGGTCTTTTTCTATAATCAGCAGATAATGAGGCACACTGACCTTTGCCATTTTCTTCTCCAGGCCTCGGGCTCCTTGTGGTATCTGTAACAAAGCATGCTAGTGACTCACTCTGGAGACTCAAGACCTAATCTCCTATAGGTCTCATCCATAGCATAACAAATCACCAAGGGGCCACCAGCTCTGAGACAGCATTCTGCCCTCATTATGTCATCAGAGAGAAGGACCATGGTATATGCCATAGTACATTAGAATGAGTACTGAAGGAATCAGGAGACCTGGGTTCTAATTGTAGCCCATACTAACTAGCTATGTGGCCAAGATTAACTCAACACTGGGTGATCAATTTTCCCAACTAGAAAACAAAGGAGTTAGATGAGGTCATTTCTAAGGCCCCTCCAAGTTTTCTATCTCTATGTCTTTAATACTCTTTAATACTGTAGACAAGATCTCAAAAGTCTTAGTGCTGTTCTCTGCATTATATTCTAAAGTTCCCCTCCCAGCTTTAACTTTTGATGTGCTAAGGGTCCCCACGTCGGCCATCTCAACTTCAATATTCCATGGGACTCTACGCGAGGGTTAGGTATGCTGGGGGGAAGCCAGCACTAAGATGCTTTGGCAAAGCTTAGCCAGGCTGGTTTCTTTGCTCCATCTAGCTCTGGATGGATCCTAGGAAAAGCAGGGACAAGAAGCCATGACAATAAAGAGGCCCACTTACTTGCGGCTTTCAAAGGGATCTGAGCATCAAAAATGGCTAAGAGTCCCTTACTGTCTTGGAGTACCTCTGTGGCCACCACTCCTAAACCTTTCCACGACCTCTCCCTTGAACTTGTTTATCCAATGTAAGCAGAGGTGAGGTGCTCCGGTTAAATGACTCTTGTGTTCAGCTGACAGGTATGTGCACTGTGCACCAATGAACCAGGTTTAGAAAATCATAAGTAAAGCTTCTACTAGTGTTCCCTGATGGCTCCTCATGGTGTGGAGGTGACCCTGGGTTCCCTAAGGCCTAGTCAGCTGACTCGGGGCAATCTTGGGCAGATGCTGCCCAAGGTGGAAAAACCCTAAGTATGGCCCCAGTAACAGTCCTATCCGTCACTGAGGACCACCCTATAGCCAAGGGAGGAGGAGAGGCTCACCACTATGGTACAAAGTTTGTGGCCACAGCATCTCATGATGTTTCCATCTATTAAGGTGCGCACAACAGCCGCAAGCAGGACTCACAGGAAAAATCACGAATAGTAAAAATAACAGCAGCAGCTAGCATTATATAGTGCTTTAAGGTTTGCAAAATGCTTTACAAATATGACCTCATTTGATCCTCACAACGACCCTGGGAGGTGGGTGCTATTATTTTCCCCATTTTAGAGATGGGGAATTCAAAGCCAACAAAGGTTAAGTGGCTTGCCCAGCCAGGGTCATAGAGCTAGCAAGTGTCTGAAGCAGGATTTGAACTCAGGTTCAAATCAACTGCAGACCCAGTGCTCGAGCCACTGCACCACTTTGCTGCCTCCTTGAAGCACTAAAGAGGTAGGTGGAAAGAGAGCTGAGCTGGACCCTGCCACCTGCTGGCCAGGGTTTGAGGCCTGGTTCTGGAAGCCCCCTCAGTGAGGCTGGACAAGTTCGGTCCCCTTGCTGGGCCTCTGATCCTTCTTCTGTCCAAGGAGGACTTGTGGGCAGAGCAGGTGCCTTCTCTCGCCTCAAGGACAGGCCCTGTCCCTGTTCAGGCAGAGTGGGCAGCAGAGGGCGTGGATGCCAGGCCATCAAGACTTTCAAGCTCCAGCAACCCATGAAGACCACCTCCTGTGGGGTGCCGTGCAGTACCGGAGGCCGTGCCGACACGAAAACAGGGATCCTTGAAACATGCAACACAGACCCACATGAGCTGTAAAGCTGGAGTCGGGGGTGGGGGGGGGATGAGGAAGCGGAGACAGGAAGTGTGGATGTCGTGGCCTTCTGGCTGATGTTTCCAGACCCCAGGGGCAGCTCTCCAAGCCAACAGGGCTCCGGAGGAGGAAGCCTCCTTTGGAGAGGAAGGAGTTACTACAGTAACCTCTCCCTCTCTTCACAGGGAAAGCTTTCCCCTTTGGCTTTGTTCTCAAAGCTTCTTTATACTATGGGCTGGGGCAGGTAGGAATGGGAGAAATTATTCCCATATTCCCCCTCTCGTTTGCACCCAGAGCCTCACATAACCCAGGGGGCAGCTGGTCTCACCTCTGTGGCAAAGTCAGTGGAGAAAGATGACCAGTGGCCTTCCTTCTGTTGGGCAGCCCCTGCATCTACTCCATAGTTCACCCCTCACTCCCAATCAACCATAAATACTCACGGGAGATGCTGAAGCCAAAAATGTTGCCATATTCTTGAAGAAGTTTTTTCAACAAGGTGCTTTTCCCAGCACCTGATGGTCCACTGAGAACAACTGGCCTTGGTCCCGTCATCCCTAGAGGGAGATAGAAGGGGAGAGACAGGAGAAGAGGGAAGATAGGATGAGGAAGAGAGAAAGGGTGAGGAGTGGAGAGAAGGTGAAGAAGAAAGGGAAAAAGAAAGAAGATGGACAGAAAAAGAAGAGAGGAG
>NW_020954645.1:257568-262076 GCF_900497805.2 Vombatus ursinus
AAGAAGAGAGAGAAGAGGCAGAGAAGTAAGAGAGGATGAGAAAGAAAGAGAGGGAAAAGAAGGGAAGAAAGTGAGATAAAAGAGGAGGAGAGGAAAAAGGAGATGGGAAGGTAGGAAAGAGAGAAAAAGAGGGATAGAAGAGACAGAAAGGGAGAGAGAAAAAGATGAGAAAAAGGAGAAGAAAGGAAAAAGGGGAAGAGAGACGAGAGGAAAGAGGAGGGAGAACGGAGACAAGGAAGAAGGTGAGGGAGAGGAGAGACAGGAGAATAAGGGATAAGAGGAGAGCAAAGTTTTAACTTGGGAGTGGCCAACCTTGTGCTCAGACTTATTACATAGCTTTCCCTTGTTTCCTCACCTTTCCCAATCCCCAAGGTCAGAAGATTTCCTCCCAGGGCTTAGTTGGCAGGAAAATGACACTGATCCCAACTGCACCAATTAAATTCGACATATTCAATTAAACAAATATTTAAGTGCCTACCATGAAAAAAGTCCTATGCTCCTTCCTAGGGACAAATAATGACAAAGGAACTTAAATTCTAATGGAGGAAAGACATGTACAAAAATTATGATACAAGGCAGAATAAGCTAAGTGTAAAGGTAAGAACTAAGCAAAGCGCTAGGAGAAATTGGTTTTCCTCCTTAACTCTCTCTCTTCCTTCTTTCCTTTCTCTCTCTCTCCTCCCCTCTCTCTTCTTCCCTCCCTCTCTCTTCTTTCTCTCTCTCCTTCCCTCCCTCTCTCCTCTTCTTCTCTCTCTCTCTTCCCAGCTTTAGTTCCCCTTTTTTAAGGAACAAGCTCTGTTTTAATATTAGATTCCCTTCCCCTCTTCCCCATATTCATACCGTACTTGCAAATTCCTTCCTGATGAATGGCTTTTTGAGAAATAAACACGTGTATCTGATGCCTTCTACAATCTGGTTCTAACCTACCTTGCTGGCCATCTCTTTTGCTACTGTCCTCCTCCCTTCTCTAGTCTCTCTAACTTTGATCATCCCGTATCTCATACCTGGATCAGATCCTCCAGCAGCGCCCCACTCCCCCCACCAAGTTGTCTTCCAACTACATTTCTTGAAGCCTATCTCTCCCTTCAATTCCATGAGCCTTCCCAGCTGAAATGTGACCTCTCCCACAAACTTCTCAGGTCAATTTTCTTGTATCTCTCCTTTGCATCTGGATGGGCTTTACTGCTGAGAAGGACCTTAGGGCTGATCCGGCACATCCCTATCATTTTTGCAGCAGAGACGCAAGCATTTTGTGCCCCTACCCAGCTTGAGAGCTCCCTGAGAAACTTTGTATTCCCAGCATAGGAGATGCTTCATGTTTGTTGAGTTAGATTAAAAAGAAAATTTCTAGGAACCCTTAATGTTTTACCAGTCCCTGTCTCTGGAGGCTGTCAAGGCCAAAAAAAAAAAAAAGCCTCCCTATTTAGCTCCATTCCCGGGCTCTCAGGTGCCACCAGTCACTCACAGCCTCAGCTCCTCATCTGCTTTTTCTGATAGAAGTGCTCTGGACCACCCACTCCTACTCCCCATTTCCAGCATGGGCTGTACTTACTTCTTATTTCAGACCCCTCTGGTGATGCTAGGTATGTTTCTAGGTAAAAATACCCTGCTCTTGGTCAGAGAGCTCAGGAGACAATAGAAGATTCCTGGAGCTGGGCTGGGCTGAACCTTAAATCCAGCCAGGATGTCTTAGAAGAGCCAATGAACACCTCCTGCCACTGTCTTAGCCTAAGCGGCTCTGCTTCTGGCTCTGCTTCTAGCCCTGCTGGTCTTATCCCTAAACCTCTCAGGGGTAAGTCATCACCAGCTTTTAAAAAGCCTGCTCCTCTCCACCTGCTGAACTCTTTTTCTTGCCGAATTCCCACCCCAAAAATGTGAAGTGAGTTCTTTCTCCTCAAATTGTCCATTTGTCCAGGTCTCTCCTTTGCCCCCATCACATTCTGCCTTGTAGTATGTTTATTCATTTAATGTTGCATAATATTGTATATCCCCACCCCCATTAGACTGTGACACTTTTCATTTTTGCACCCTTAGAATCTTTGAACTTGGTAGGTGTTTAATAAATGTTTGCGGAACTGAATTCATCCATTCAGCAAGTATTTCCTGAGCACTTAATGTGGGCGAGGCACCACAGGAGGGCAGAAAAACGCAACAGATAAATAGTCTCTGAACTCGGGAAGGTTATCATCTAAGAGGGGTAATCAGAAGATGACAGAAGGTCACAGCTGGAAGGGCTTTCAGGATCATCTAGCTCCATCCCCTCATTTTAGAAAGAAAGAAACTGAGGTCCAGAGAAGAGAAGGGACTTGACCGGATCTCAAAGATACTAAGTGACAGAGCTGGGATTCATACCCAGTTTTCTACCTTGGTCCAGGGCTCTTTCCACTATGTGACACATTAAGTAAATAACTACAATCCAAGGGAAGAGGTACATGAGGGGCTAAATGCTAAGTGCCATGACCTGGTGCAGATCGAGAGCTATGGGATCCACCAGGGAAGGCTGAACAAACTGTAGTACATGAATATGATGGAAGGAAATGACCAGTATGACATGAACCAATGCAAAGTGAAGTAAAGAAGGTCAGGAAAACAATATACAAGGACCACAATGACATAAATGGAAAGAACAAACATCACAAAATGAGTCAAGATGAATGAATGCCATGAGACAACACAGGACAAGCCTGGCCCCAAAGGAGAAAGAGGAGAAAACATCCCCTCCCACTGCCCTGTGGAGGAGTACCTCGGGGGTGGAACAGTGAATATGTCCTATCAGTTTTTTTTCAATATAGGATCAGTTTTACTGATTTTCTCCTCCTTCCTTCAAAAGAAAGTACAAGGTATGGTTTTCTGGGAAGGAGGAAAGAGACACAAGGGGAAATCTAGGCAATGTAAATAGAAAAGAGAGCAATAAAAATGATTTAAAAAAACACTAGGACTTCAAAGGACAGAGTTCTATGGGGTGGGTGGGGTTATCAGGCTCTAGGCTTCTTGAAAAAAGATGGTGTTTAGAGTAGGTCTTGAAGGATATATGGGATTTTTTCAAATAAGTAAGGAAAAGAGATAACTCTGAAATTCTATGGTGATTCTCTCTTCATGTGAGGGGGGGCAGCAGTGTGATGGCAAGAACACTCAAACATTCAAGACACCTAGACCCCACTTTACCCAGCATTTTAACAAGCACAGTAGCTAGCAGCAGTGTTTTGGTTTTTTTTAATGTGCATTATCCAATTTTATCTTCATAATCACTCCCTATGAGGTTAAAAAAAATGCCCTGTATTCTGCAGAATGGAAAGAGTATCACCAGAACTCACCTGGTCTTGGCATTATGGAATATTTCCATTAGTCAAAGTCTCATAGAATCTCTGAGCTACAAAGGGCCTGTCCAGAATTGAATGTATTTATTTTCCAGGTATGGAAACATCAGCTCAGAGGGTTTTTAAGGGATCTGACCAAAGACCCAGAGCTAGTTATTAGCAGAGCAAGAACAAACAGCAAATAAGTAACTCAGGTCTCCGTGCTCCCAGCCCAGGGCCCGTGTCACCAAACAAAGCTGTCTCCCCTTTGCAGCACTTTCCAGTTTTTCAAGCATTGTTACGTACGTTCTTTCATTTGGTTAAGATGTCCCTGCAATGGAGAGAAACAGGGCAGGGATGACTCTTCCCATCCGACAGAGGAGGAATCTGTATTAAGCCTGTGACTCTGCCTTTCCAAGCAGTCAGGCCCCACTTGGAGGACCCCGAGCAGAGGGAAGGCCATGTTTCAAATGATTTTTCATTTCACCTGTGATCTGGATATGGCCTTGGATTTCCATATCCCAGGTTTGTTTGGTATTTATTCCTTTAGTCGCTCACATTTCTACAGTGTGTGCTTTCTAATTTACAAAGCCTGGGGGGCATCAAGGTGGTGCAGTAGATAGAGCTCCAGCCTTGGAGTCAGGAAGACCTGAGTTCAAATCTGGCCTCAGACACTTGACACTTACTAGCTGTGTGACCCTGGGCAAGTCACTTAACCCCAATTGCCTCAGCAAAAAAAAAGAAAAAAAAATCTAATTCACAAAGCCTTTTCCTTCTAACCATCTCGTGTAGCAGGTAGAATTCATCTGAATTTCCTCATCAGCTCAATCAGGAGACATTTTCTTTTCTCTGTAAGATAATCCACCCTGCTTGCCATCACCTGATTCCAGAAAAGCTTGCTACTTTGATCATATCATTCTTTTCTACAAAAACATTCAATGGTTTCCTCTTACCCTTCATGTGGTCTCCGAGGTCCCTTATACTTCTAACATTCTCTTATTCCAAACTCCCAAGCCTGACATTCAAGGCCTTTACCATGTGGCTCTAAGATCACTTAAAAAAATTTTTTTTTAATTTTCACATTAGTTATATTGTAAAGAAGAACTAGAACCAATAGGAGGAACCACAAGAAAGGAAGAAAAACAAAACAGAAGAAAAAAAAAGGAACAAATAGTATGCTTCCATCTGTATTCAGACTCCATAGTTCTTTCT
>NW_020954645.1:262175-262273 GCF_900497805.2 Vombatus ursinus
ACTTCATGAGACTTTTGGAGATGTCTTAGATTCTTGAATTGCTGAGAAAAGCTAAGTCTATCAAAGTTAGTCATCACACAATGTGGCTGTTACTGTGT
>NW_020954645.1:262334-287849 GCF_900497805.2 Vombatus ursinus
CATTATCCTGGTTTTGCTCACTTCACTCAGCATCAGTTCATATATATCTTTCCAGGTTTTTCTGAAGTCCACTTGCTCATCATTTCTTACAGCACAATAGTACTCCATTACATTCATATATCACAGCTTGTTCAGCCATTCCCCAATTGATGAGCATCCCCTCAATTTCTAATTCTTTGCTACCACAAAAAGAGCTGCTATAAATATTTTTGTACATGTGGGTCCTTTTCCTATTTTTGTGCTCTCTCTGGGATACAGCCCTAGAAGTGCCATTGCTGGGTCAAAGGGTATGCACATTTTTATAGCCCTTTGGGCATACTTCCAAATTGTTCTCCAGAATGGTTGGATCAGTTCACAACTCCACTAATAATGCTAGCGTTCCAATTTTCCCACAACTTCTCCAACATTTATCATTATCCTGTTTTGTCATGTTGGCCAATCTGATAGGTGTGATGTGGTCCCTCAGAGTTGTTTTGATTTGCATTTCTCTAATCAATAGTGACTTAGAGCATTTTTTCATATGACTAGAGATAGCTTTAATTTCTTCATCTGAAAACTACCTGTTCATATCCTTTGACCATTTGTCAACTGGGGAATTCCAAATCACTTTCTAGATTTATCTCCTACCAGGCCCCCAAAGTCACCTTCCACTCTGGAGAAAGGAAGTCTGTTGCCTCATTTTGTCCAGGGGACATCTGGCACTCTTCCATCTCCAGGGCTTTGCCTCTCCTACAGATTGCTCAAGAATGCCTACCCACATTCTCTGGAGCCTTCGAGGCCCAGCTTAAATCCCACCTCCTACAAGAAGCCTTCTCTGACCAACCTAGTCAAAAGCAACCTCTTTTTCCTCTGCACTCCTATATCACTTACTATATGAACCATTCAGTTAACACTTTCCAATATTAAAAGATGTGTGAATTCATCAATGTAGGTACTTCTTCCACTGAAGAATACTGATGCAAACCACAAGGCTGGACTAAATGATCTCCAGGGTCCCTTATGATGTTCAGAATGAGAACTCTAAGGCCCTGAAAATCTCAAGTATCCTCAGAATCCTCCAAGGAAGATTACCACTGGGTCTCCACATGGTGGTCAGTGAATTTTAGGATTTGACTTCTTTAATTCTTCTAGGATCTGTGATTTCATTAGTATGGGTGGTCCTTCACAGATAGATATATCTCCTCCATGCTTTGGCAGAGTTACTGTGGCAAAACAATTCACATCCTGGTGACCAATGTTCTGGTGATGAGCCTTGCTCTGCATACCTAGAGATGCAGGTCTACAAGAGGCAGTGTAGAGGGGACACTGGACCTGGGACTCAGGAAGACTGAGGTTCAGATTCTGCTTCAGACGTTGTATGTGTTATCCTGGGCATGTCACTTAACCTTGACGTGCCTCAGTTTCCTCCTTTGTAAAACGAGGGACAGGACTCAACTTCTAAGGTCCCTTATTTCAGCTCTAAATCTGTGATCTGTGGCCCTGGAATAACAGGCAAACTTAGGCCAATTCTTAATATCTACACACCTTGGTAAGCCCTGCCAGAATCTGAACTTTCTGGCCAAACTTGAGAAAGCCTACTGTCATGTCCATTAGTGAAGGTACCTGGTGTTTGTCATCCATTTGTCACTAAGTATCAGTAGTTGCCTTATCAAATGTATATACTTTATATCTCTAACCAGACTGCAAACTCCTTGAGGGCAGGAGTCAGACTTTTTGTACTCTGAACATTACCTAGAAGTGCCTTCATCACACAGTACTAATCTTTTAAGGATGCAGCATTTCAGTGTTATTTGTCAGAACTCTACCAGGGTAGAGGGCAATTCATCCACATCTTACAGACAACTGCCTGAGCGGATATAACTGAAAAAACTAATCTGGTGGCCAGCTCTCTGGAGATGAGTCCGTGTGCACTCAGCCTGTCTAGGCTTCAACACAACAGATACACATTTAGAACATGGTCTTCACCTGAAGTCTGTCCAGCTTGGCAAAACCTGCCTCCACTGATGCCTTTGGGAATTCAGGTCATCATCATGTCAGGATAAAGCAACAGGGCCGTTTAATGGAGGCCCTAAGAGAACAAGCCTCAATGTTTGACTATTTGACAGAAACTCCATTGTGGCTGTGAGCTTTTATTATGCTGTGCTATATAAAAAGGGACATCACAGGGGTGACACAAACATGAAGTCAGCTGAAGGCAGGCAGGAGAATATGAGAAGGAAAAGTCATTCACTTCAAAGCAAACTCCCACTGACTTGCCCTGTGCAGTAAAGTAATTCCAGGAAGAAGGTAGGTAAGTCAGAATCTATTAAGCATTTCTAATAGAATAATGCTAGAAGGGCCTTCAGTACACAAGACACAGTTCCTACCTTGCAATTTTCCCATTAAAGATAAAATACACAGAGAAAAGGACAAAGGGATGCTCCTACAATAATGCCTAATTTTAATTCCAAACTCTTTTCAAGGTCTTCCACTTTACACCCTTCCCTTCCTTTCCTCTCCCCCTTACCTAACCCCTTGGCCAGGTGAGGCTCCTGATTGCTTTCCTTGTCGGAAATGCCCTACTCCCTAAGTGTGTGTTTGGGGGGAGGGGGGGACAACAAACCCTGCTACTCTTGAAGGAATTTCATAACCAAGAGACCAATTTAGGAATAAAAAGATGTAAACATCTGGCAGGTGCAGTAAGCCACTAGGCCCACCAGAGACAGAGGCGGCCCTTGGAAGCCAGTCCCCAAGTCATAACAGGGCAAGAAAATGGGAAAAGCTTTACTACCTCAGGTAGGCCTGCCCTCGGCTTCAAGGCCCGCATATCCTGGTACGTCATCTATTTCGATTCTCTTGACCCTTCAGCATTGCAACCAACCCACCATTCCCTGCAGCCTACTCCAAAAAGGAACTGGGCCAATAGGTACCAATGGTCTCTGCCTGCCTGTCTGGACAGCATGATAGCCTCTGGGGGAGCAAGTAGGAAACCTTTGCTATCTCTATGGTTCTCATCCTGTGGGTGAGTCCTAAATTGCCACATAGCTAGTTATTATGTCTCATCTTTGCTGATGCTATAAGTCATTGCCCATGGGCAAAACTTTTAAACCGGGACCTCAGAAACGGATCTGAATCTGCTTCTTCCCGACCTGACCTTTCCAGTCATATTTCACATTTTCACATTCTAGCCAGACTGAACTACCTGCTGCTCGCTAATTTAATCCCAACCTCTTTTACCTCATCCAGAAACTGGCCTCTCTGTCTAGAACTAATTCCTTTCTCTTCTTTGACTATTCAAAGTTTTCTTTTCATCCAAGGCCCAACTTATACGTCCCATCTTTCATGAAGCCTTTCCTGATCTCCTGGCCAAGTGAACTCTCCTTTGCCCCTGTCATCCCATCTTCTAACATGCATGCATGCATACATACATACGTGTGTGTGTGTAGACATATATTTATATATAGCCTATCTCTACGTAAGATTATAAGTTCCCTGAGGGTTCCCAGCACCAGTCATATGGTCCTGGACACAGTAGGCAGTTAATAATTTTTATTGAATTGAGTTAACAGTAACTCTTGGGGATGAAATTTTCAAACTTACCCAGAGCACACAGATGCCTTCTCCCAGTGCTGACTTCAATGAGTCTGCAAGTAACACACAGCTTGGCATTTATTTTTTTCTCAAATTTCCTATGGACTGTTTAGCTGCAAAGGGACAGTTCTCAAACCTATCCTAAGCCAAAATAAAGTATGTGCTAGGGAAAGGTAACCACAGAACCCAGACACCAGGGAAAAAACCCTACCCATACTCCTACAGAGACGCAACACAGTCATAGTCATTCAGGAAACTAATAAGCATTAATTAAGCATTTATGATGTGCCAGGCATAGTGCTAAGCTCTGGGGATACAAAGAAAGACAAAAGATAGCCCATGCCCTTGAGAAGCCCACAATCTAATGGGGGTGACAATATGAAAATAACCACGTACAAACAAGCTCTGTACAGGATAATTGGAAATAACTGACAGGGGGAAGGCCCTAGAATTAAGAGGGGCTGGGAGAAGCTGTCTTCAGAAGGTGGGATTTTAGCTGGGACTTGAAGGAAGCCAGGAGGCTGAGATGAGGAGCATGCCAGGGACAGGGAACAGTCAGGAAAAATACCCAGAGCCAGGATATGGAGTTGGTTGTTTGTGGAACAGCAAGGAGGCCAGTGTCCTGGATGGAATACAGTATGTGGGGTGAGGGGTGGGGGTATGCACAGTGTCATGAGGTTTAGATCATGGAAAGAAGCCACAGTGTAATATAACCACATGTACCAAAATATACTTCAGGTAAACTGATTCTCTCTTAGGGTAAATGATAGATCTATTTCCTATCAGATTCTATGCACCAGTGGGTCAGGCTGTGATTTACCCATCTGGAATAGGAGGGTATTGACCCAAAGTCCTCATGGGATGAGGTTTTTAACTGGAAGAGACTTTAGAAAAGATCTACTCCAATCTACCCATGGTAAAGAAACTGGGCCCAATAAGTTTAATTCACTTACCCAAGGTCACCAAGGTAGGAAGGATCTAAAACCAGTATTCCCACCACTATATGACTCGTTACAGCCACCAGCTCTAACAGTCTGTTGTAGGGTGCCTTCCAACTCTAACATTCTACATTCTAAAGACTCTTCCAGGGGAGCCAAGATGGCAGAGTAAAAAGTAAGTCACTCTCACTTTCTCTTACTGACCTCTGAAAGTCCAGAAAATATCGCTCCAGGAAAAACCCAAGAACAGCTAAACCAGCAGAAAGACAGGGTGCAGCAGTCTTATAGCCCAGGAAGCTTGGGGGATTAACAGGAAAGGCCCCTCTTGCTCTGGGGGAGGAAGAGCAGTACAGGATGGCAGGTGTCCCGGCAAGCCCCACTTCAGCATACCGGGGGAGATTCTGAGCCCCAGGGTGGTGGAGCAGACAAATACTAACACCAGGAACCATGAATGCCTCAGTACAGGCAGGGGAACTGGTAGACACCACCTTGGAAAACCACCAGCACTGTGTGTTCTTTTATCAAACCAAAAATGAAAGTAAGACAAGTTTATTCACTACCAACCTTAACTCTCTTGTTGTCCCTATGACCACCACCATGATCAACTCAGCTCAGGAAATAAAGAATGGCATTTCTTTTCCAAAAAAAGGTTTTCCCTATTGTTCCCACATCAGACTGAAGGGAATGGGTTAGAGGAGGAACTGAGAAAGAGGAAGAAATTCCTTTTAACTTGTTTTACAATCTATTCTCTTTTCAGCTTCTCTTCCCAATCAGCAGCTCTTTTTCCTATCCCTAAACATCAAACTATTTTTGGGTATTTCCCAGTTTTAAGGGTTGATGGTCAGAGGAATGGGCATCTGAAGCATGACCAAATTAACAGGAGATAACTATTAAGATAAGGACATGGCTAATCTTATATCTCTATCCTAAATCTCCCCAGGGCTTCAGTCTTGAATCTCCAACTGTCCACTAGACATCTTCACCTTAATGTGCTACCAGCATCTCAAAATTAAGATGACCCAAAATGAGCTTGGCCTCTGTCCCCTAAAACCTCTCTTTCCCTGACTTCTCTATTTCTGTTGTTGGCACCACAATCTTCCCAATCCCTCAAACTTGAATCCTTGGGGTTCTCTTTGGCTCTTCCCCTACATCTAATCAGCTATATCCTACTGATTTCTACTTCCAAGATATTACTTGCCTCTAATACTCTCTTCTCTAGTCTTACAGATACTACACTTATTCAGGTTCTATCTCTTCTTACCTAAACTACTGTAATCATCTCTCAACTGGTTATTGCCTCCATTACCTTCCCTCTAAAATTCATCCTTCAGACTATACAAATGAAGCAGGATAGATAAAAGCACTATGTAAACCACATGTATTGCTGTTATAAACCCCTAATTATAGCATTCAAGGCCCTTCACAATTTGACTCCAATCTGTCTTATCTCATAATACTCCTCACAAATTTTACCCTCTCTTTAATTGTCTTTGCGCCTATCATCCCAAGATTCTTGAAATGAATAGACGTTCCAGCACTCTCTCTTCTTTTTTAATTCTCCCCCTTACCTTCAAAGTCCATCTCAGGTTTCAATTCCTATATGAAGTTCTCCTCTCCCCCACCCTGCTCATCCAGGTAAAAGGAAACTCTTTTCTCATATTTCTTATAGCCCTTTACCTGGGCACTTGTATTGTATCAGTTATTTGTGCATTTGTCAAGAGGCTTTAATAGACCCAGAAGGAGCTGAGAATGTTTTATCTGGATGAGAGAAGGCTCAGGGAGGGACAACGATTTTTAGTGGCTGAAAGGATATTATTAGGAGGAAAGAACAGTTTGTTCTGTTTCATCTCAGAGGGCAGAACCAAGGACAATGGGTAGAAGTTATCATGAGGCAGAGAATGCACATTCTAATAAGAATAGCTATTCAAAAGAGGAACAGGTACCTAGTTCAGCCGGTTCCACTTCACTGAAGGTCTCTAAGCAAAGAATGGACAATCATTGTTGGGTACTTCTTTGATTCCACTCCCCTCCCACGCAGTCTAAGTCCTTGCTCACATAAGACACTTAGTTACCATTAGCTGAATCTGTCCCAATACAATATAACCACAAAGCAAAGCAAAATTTAGAGGAACTTTCTTCAGGTTAAATTCAGCAGAAATATTGTTGTTTGAAATAACAACAACAAAACCTAATTAAGTTAAACGTTGTTTAAATTTCATTCTTCCTCCTGTATCCCCAGTGCACAGTACAGTGCCTGGAGTACACAGTAGGCGCTTAATACATGCTTGCTGATTATGTAAAACGACCTCAGTCGACAGCAGCACAAGGAACTCAAAGTGCCAGATGACCACCACGAAGGGCTTCATCAAGGGCCAGGGAAACGTGCCTGGTGAGTCACACCCCGACAGCCCTCGGCCAGGAGGTATCCGAGTGCAGAAAGCCTGCGAGCCCCTGAGCACGCGACTCAAGTTTCACGCCTCCATCCCAGTGGCCCCGGGGGATGGGGGGCGTGGGGACAGCGCAGGGCTGGGGGCCCGGGGTTTGGGGGACCCGGGACTCGGCCTTTATGGCAACGTGATGCTGGTCACGTCTGGGCAAAACCAAAGGCAGATGAGGCCCCCAGCGGCGCCAAATCAGCCCAGGTGCCCCCACGCAACCGCGAACAGCGGCGGCTCTCGGCCCCCCGGGGCGCGTATGTCCCGTCCCGGCTCCCGTCCTCGGGCTCCGTCTCCGCAGATCCTGCCTGTCCCCTCCCGGCTCCCGTCGCTTCAGCACGGCTCCCGGAAAGCGGCGGGAGGGGAGAGGAGATCCACCAGTGTGGACGCCCGATCCGGCCCGCGTCCCTCGTCGCCTCACCTGCCGCCCGGGCTCCGACGGTGGAGGCGGAGGCCGTAGCTATTCCCGCTGCGGCAGCCAGCTTCTGCCAGACGCACCAGCTCATGGAGGCGGACTCCAAGGAACGAGCGCGGCCCCGCCCCCTCTGCGTCATCCCCGCGCGCCGTTGCGAGGCGACGCGGACGCGCCGCCCTCGACCTTCTGCCTCGGGTGTGCGAGCCACCGCTCCGCGTAGCCGTCTGAGAGTCTCCCGGACGCTACTCGCACCGCAGCCCCGGGAGGTAGGTAGTTCGGCGGCCGTGGTCCGCACTTCCGTCCCGATTCACGGCCTCAGGCCGCGTGGATGGCCGGGAGACTTGTAGAGGGAGGCCGCCCGGGAGCGGGGAGGGACCAGGCCCTGGCTGTGCCTACGGCCCTTCAGCCGCTGATGCAAACCCGACCCGGCCCCAGTGTTGTGTCTCTGAAGCCATGGTGACCCGAGCATCCAGGCCGCAGGAGCTTCCCTGGCCCGGGAGATGGGGGGAGGTCGGGGGAAGGAGGGAGTACTTGAGCCCTGGCAGGAGACCCTCGTCTTAGGTTCCTTCTGGTTTCCCGTAAGATTGGCCGCCGCTGCCTGTTCTGTGCCCCTGGGCCAGCTTGAGCTGTGACTCAGGGGGTGTTGGGACAGCGTCTTTGGGAGGGAATACAAGTTCTGAAACCTTGCCCCCAAGCGCTGTGCAGATTCAGCCCTGGCCTTCCCGTAACAGATTTTTAAAAGTCTCTTGTCATTCAGGTGTAGTGAAAGTAGCACTGGACTTGAAGTCAGAAGTGGTTTTGAATCCCAGTTTTGCTGCTTGTTAACTGTGTGACCTTAGGCGAGTCACTTCCTATTTTTCGTTCACACTGCAAACACCCTAAAAGTTCTCATGGCTTCTTGCATGGACCTCCTCATTGGCTTCCCAGTCTCAAATTTTTTGCCTCTAGAATCCACTCTCCACAAAGCTGCTAAATTGACATTCTTAAAGGACAGGTCTAATCATGTCATTCCCCTCCTCAAGAAGCTTCAGTAGGTGCCTGTTTCCTTTAGGATAAAGTACAGGACCCTCTTTGTGGCATTTAAATCCCTTCACCTTGTGGAGTTCCCCTTTAGAAATTGTAACTTCCAGTCAAACTTTGCTACTTGTTGTGCATAGTTCCTTATTAATGCTTCTGCACAGGCTGTCTCCCATGCCTGGAATAGTCCCCTTCCTCTGCCTCGTGGAAGCCCTAGTTTCCCTGAAAGCTACCTCAAGTGCTACCTCCTTTTAAGAGGCTTTTCTGGATTTCCCCAATCCTTAGTGTCTCTCCCATAGAAATTATTTTGTATTTACTTAACGTGTTGTTATTTCCCGCCCCCCCCCCCCAGTTTCTTCCCTTCCTTGAGGGTAGAGACTGTTTCACTTTTGTCTTTTTCCTGAACACCTAGTACTTAATATAGATAATAGATAGGTCGAAGAGCTGTATCTGTTTTTTGGGGGGGAATAAGTAGGGAATTCCTGGTAAGGAAATCCCCTCTATCAGTTAAGATCAGCATCTTCTTTACCACTTGATACCTTAGAGAGTTGCTTGGGGGCACTAAGAGTTTAAGTGGCTTGCCTAGAATCACAGCCAATATGGGTCAGAGGCAGGATTTGAACCCACATCTTTCTGACCCTAGAGTGGTTGAGTTAAATTGAATCTCTAAGGCAGGGATTCTTAACTTTTTTGTCTGTGTGTCATGGATCTCTTTTGCAATCTAGGTGAAGCCTATATATACTTCTCAGAATAATTTTTTTTTAATTCATGATTGAAAGACATGCTAAATTCCAGTTAGAGATTATTGAAAATAAAAATGTAGTTTTTTTATTTTTTGTTTTTCCCTATTCAGATTCATAGGCCCCAGGTTAAGAACCTTGTTCTAGGGCCGACTTTCCATATCTCTAAAATGATGGATTTAGATTAGATGATCTATAAGGTCCCTTGTAACCGTAAAATCCTGATTCCTTGTCAGTTTATTTACTGTTAACCAAGCAATGTACAGTTTGTCAGCCCTTTGAGCCCCTTGAAAACTTTAGCAATACCCTAATGACATTCTAATCAATGTTTCCCAAATTACCTAACATGAGTCTGGGAGAGTCAGACCCCTTACCTAACAGCTGTGTGATTGAAAAGGTTGGGGGCATAGGGCTCAAAGGAATTTCGTTTTATGGTTTTTAGGTAGGGATAATTTTAAAAGAAGGATTCAGCTAAAAAAGATGTCTCATTTTGTTGGGCTGCAGATTGTACCCAAAGTATACATCAGATAATATTTTGGTGCTTTGGATGTGATGAGGCTCAGTTGACAGCTGAGTGAAGAGGGCCTCCATCTCACCAGCTGCTTGAACCATACCAGGGACAAGAATGGCAGCTGTGAGAAGAGTGATTTGGTAAGCACAAAGCTCTGACATCGTATGAGCATTAAACCATGGACAAGTACTTCCTTTTTGTTAATTATTCAGAAAATTTTCTGTATTTACCCTTCCAGCTTTATCATCTACTGTTAGAACAACTTCATAACAATAGCACTCACATTTAAAGTTTGGAGAATGCTTTCCTTATAATACCCAGTAAGGTGTGGGCATCCTTATTTTATAAGTGAAGAAACCTCATCTCAGAGGAGGGAAGCGCCTTGTCCGTAGTCACACAGCATAAAGCATGGAAGAATTAGGGTTCCGTCCAGGGCTTCTGACTCCAAGTCTGGGATTCTTCTCTCTCTGCCGGCTGTGTGGCTTCCCCCCATGAACATACCATTCCTCCAGCACAAGTTTACTCAGTACTTCAGGAGCACTTCGTATCCATTTGCTCATGGTGTTTGCCCTGTATAGATGCCCTTTTCTTTGTCCAAGTCCTAAATGTGAGTTACAAAGACCCCACCTCTTCCCTGTAGGCTTCCTCATCTCCTGCAGCTTCCCCCCCCCCAAGTTATATCTATTGCTACTTGTTAACTTATATTTTAAAGTTTTTTTATGTGTTTATATCTTAGCTCTTCTGCCAGAAATTTAGGTCTTCAAGGGTAGAGACTATGTCTTACTGATTTTTTGTGTCTCCCACAGTACCTGCATATACTAGGCACTCAGATATTTGTTAGTTGAGTGGAGGAAAAAAAAACAACTTGGAGAATCTGTCAGAATCAGATGGCAGTTTCAGAAACATTTAAAGATTTTTAAAACTTTTCTTTTTCTTGTCCCATGGGTAACTTGGAGAGCCTTTGAAAATGCCAGGTGTTGGGGCAGCTAGGTGGCACAATGGATAGAGCACCGGCCCTGGATTCAGAAGGACCTAAGTTCAAATCCAGCCTCAGACACATAACACTTACTAGCTGTGTGACCCTGGGCAAGTCACTTAACCCCATTGCCTAGCAAAAAACAAAACAAAAAAAACCCAAAACCGAAAAACGAAAATGCCAGGTGTTGGATATGAAGGAATGTGTTGAGAGGGTCTTTGGAAGCCTAAGAAAGATGTTTCACTTTGACCAGTCAGTCTTTTAAATCCTTGCATTACTGCTATTCTTACACCTTCCCTTGAGTGTGAAGCAAGTATCGGCATAATTTAACACCAAGAAAATGAGTAAACACTAAGACTTTAAAAGAAAAATTTTTTAACTGCTTCAGAA
Source organism: Vombatus ursinus (assembly GCF_900497805.2). Lineage (NCBI taxonomy): Eukaryota > Metazoa > Chordata > Mammalia > Diprotodontia > Vombatidae > Vombatus > Vombatus ursinus. The sequence goes on from NW_020954645.1 coordinate 273,327, forward strand.
TCTCTGTAATTTCAGGTGTGCTCAGTCCTGCCCTTCGTTTTATTAATATCCCTGGGGATTAATGCAGCTTAACTTTATCCTTGACCAAAATAGCTTCTGTTGAGGTCTGGTCTGTCCATATGCAAAAACTTTTATCCTTATTACCCATAAGTAACCCCTGGAAGAGTCAAAAACTAATCACTTTTCATAACTGAAAGTCATTCTTATTTTCCAGCAGTGGGGTTAGTTAGTTCTGTTTACTACAACTTACCACACTGATTTTAAGTGTCTTCAGAATCACATTTTGCTAACAACAAATGTTTAAAAAGAATACTGTCCCCTGAGTACACAATAACACACAATAACATGGTTTGTCAGTCAGTCAGCACTCTAATCATCACCCAACAAGGCTCAGTTTTGTGCTATGTATTGTGGGTTGTAGGGAATGCCAATATAAGTATAAGCCCTGGGCCAGGAGCTTGCTCTGAGATGGAACGAGCACTTTCCTCAGTCAGATCTGTCTTCTGAGTTTATATCTTGAATTTCCATGTCACTATAATAGCTCTTTACCGACAGGTTCTTTTTTTGCTTGCTCATTTTTGCATCCTTTTTCTTGACTTTGGACTTTATATTAGAGCTGGGCTCTGCTTACCTTGGGTTAGGGGTTACTGGGCTGAGCTCCAGTCTTTTATATCCTTCTGCTGCTTTCATGGCTAGTTCTGGTCACTGCCCTCCTGGTCTGCACTCTGGTCCTTAGCTAGGTAGACCCCTGCTCCCTTATGACTACTTACACTCCTCTTGGCCCTGGAACTATAACCCAGGGCTGGGTAAGGGACAAAGGAACTGCCACATGGTGCCTAATCTTGTGCCCATTGCTAGTACAGGTGTCCCCAGGACCTCTTTCTGACCAGGTGTTCAGTCCCCTTATTGTTATAACAATAAGGTGCCCCTAGCCCCCACCCTAGTGTTCATAGACCTCTCTTTCTGTCCTAAGCTTCCCTGGACTGGGAAAGTAACTCACTGTGACTTTTTGTTGGTTATCTCACTCAGAATTCAGTTTGATGCTTTCTAAAGTTATTTTGAGAATTGTATTGGAAGAGCTCCGCAAAAATGCTTACCTCACTCTGCTATGTTGGCTCCTCCTACCTCTTTTTAAATGAGATTGGAAGATCTGAATCGGAATCCTAGCTCTGGCAGTGACTTGCTGTATAACCTGTACAAATCACTTTGCTTTTCTGAATCCATGTTTTCTCATCTGTAAGATGAGGATGATAATCCTTGTACCAGCCACCTGACAAGGTTGTTATAAGGAAGAAAATACTTTGTAAACTTTAAAGTACTATAAAGGAAGTAAGGAGATATTTTTGTAACTTCAAGCCCCTGGCTCAGGGATGGAGAAACTGTGGCCTCGAAGCCACATGTGGCCTTTAGGTCCTCAAGTGCAGCCCTTAACTGAATCCAAACTTCACAGAACAAATCCCCTTAATAAAAGGATTTGCTCTGTGAAACTTGGACTCAGTCAGAAAGCTACACCCAAGGACCTAGAAGGCCACATGTGGCCTCAAGGCCACAGGTTCCCCATCCCTGCCCTGGCCTATTGGTGAGGATTAAACAGCATTGCCTTACTAACTTTGGTAGACAAATCTGCATGGCTTTGTCATCTTTTTTATGTATAATGTGAATGTTTGATGGTAGTTTCATTGAATGAATGAGAATGCCCTTGACTCATCAGAATCTTTTCTTTGTAGCTTCCTACAACAGAATTTAGTGAAGATCAGTTTTCCCACTTCACATCACCTGCATACATCCTCCATCCAGCTCAACTCCAACCGGGCTTCCCTCACTCGAATGCATAGGAAGGCTTATGCTCGATTATATCCAGTGATGTTGGTCAAGCAAGATGGATCTACCATTCGTATCAGATATAAGGAGCCTCGGCGGATCCTTACAGTAAGAAATTGAGCACAAACTCATTTTTAAAAATTGTTTTTATATTAATCCAGAAAGGTTTTATTAAGAGCCTACTATGTGTAAAATATTGTGCTGTGATTTGGGGTACAAAGACAAAAGAGAAGACAGTCCCTGCCCTCTAGGAGCTTACATTTTACTTGGGGGATACCTCATGCAAACAGATAAATATATCTATGATAATTAGAGAAGGAGAGAGAATGTACTAACAAAAGAATGAGGAAAGGCTTCCTCTAGGAAATGGTGCGTGAGCTGGGCCTTGAAGGAAGGCAGGGGTTCCAGAAGGTGCAGATCAGAAAGGAGCATGGGAGCAGTCTATGAAAAGACGTGGAGGCCAGGAATGGAGAGCTACAGTTGAGGAATGGCAAGAAGGCCAGTGTGGCTGGAACTGAGGGTATATGAGGGGAGCTGGAGGCAATACCCCTGGAAAGGCAGGCTGGAACCAGATTATGCAGGGTTTTAAATGCTAAGCAAAGGAGGTTGTATTTTATCCTGGAAGAAGCAGGAAGCCAACAAAGGTTCTCGGGCAGGGGAATGGCCCAGTCAGATTTGTGCTTTGGGAATGTTGTTGTGGCTGTCAAATGGAGGATAGATTAGAATGAGGAGAGACTAGAATTTGTAGGTCCAGTCAGGAGGTGACTGTCTCCTTCCTGGCAAGAAATGTAAGATACTGAATGAGAGTGACAGTCGTGTGAGTAGAGAGAAAGGAATAGCTGTGGAGGTGATGTGGAAGAGGTCAGATTGACAAGACTTGGCGACTGGTCAAATCTGGGAAGGGAGGGGGAAAGAAGAACCAAGCTTCTCTGAGGTGGCTGTACCCTCCCCGGAAATGGAAGGAGCAGGTTCTTGGGGGAAATTGAAAAGTCCGTTTTGGGGGTGTTGAGTTGGAGGTGCGTGCCTGGGGGGGACCTCAGAAGCCATCTCTCCTAATCCCCTCATTTTACAGGTGAGGAAACAGATCCCAGGGAAATGAAATGATTTGCCCAAGGCCATGTAAACAGAAAGCATCAGAGGCAAAATTTGAACCCAGGTTCTGTGGCTCCAGAGGGGTCATTTTTGTGCTGTACTGTTCTGATGTCTAATAGGCAGTTATTGATACAGAATTAGTGTTCAGTATGAAAGGCTGTTTATCCAGGTCTAGGAATTATTTACATAAAGATGATAATAGATGAAATCTCTGAAACAATGAGATAATTATACAAGAGAACTTTAGGGGAGTTCTAACCCCACAGGTAGGGCTGGGACATGATTGATCCAGCAATGGAGACTGAGAAGTCAGACAGAAGAATAACCAGGAGAAATCCTGAAAACTGAGGAAACCAAGTGTATCCAGCAGGAAGGAGGAGTCTCCAGGGTCCATGCTATGGAGAAGTCAAGAAATACGTGGTTTGAGTCTAGGCCAAAGGATATAGCAAATAAGATCATTGAAAACCCTGAGAGAACAGTTTCAGTTAGGTGCTGGGGTCTCAAGCCAGATTGCAAGAGGTTGATAAAAGGAAATGGCAGAGGAAGGGTGCAGGTGGCTTTTTTCTGGGCGTTTGGCTGTGAAATGGAGGTAGAGAGGCATCTCGATGATGACTTAGAGATTTATACTGGGCCCTGTGCTCTTCCACATTTTTGTCAATGATTTAGACAAAGGCATAGATGATGTGCTTATTAAATTAGAACATTGCACGACGCTGGGAAGGATAGCTGATAGGTTTGATGACACTCAGGATCTGAAAATCAACCAATAAATTGTGGAATGTTCAAGTGCCTGCTTTGTGACAGACCCTATGCTTGCTGCTGGGGATACAAAGACCATAGTTCAGCAATGCTTTATGGGTTATATCTGTGATTTGATGTGGAATAAAAAAGAAATTTAACAGAGATAAGTATGACTGTCTATGTTCGGGCTCAAAAATAAATTCACAAATTTAGGATGAAAAAGACAGGAGTTCTTGTGAGAGAGACCTGGGGCTTTAGGGTGTGGCAAACTCATTTATTTGAGTCCTCAGTGTGACATGGCAGTTGGAAAGCTAATGCCATTCTGAGCTCATGGAGACAGGCAGAGCACCCAGCATGAGGGAGCTGATCATTCTGCTGAGGTCTGTCCTGGTCACGTGACAGGTGAAGCACTGTTCTTGGTTGTGGGCACCACATTTTTAGAAAGATGTAGGTAAGCGGGAGCGCTGCAGAAGAAGATGAGACCAGGATTGTGGGAGGATGGAGGATGCACTGTCTGGGGAGTTGTGAAGGATGGGAGGTGTCTAGCCTGGAAGAGAGAAGACTGAGGAGGGTGATAGCTGTCTGCAGGAGTCAAGAGGGCTGTTGTGTAGAGAAGTGGTTACACTCATTCTGCTTGGCCCCAGAACAGCGGGACAAGAGGCAGAATTAGGCTGAATGGCAAGGAAAGCTCCCTAACGACTGGAGCCATCCAGAATTTAGTGGACTGCCTCAGGAAGAGGACCTCAAAGAGAGGCCGATGGACCACTTGTTAGGGGTGTTGTTGGAGGGATTCTTGTTCAGATTTCGGTGTGGAACGTGTGGCCCACAACATTCCTGAGTGTGGCTCAGCCAGATTAAAATGTAATTGAGAGAAGCGAGCAGAACCAGGAGAACGTTGTACACAGTAGCAGCCACACTGTGCAATGACTGACTTTGATATACTAAGCTCTTCTCAGCAATGCAGGGATCTAAGACAACTCCAAAAGACTCCCGATGGAAAATGCTGTCCACATCCAGAGAAAGAACTCTGGAGTCTGAATGCAGATGGAAGCATACTATTTGCTCTCCTTTTCTTTTGTTGTTTTGTTTTGATTGTACTTTCTCGTGGTTCCTCCCATTGGTTCTAATTCTTTACTTCATGACTAATATGAAAATATGTTTAATATGAATGTTTAGTAGACCTTATATCAGATTGCATGCCATCTTAGGGAGGAGGAGAAAATTTAAAACTCAGAATCTTATGGAAGTGAATTTTGAAAACTAAAAATAAGTAAATTGTTTTAAAAAGTTTTTTTTAATGTAATTGAGAAATATTTAACAAAATAAACAAATATATGGCAGCCAGATGGTGCAGTGGTTAGAGTGCTGGACCTGGAGTCAGGAAGACTCATCTTGCTGAGTTCAAATCTGGCCAAAGACACTTACTAGTTGTGTGACCCTGGACAAGTCACTTTACCCTGTTTGCCCCAGTTTCCTCATCTGTAAAATGAGCTGGAGAAGGAAATGGCAAACCAGTCCAGTATCTCTGCCAAGAAAACCCCAAATAGGGTCACAGGGAATTGGATATGACTATTAATAAGACTAAATGGCAATAGCGGATAAAAATACAGTAAAACAGATGACGTTAATATGTGGTTTTCCAAGTCCTGCCTGCCTGCAGGGATCCTTATGAACAGTTTAGTGGCTTCTGATTCTATTTGAATTGAACACCACCAGAACCCGGGACCTCTGGGGTCCCTTCCAACTCAGACAATCTGTGATTCTGCCACTGTTGTAAACTCTGACCTTCCTGTCTACATTCTTTCCCCACTTCAGACTGTCCTTAACACTTCTGCCAGATTAATTTTCCTTTACATAGATCTGTGTGTGTATCTCCTTTGTTCAAAACCCTTCGGTGATTCCCTGTTGCTTACTGAATAGAATTCATATTCACCCTTGCATTTAGGATCCTCCACAGTTTTGTAGCACCAGACGTTTCTTATTTATCTCATACTGCTTATGTCTCCATACACAATGGTCTGGCCAGATTATACTGCTGGCCTCTTCTTTTTATTGATATCTATATCTATATTCCCTTTTAAAAATTAAATTTATTTTAAGTGAACAAAAATCCATTTTCTCTTCTATCCCCTCCCCCCACACCATTGGGAAAAAGAAAATGAAACCTTTGTAACAAATATGCATAGGCAAGCAAAATACTTCCTTGCATTAGCTATGTCTGAATACTTCTCTGTTAAGAGGTTGTTACCATGCTTCTTCATTGGTACTGTGGAATCAGGGCTGGTCACTGTGATAATCAGAACTCTGAAGTCCTCCAAAGTTGCTTGTTTTTATAGTATTGTTATTGTGCAATTTATTGTACTTGCCTCACTCTGCCTCAGCCCATACAGGTCTTCCCAGGTTTCACGGAACTCTGCATTTTATCATTTCTTATGACAAAATAATACTCCATTACATTCATATACCGTCTGTTCAGTCATTTACCTGCCAGTAAATGGTCAACGGATATGACCAGGCAGTTTTCAAAGGAAGAAATCCAAGCTGTCAACAGCCATATGAAAAAGTGCTCCAAATCACTAATAACTGGAGAAATGCCACCTGAAGACGCTGTGATGTCCCACTTCACACCCAAGAGACAGGCAGAGTTGACAAAAATGGAAAATGACAAATGTTGTAGGGCAAAAACCTGGCACACAAATGCGCTATTGGCAGAGCTGTGAGCTGGCATGGCCAGTCTGGAAGGCAGTTTGGAAGCAGTCATTAAAATATGCATCTCCTTTGACTCAGCGATACCACAATTGGACCCATACCTCAGAGTTGTTTTTTAAAAAAAGGAAAAGGACCCGATAGACAGAAATCTTTCTAGCAGCTTTTTTTTTTATAGTGGTAAAGAGCAGGAAACTAAGATGATGCCCTTCAACTGCCATAATCTTTCCATTTCTCACGCTTTCCTGTCTCCATGACTTTATTCCCACTATTCCTTATGGCCTGATGCCTCTGCCTTATGCCCAGTAAATCCCTAGCCATCCTTTAAAGGTCATCTCACGTGCAGCTTCCTTAAGCTCTGTCTGCTTCTTCTCAGTCAATCATAACACTTTGCTAGCATCCCTCTTATGCATTTGTTAGCTAATATTTTGTATTAGATGCGTGTGTATGTGTGTCAAACCCCCTGCTAGACTATAAATTCTATGAAGGTAGAAACCACGACTTATTATTATAAGTATTAATCATAGATTTAGATCATAGATTAGAACCAAAAAGGACCTCAGAGGTCATCTAATTCAACCCCCTCATTTTACAGAGGAGGAAACGGAAGCCCAGAGAGGCTAAGTCATTTGTTCAAGGTCACTCAGGTAATTTTTGCATCCCTCCACATTATCCAGAACAATACTGTACACATTGTGGGCCCTTAATGTTTGTTAAATGAATGAGATTATATTTCTTTGGATGTATAAATTCTAGTGTGGGTGTTGTCTAAAAAAATCAGCTCTATTTCTTTATAGTGACCTCATAGGAGGAAGCTTTGGCTCAATACTGCTTCATAACAAAATGTTTTTCTTCTTTAATGTACATGCAGGCAATGACTGACAATTCTGATCTTCTCAAATAGGGTCATCCAAGACCTCCCTTTATAAACTCCCACTAATAAATGCTGCTAATGACAAGCTTATGAGCTCAGGCTAAAGAGCTAACATAGATTAATTCCTGCACTGTAGAACTAGTTGCTGCTGGAAGATCTTTTGTTTGATTCATAAATTAATATCTAATTAATGAGGTTTTTGAAATTTCAAATATCACGGAGGCTTTGCCACCCTGAGAATTCAGCTGTTGTCTGTGCTGTATTTTGATATCTTGTACTAGGAGAAGATCCTGAGGAAAGTAATAAAAAATAATTAAATGGGAAATAAATTGTATGAAGAAAGGCTAAATATACTGGGTTTATAGAGCCTTGATAAGAATTTGCTAAACAGAGGGTTTAATTACATTTCCCTGCAGGAATGAAATTGTCAGGGGTAGGCCAGAAGACTGTTTGTTGGGGATGACATAGAAGGGATTCATGCTTCAGTGCAGGTTGGACCAGATGGCTTCCAAGGTCTTTTCTGTCTCAGGATTATGATACTGAGTTTTCAGGATTTCATGCTGAATGATTACATCATTTGCTTTTCCGCATGTCTTTCAGATGCCAGTAGATATTGACACACTGTCGCCAGAGGAAAGAAAGATTAGACTACGCAAACGGAATCTGAAGTATGTTGAAGTGGAAAAAAAAGAGGCAGAATTTGGAGATGACTTCAATGTGGAACAATATGCAAAATTTTGGAAGAAAAACTGAACATGTTATGATGTTAAGATTGTATAAAGGGTGAGTGCATTTAATGCACCCAAATATATTACTATTTTTAAAAATTAAAAACTATAAAACCTTATAGTGATGCACTTATTTATCTTTTATGTGGATGGTTTTCCTAGAATTTTTTCCCTCCACTGCTTCTCTCTGATTCAGACCCTTGCCTTGACCTGAGGGGCAACTTCTGTGTGCATAGCAGTGGGAAATGAGGACAGATAATATGTGGCCCCTGCCCTCCAGGAATTTACAGAGGCAAAGATGAACCTGATTTCTTTTTAGGAGTTTCCATTTTCATAGGAGAGAGAAAATGTGCAAACAATAATCACAGTTTATATGCACAGTATAAAATATACACATTTGTTCCTGTTTTCTTGGATTCTTACAACTGTGTGAGATTCCTCCAGTGAGAATATGGGCCCAGGGAGGCAGTGAGTCAAACTGATCTCACCATGTATCTGAGGCTCTGAGGCTCTTTCCATCGATGACTCTCACATAGACAAATAGCCACCATGCAGGTAGAATGTGCTTAGTGCTAGGAAGGTAGGTTGGAAGGGAAGGTTGTTTTTAACAGAGGGGATCAGGGGAGACTTTATGGGAGAGGCATCATTTGAGCCAGACCTTGAGAGATGGGGAAGATTTCAAGAAGTAGGACTGAAGGAATGTCGAGACCAGTGAAATAGGGTTGAAAAGGTAGCATGAACCTAGTTGGAGGCCGAGTGCCAAGTTGTATAGAGTTTAAGAATTTGGTGGAGGACATGGAGCCATTGCAGGTTTTTGATAGAAGAGTGACCTCTTAGGGAGATTAATCTGGAAGCAGGGAATAGTAGGTGAAGTGCCAGCCTAGGGGTCAGGAAGACCCGAGTGCAAGGGTCATGTCTGATATCCTGTCTGTGTGATCCTGAGCAAATCATTTAACCTCTCAGTTTCCTAGGCAATTCTCTCTAGAAATTACAGAGAAGATGTAGATCTGTATTGGTTGGTAGAGGGAGTTTCCTTTCTCCTTCTGGCTGTGCTGCTGATTTTCCAGAATTCCACACCAGGCCTCAGCTTCATCCTCACCCTGGAACATCCTCAGTCATGCCAGCCCTCTTATCCTATTGGTGGATTCTTCCTGGGGCCTCCATTTTGGGGAATGCCCTAGGCGGCCAAACTTCATTCTCTTCCCAGCTGTGCTTCTGACTTTTTGGACTTTTTTTTTGGTTAGGCAGTGGGGTTAAATGACTGCCCAAGGTCACACAGCTAGTAAGTGTTAAGTGTCTGAGGCCGGATTTGAACTCAGATCCTCCTGTCTCCAGGGCCAGTGCTCTATCCACTATGCCGCCTAGCTGCCTCATGACTTTTTGGACTTTGACACCACAAACCACCCCACCCAGGAGGTATCTTCTCCCCTCCTCCACTCCTTTTTCAGCTGTGTTTTGTATATTATCTTCCCTTATCAGAATGTAGGCTCTTTTAGGGCAGGGATTATTTTTCTTTTTGCTTTAGTACAATGTCTGCCACATTTGTAGTTGCTGTTCAGTTATTTTCAGTTGTGTCGGACTCTTCGTAACCCCATTTGGGGTTTTCTTGGCAGAGATACTGAAGTGGTTTGCCATTTACTTCACCTGCTTATTTTACAGATGAGGAAACTGAGGCAGACAGGGTGAAGTGACTTGCCCAGGGTCACATAGCTAGTAAGTATCTTGAGCCCAGATTTGAACTGAGGAAGATGAGCCTTCCTGCCCCACACTCTGTCCACTGCACCCCCCAGCTGCCTGTGTCACATAGTAAATGCCACATAAATGCTTACCTTGCTAGTAAAATCACAGGTCCAGTGCAGAAAATCAGTGTATAAAGTAGATTGAATGAGAAGATAATATGGGCTGATAGAAGGCTATTATTGTATTTCTTAATGGTAAGTTTTTTACTTTTTTTTTTCATAATGATAACAGTGGTAGCAATGAATGAAAACCATAAATTAAGCACTTACTATGCTGAGCCTTGTGCTAAAGGCTGGGATTACAAACACAAAAGACGGTCACTGCCTTCAAGAAGCTCACAGTCACAGAATCCCAGAATTTGAGAGTTGGAAGGGACGAAAGTGACCGTCTAGTCTAACCCATACATAAAAAGAATCTCCATTCTAATAGGAGACAAGACAAAGGGGAGGGGTGACCAGGTATGTATGAGCTGGGTTCTACAAAATTGTAAAAATAATGAATGGAACAGGAGGGCAGTGAGTTGACACGCCCTTTCCAGAGACCAAGGTAGAGTTTATTTGATTACAGTCCTCAGAGCAAGAGGAGGCAGGAGCAGAGCATGCCCCCTCCCCGGGCAGTTTCTGGTGATCTGATTGAGAGGATGGAGCAGAAGCAGCAGCAGCCTCAGAATAGAAAATGGAAGTGGGAAGATGAGGTCACACAGTCCAAGAGAGTACAAAGCTAAGTGGGATAGAGAGAAGGGAGAAGAATTACTGAGTTGTAAATTTATAGTAGGCAATTGCTGATGGAGGAGTAGAGCTCTGGGAAGAGACTAAGGCAATATATAGAGTTGTATGAATCACCCACATAGAGATTATAATGAAAACAATGGGAGATAAGATCAAGAAGGAGTGTAGAGGGAGAAAAGGGCCCAAGACAAAACCTTAGGATAGACTTAGAGACCCAACATGGATGATGAGCCAGCAAAAGAGAGTGAGGGACAGTGGTCAGAGTGGCAGGAAGACAACCCAGAAAGGAAGAACTTTGTGGGAGGAAAGCAGGGTGAACAGTGCCAAATGCTACCGAGAGATCCCAAAGGATGAGTACTGAAAAAAGGCTACCATACTGGGCAGTCAGATCACTGGTAAATTTGGAGAGAGCAGTTTGTTGAGTGATTAGATCAGAAGCCAGATTACAAGATTTGGGTTGAGGGAGTTAAAGGAAAGGAAAGTATAGGCAATGAGTATAGACAACTTTTTCTAGGAATTTGGTTAAGAAAAGGCGAAGGGATGGCTTGGGGGGATGGTAAAGGCTAGCTGAGGTTTTTTGCATTTGGGGTAACAGCCACTTTTGTAGGCATAAGGGAAGGAATAAGTAGATAAGGAAAGATTGAAGATTAGAGAGAAGGGGAAAATTCGGTTGCAATGTGCTGGAAGAGGTGGGAGGGGAGGGGATCGAGGTCATAGGGAGAGAGATTGGCCTTTTTGAGAAGGATCACCTTGTCAAAGACAAGGTGAAATATCTGAGAGAATAGGGGATCTTATTGAGATAAGAAATGGAGAAAAAGGAGCAAATGATGTTAATTTTCTCAGAAAAGTTAGAATCCGGAGGTGAGAGAGAAGGTAATGTTTGGGATATCTTCTGTGGGCAGTAGGATAGGAAGGCAATTAGAGAGGAGTAAAAGGATTGCTTTGCCATAGTAAGGGCTTAGTTGGGTTTCGATAACATAAATTTGATGGGCAGCTAGGTGGTGTAGTGGATAGAGTGCCCGGCCTCTGTCGAGTCAGGAAGACTCATCTTCGTGAGTTCAAATCTGGCTCTGGATACTTCGTACCTGTGTGACCAGCAAGTCACTTAACCCCGTTTGCTCATCTGTAAAATGAGCTAGAGAAAGAAATGGCAAACCACTCCAGTATCTTTGCTGAGAAAACCCCAAAGGGGGTCACAAAGAGACAGGCATGACTGAAAAACGAGTGAACAACAACAAACAAACAGATTTGTAGTATACCCAGTAAAGTCCGTTATGTGACTTCCTCTGGCTCTATTCACCGGCTCATGAGGAGGAGTGATTAAAGTGAGGCGTGCAAGAGATGAGTGGCCAAATTTCAAGGCATTAAAGAGCCCACAGGGAAGCTGAGATAATACATAAACCAAAAGGCAAAGTAATAAGTAATAAAAAGCAAGACTACAAAAGAAGCCCATGACAAGTGCCAAATGGATGATTTAGTCAATATGATGGAAATATAGAAGGGAGACCAGGACTGAGGGAGGCCTGAGTGTGGCCTGAGGTGGTGTGGGAAGGTTTCATTGAGGAGATGGAACTTGACTGGACCTTTCTCAGAAGTTACTAATGATCTCTTAATTGCCAGTTTCTCAAGCTTCATTTTCCTCCACTTCTCAGCAGCCTTTGACAGTTGATCACCCTCCCCTCCTTGATACTCTGTCCTGGTTCTCTTCCTTCCTATATGACCATTCCTTCATTGCATTTGCTGGATCCTCTTCCAGATCATGCCCTCTGACTAATTGTGGGTATCCCTCAGGGTTCTGCCCTGGGCTGTCTTCTCTTCTCCCTCTATACCTCTTCACTTGGGGATCTCATCAGCTCCCATGGAATTAATTACCATCTCTATGCTGATGATTCTCAAATCCACCTTTCCTTCCCCAATCTCTCTGCTGACCTCCAATTTCACATCTCCAGCTGCCTTTCAGAAAACTCAAACTGGATGTCCAGCAGACATCTTAAACTCAATATGTCTAAAACAGCTCATTATCTTTCCCTCTAAACCCTCCTCCCCACCCATTCCACCTTCCCTATTACAGTAGAGGGCACCACCATCCTCCCAGTCCCTCAGGCTCCCAACCTAGGAGTCTTCTGGACTCTTCAACATCTCTCATCCTCCATATCCAATCTATTGCCAAGGCCTGCTGATTTCACCTTTGCATTATTTCTTGAATACCACCCCCTTCTCTCTTCTAACACTGCCACCTCTCTATCGCAGATCCCCATCACAACTACAATAGCTTACTGCTGGCCTGCCTCAATCAATTCTCCATTCAGCTGCCAAAGTGATTTTCCTAAAGTACAGGTCTGGGGCAGCTAGGTGGCACAGTGAATAGAGCACTGGCCCTGGAGTCAGGAGGACCTGAGTTCAAATCTAGCCTCAGACACATAACACTCACTAGCTGTGTGACTCTGGGCAAATCACTTAACCCTCAATTGCCTCACCAAAAAAAAAAAAAATATATAACATTTGTTTAGGGGCAGCTAGGTGGCAAAGTGGATAGAGCTCTGGCCTTGGAGTCAGGTGGATCCGAGTTCAAATGCGACCTCAGACACATAACACTTACTTGCAGGGTGACCCTGGGCAAGTCACTTAACCCCATTTCCTAACAAAAAACAAAAACAAAACAAACGCTAAAGTACAGGTCTGACTATGTCACGCCCCTACTCAATAAACTCCAGTGACTTTCTATTGCCTCTAAGAAAGGCTGTGTGTGGCATAAAAGCCTTTTGTAACCTAGCCCCCTTCTACCTTTCCAGTTTTCTTACACCTTACTCTCCACCATGTACTCTTCAATCCTGTGATACTGGCCCCTCCTGGCTGTTCCACAGTCAAGACCCTCCATCTGTCAGCTCCAGAAACTCTCTGGCTGTCTCCTGTGCTCTTCCTCCTCTACTCCACCTATCTACTTCCCTGGCATTAAATTCCAACTAAATCCCATCTTTTATTGGAAGTCTACCCCAACCCCCTTAATTCTAGTACCTTCCCTGAGTTAATTCAATTTGTTTGCCTGTTGTTTCCCCTACTACCCCCGAACTCCTCAAGGACAAAGACTGTCCTTTGTCTCTTTCTGTATCCCCACTGATTAACACAGTGCCTGGCACATAAAAGGTACTTAATAAGTGTTTATTGACTGACTTCAGGAGTGGATTTGATCAGTGGGGAAAGTTGAGGAAAACACTCTGGCCATCTTGCCATCAGCCCTGCCAGCTTCTAAACTCCGGGCCAGAAACCATACTCTGAGGATTAAATCTTTTTAGCTCTAGAACTCCTGTCTTGTGGCCCCATTGTTCTGATTGTGAATGCCTCATTGTATTCCTCCATGCTTCACTTTACACCCTGGCAATCCACCCTAACTCCCTCATTCCCTTCTTCCAGCTCTGGAACCATACTCAATACTGCCATCGCTACTAGAAAGTGTGTCGATGTACTCCCCTCTAGCTCCACTCATCATCTTTGTGACCTTCCAAATCAAATGTCCATCCTTAGCTGCCACACCCTCTTATGTGTTGTCACCCCCATAAGAAAATAAGCTTGTTTTTGTATTTCTATATCTAGCCCTTAGAAGTGCTTTGCACTTAGCAAGTACTTAATAAATGCTTTAGCATTCATTCATTCAAAAAATTAAGACTGTCAACAATTTTTTTTTAAAAGGGAAAGGGGAGAGAATACAGGGAGAAGCAGCACAGAGGCAAACAAGAAGGATGTGGGCCTGGCAACACCCATGGAGGCCACAGCTGACTGACCATGAAGGGGTGTGAAGGGCTATACAGAGCACTCAGTGACTCATACATCCCATTGTGTCATTCATGCCCTCATAGCCAAAGGACACCCATCCATAACAGCCCCAGAGCCCTCTGGCCATTGTCCTTTCTTCCTGAAAAGTGAAGCACCCTTATCCTAGAAGCCGAGATTTAGAAATGGAGACAACTTTGGAGATCATGTAATTCACCTAGTCTGCCTCCAAATCTAACACTCCTGATGTGGTGGTATTGTGGTGGTCTGAGAGGTTGAGACCCCTCAAAGACTGAAGTACAAGATGGGGTCATCTGGAATGAAT
>NW_020954645.1:287960-317229 GCF_900497805.2 Vombatus ursinus
CAGGTGTCTTTGGGAGCTATGGATGGGAAAGTATAGGGAGTATACCAGACAGGTAGGGAGATGACAGAGGTATGGATCTTTGGAGTCTGACAGGAGGAAGAGTCCTTGGGCCAGCCAAGGACAAAACTCCTTGGGCTGGGCAAGGCACCCCTCTCCCTCTGTCTTGATGAGAGAATGCTCTGCAACAAGGGAAAGCTTTCTCACAAGACAGGAACTTACTAAGGAATTGGGAGGCTTCCAGAGACATGATCTGAGGGCTGGGGCCTGAGCAGCCCAGCACTCTCTCACCCCACTTTGTGTAGCTGCACCAGGGAGAGGGATAAGGGTCGTGCTGGGGCCCATGCATGAGTAATTGCTAAGCACATTGTCTTTGGGCTGGGGAGTGGTTGTCAGAGGCGGTGTTTCTGAGGTTAGGGAGAAATTGGGGTCCAAGTACAAGCACAAGCACCCAAGCACCCCATCAGTATCTATCGCCATGGTAGATGCTGTGGGGGCAGGTTCAGGAATTGGTGACACCAGGGTAGCATAGTATAAGGTAAGGCACACAAGACAACAGATTCTTCACTGGATCCACAACCTCATTGCTGTGTGTATTCCTCCCATCTGCACTGGGAACCCGTCCACACCTCTCTGTGTGTGATTCTTGCTCAGATTTCTTCCAGTTTACTTCTGTCTCCACCACTTCCCTAGAGGCCTCTTTCTAAGATGTCCTACATGTTGCAGGGGCAGCCCTAGAGGTCAATGCCATGCTTTCCTCTCAGAGACCAGGTAGCTCTGGCCCCAGAACCTGTAGACTCAGATTCTAACTTCATGACAAAAGGACCACATGTAAGGGAATAATGAATGAGGGGATTCCCTTAATCTTGTCCATCCAGTTTCTTTGCATATGAACTGAAACTGCCCTTTCCAAAGTTCCTGATGATCTTTTAATTGACAAATCTAGCGTTTTTTTTCCCCCTCACGTCTCATTGTTTTTTACCTCTCTTTAGCATTTATCACTCTGGACCACCCTTTCCTTCTAAATATGCTCTCCCCTCTTAAATTTTCATGATTCTCTCTTGGCTTTCCTCCTACCTGTCTGACCACTCCTTCGGTATGCCTTCATCTGTGCCCCACGCACCTGTAGAGGTGTACCCCCAGGTTCTGTCCTGAGTCTTCAATCTTCACACTCTCTCCCTGTGATATCCTTAGCCCCAACAGCCCCAATCCTTAGTCCATAGCTATGCACGTGAATCCCAGATTGATACATCCAACCCTTGGATCTTTTCTCAGCTGCACCACCAATTACCTGTTAGTCACCTCCAACTGGATGTCCTTTAGAATTCACACACTTAGCAATGTTCAAAACGGACCACACTATCTTCCCGTCTAAATCCCCTGCTGTTTCTGTACAGGGCACCATCATCTTCCAGTCGACCAGGTTTGCAACTTCATTATCATCCCTGACTCCTGACTCCCTCACCCCACATATCTAGCCAGCTGTCAGATCTTGTATCTACCTCCACAGCATCTCTTGCCTCCCTTCCTCTCTCTGCTCACACAGCCATCACCCTAGTTCAGGCCCTTTGTGATCTCTAGTTTGTACTATTACAATAGCCTTCTCATTGGTCTTGGCCTCAAGCCTTTACCCAGGGGTGGTGAATCTGTGGCCTTCTAGGTCCTCCACTGTGGCCTTTTGACTGAATCCAAGTTTTGCAGAACAAATCCTTCTATTAAAGGGAGACAAACATGTCTCCTCTGGCTAGACTTTGCTCCTGAAGCATGGATCCCCAGGACCTAACACGCTACCTGGCACATGGAATAAATACTTGTTGACTGAGGAACACTGAGGAACTGAAGATGTCCCTCATGTTGTAAACCTGGAAAGACAGCAGCATTCTCAATGCAAATAAGGAAGCTGAACAGAGGGATGGGTCCTGTGTTGGATATGCTGTGTTTGACCTGTCTGGGACACCCAGTCTGAAGCATCCAAGAGGCAATCTCAAGATTGCAGCTCAGGACGGGGTCGAGGGCCAGACCTCTAGATCCAATTGTACCCTGGGAAGCTGTCCACATCACCAAAGGGGAGACAGAGGGAGAAGAGGGTCCAGGTTGGGACAGGACAGGGATAATGATGATGACCCTGCAAAGAAGACGGATGAGCGGTGGGAAAGAAAATGCAGTTTCACAAGCACACAAAGAGGAGAGAGAATCCAAGAGGAGATACAGGGGTCGACAGATCAAGGATGAGGACTGAGAAAAGGCCACTGGATTTAGCAATTAGGAGATCATTTGAACTGAGCAATTCAAGAGGAGTGATGAAATCAGATGCCAGAGTGCAAAAAGAGTTTTTAAAAAAAGTGTAAACAGGCTTTTTCTAGGAGTTTGGCTGGGGAAAAAAGTTGTCACTGGATGACAACTTCGGAGCATGGGAGGGGTTTTTAAGGCTGGAGGAGAACTGGGCATTGTTCTAAGGCAACACAGAAAGAGCCCCTTGGTAGAGAATGACTAGAGAGCCATCTCCAGCCCCTAGGGACCAGGTAGGCGTTTAATAAATGTTTAATTTTCATTGAAAAAGATCTGGGAGTCGGTTAACTCTGGCTTCTAAATGTTGGTGTGTGGAAGTCAGGTAAGGCCTCGGCCTCAGTTTTTCCATCTGTAAAATGGTAAGAAGGCAGGCTGGCTCTGACTGCGCATGAGCGTGGCACGTGAGCAGAGGATCCGTTGAGAGGCGTGAAAGCGCCCTCTATAGGCGCGCGCCCCAGAACTGGCCTCGCAGCGCCTCCCAGCGGCAACCGACGTAACCGCAGGACCTCGCAGTATCGGTCCCCTCCCCCCCAAGCACGAAAGAGACATGAGAAAAGAGGAGGGAGGAGAGGGGGGAGGCGGGTCTTCCGGCCGCGGCTCCGCCCACAACGGCTGGGGCTGTAACGGTGGCCGCGTCCTCTTTCGCTCGGCTCCGGCCCACGCTCTCCGCTCCGCTGTGGTCTGTCCCGCGACTAGTTTTGTGGCGGCGGATGAGCCTCCCGAAAAGCTGCGGAACTTGGTAAGCCACTCTAGGCCTGGGTCGAGGAGCCTGTGGTCCAAGAGGGGCTGGAGCCGGGCGTGCCACGGGCCACGGGGAGGGAGGCCCCCGCTGGTCCTGAAGAGCTGGAGGGGGGACACGAGGTGGGGGGGTGTTGCCGTTGCCGGAGAGCGGCTAGGGGCGGAGCCTGCGGGAGCGCGCCTGGGGGCCCGAGGGGAGGGGGGTTGGGGGAAGGGTGGGGCTTGCGGGAGCGCGCCTGGGGCCTGATAGGAGTGTAGTCTGGGGGCGGGGCAGGGTTTGTGGGAGCGCGCCTGGAGCCTGAGAAGCGGGAGCGGGGCTTGCAAAAGCACATCTGCAGCCTGATAGGAAAGGGGTGAGGTTTGAGGGAGCGTGTCTGGAGCCTGATAGGAGAGGAGGCTGGGGGCGGGACTTGAGGGAGCGTGCTTGAAGCCTGATAGGAGAGCGATGGGGCGGCGGGGCTTGCAAGAGCACGTCTAGAGCTTGATAGGAGAGGGGTGGGGTTTGAGGTAGCGTGCCTGGAGCGTGATAGGAGAGGAGTCTGGGGGCGGGACTTAAGGGAGCGTGCCTGGGCTCTGATAGGAGATGGGTGGGGCTTGAGGGGGCGTGTCTAGGAGTTGATAGGAGCGGAGTCTGGGGCGGGGTTTGAGGGAGTGCTCCTGGGGCCTAATAGGAGAGGAATGAGGGGGGCGGGATTTGCAGCAGCGTGCGAGGCGCGGATCGGGTTGGGGGAAGGGAGAAAACAGGAAGAGAGAGAACAGAGAGGGTGGGGGGAGGTCCGAGGTGTGAAGGGAGGCCTGCTGATGTGCTGCCAAGGTCCTGGAGCTTTAAAGTTTGCCGACCTCTAGGTATACATTGCCTCGTTTGTTCCTCACCGTAACGCAGTCAAGTAGGTGCTGTTATTATCCTAGTTTTATGGATGAGAAAATTGAGGCTTGGAGAGTTTAAGGGACTTACCCAAAGTCCCACAGCTGATAAATGCTGAGGCAGAATTGGAACTGAGACCTTCACCCAAGTCCCACTCTCTCCTCTGTGAGGGGCTGCGTGCCCTGACTACTCCACGGGGTTGTTGTGAATCTCAAATTACGTAATGTATGTCATGTGCTTTGAAAACTTTACAGGGTTTTATGGATGTGAGTTACTGTTGAGGCTTGCACAATGCTTTCCTCGGTCACTTTGTGAAGTAGGTAGTAAGAGGGTTTATATGATTTTTTGGTTTTGTTTTTGGGAGAAAAACATACTTTGAAATTTTGAAGGGGTTTGGCTAGGGTCATATGCAGGGCCTGAATTCAAACCCAGGCCACCCTATTCCCAATCCAGCCTTCTTTCCATTACTTCACATTAGCTCATAGATTCTGTGTGACTTTGGACAAGTCAGTGAGGCAGTGTCATCCAGTAGAAAAAGCAACAGATTTTGAGTCAGAGAACTTGGGTTTCAATCCCAGCTCTTCCACGTTTGACTTACGCAAGTCATTTTATCTCTCTGGACTTCAGTTTCCTCATTTGTAGAAATGAGGAGGATTAAATTTGATGCCGTGAGACCATTTCCAGCTCTAAATCTTTGATCCTGTAAGTGACTTTTCCCTCAACCCTGGTTTCTTCATCTGTAAAATAAGCGGACCAGGTGATTTCTTAGGTCCCTTTCAGTTCTGATGTCTGTCTCCAATGCTATCTAGTCTATGACTCAGCATTTCAGATCAGAGGAGGCCCTTGGAGAACTGGTCAGTTTGGCATAGTGTCTCAGTCTTTAGAGAGGGTGCTTCATGTTAGCAAAGACTTTGTTTCCTTTATTGGACAAGGAACTCTTCTGAGGCAGAGGTCTAATGTCACGGAACATTAGAATGGATCTCAGAATGTGGAATTATAGAATGTTAGAACTGGAGGGGATTTTTACATCATCTCACTCATCCCCCTTATTTACAGGTGATACTGGTCCAGAGAGGGAAAGGTGATTGGCCAAGGTGAAAATGAGTCAATGGAAGAGTCGGAACCAGAGACAGATCCACTGCTGTACAATCTCAGACTCTTTCATTTGTCAGGCTGATTTCCCAAGCTCTGGTTATTCTTTTCTTCCGACTCTAGCTTGGATGTTCAGTCTTTTAGAGGTTCAGAGCTCTTCACTGATGGGAAGGCTGAACAGAAATCCAGCAGTGCCTCTTCTCTAGCAGGAGGGGAGTGGTAGAGCTAGGGAACAGGCCATCTACAGAATGATGGGCCCTGAACTTTGTTCATAACCTCTATGTGGGTCATTTGTCCTAGAGAAGAAAAAGTTGATGTCAGGAGAAAGATATGGAAAATTTTCTTTTTGTTTTCTCTTCTCTTTGTGAGAAGATAGAATGAACTGAAAGCAGTATGGTATAGTGAGAAGAATAGCAGCTTCAGAGATACTGGAGCTAGGCTTAGGTTTGCATTCTGACTGATAATTCCTAGGTGCAGAGCCTTGGACAAGTCAGTCAATCAGCAGGAGCAATTAAGCCCTTATTTGTGCCATGCCCTGGGGATGAAAGCACAAAGAATGAAACAGTCCCTAATGGCAAAGAACTTGCATTCTACTGTCATCTAACCCTCTCTGAGCCTCAGTTTCTTCCTGTAAAATTAGGCTAATAATCCTCACAGTACCTAACTCATGGGGCTCTTGTTGGTAAAGCACTGTAGAAATGTGAGATGGTGATGATGATGATGATGATGATGATGACGATGATTCATGGTTGATGAACCTGCTGCCTGGGAGAAAGGAGATGGTTTATTTGGATAAAAGTATAGATGGCGTGCTTATCAGATGTGCTGGTTATATAAAACTAGGAGTGATAGTTAACATACTGCATGATGAGATCCAAAAATATCTTGACCAGTGAGAACACCGGGCTAATTCCGATAAGATGAAATTTAATAAGGATAAGTGGTAGTGTCTTACCCTCAAGTTCAGAAATCACAAGTTTAAGGTGTGAGGCATATGGTTAAGCGGCAGTTTGTCTGAAAAAAGATCCAGAGGTTTTGGTAGACTGAAAGCTCAGCAGGAGTCCACAGTGTGACAAGGTAGCCTAAAAAAGCAAAGATAATTTTCAGCTGCGTGGAGAGGCATAGCTTCCCTGGAGAAAGAGGTGATTCTTGTGCCATACTGTGCTCTGGGCAGATCGCACACATTAAGAGCACCACATTTACAAAGCCAGTGGAGGGCAGCCGGGATAGTAAAGGACCTTCAGTGCACAGCATAGGAAGGTCAGCTGAAGGAACCTGGGACACTGAGACTGGAGAAGAGCAGGCTCAGGGGAGCCCTGACAGCTCTCCTCAGGAATTTGTAGGACCATCGTGTGGAAGAGACACTAGCCTAGTTCTAGAGGGCCTAGAGGCAGAACTGGGAGCGCTGGCCAGGAAGGCAGACGGGCAAATTTGAACTTGATTTAGGGAAACACTGACAATTAGGTATCTGAGAGTAGACGGAACTATTAGGAGAGGTCTTTATGCAGAAACTGGATAAGCTCTTGTTGGGTATTTTGTTTGAGGGCTTCTTTTTGGATATGGGTTAGACTAGGGGACCTGATGTCCCTTCCAACTCTGAGATTCTGTGAGCCTTCCCATCTCACAGTTAGGAAAACTGTGGTCCACAGAGTGCAGATGATAGACTACAGTCCTTTGGCTTCTTTGACTCCCAAGATTAAGCATCTCCTGTGTGCAGAGCTCTCTTCTGGCCTGATAGGGAGGACCATAAAGAATAGATTGATCCCCTCCCCTTAGAGATTTTCAGTGGGAGAAAAGAAGCAGATGGGCTTATACTTTATATACAAGGAACAGAATTGAGTCTGAGAATTTTCTGGCTCTCTCTTCCCAGGGGTACTTGGGTGACTGACTTCACAGACTGTTCCTAAAGATGTTTGGCTCTTCACGTGGGGGTGTTCGAGGTGGACAAGACCAGTTCAACTGGGAAGATGTGAAGACAGATAAACAAAGGGAGAACTACCTGGGTAAGTCAAGTGGTCAAAAACATTGGGCCTTGTCAATGGGCTGAGTGTAGCAGGGACTTTAGAAGAAGCAAAGCTGACCACTGCTTTTTGGGAAACCTCCTGGTGGGGGTGGGGGCAAGGGGATGGAATGTACACAGAATGGTGTCATACATGAAAGAGATGAAAAACAAATGCTCTTGTAGCTTACAGTGTGTTTATGAGTGAGTGAAAAAAGCATCAATTAAGTGCTTACAATGTGCAAAGCTGAGGATTCATGTAAGAGAATCAGAGCTGGGCTGTGCTCCCAAGCAGCTCGTATTTAATAGGGAAAGACAACATGTGCAGATAGGTTTCAGTCTGCATATTCCTGTGGAGATGGTAATGCATCTTCTTTAGTATTATTTCTCATACTGAAAACTCTGCTGGTTCCTGATGTTGACCATTTGACAATGCCAAAGAATTTGGTGGTGAGAACTGTGCTGGGTCCTCGCTAGTAGGTCTTCTGGAGCAGACAGGGCCTGCAGCGCGTGTAGGAGGATCGCTGCCGTTACCTGTGGCTGGGGGCTGAGGGCGGAAGGAGGTGATCTGGGAGGTGCTAGTCTGCAGGAGCACTCAGAGTTACCAGTGGTAGATGGGGCTGGTGGTGTCGGGGGTGTGGAGACCGTGTACTTCTACAAAAGGATTGCTCTCTTTGATGATGCTCGCAGGGGCTGAAGCAGGGTCAGGGGTCTGGCACTGCCTCTGAGCAGGGACTGAGGGGTGATGGAGGTCAAGGTGGGAGTGGTTTGACTTGCCTGGCCCATGCAGCCTCCTGTCTTTCCTCCAGGGTTCTTTGCTCCTTCAGTTGGGATGGCTTGCCTGTTCTATACAACTGCAGGGGCCAACCAATCCTTCTCCCTGCCTCCATTCTCTCCCCACTCCAGCCCATCCTCCACTCAATCGCCAAAGGAATCTTCCTGAAGTATGTGACTGCCTCTATCACCCCTGCTGCACAGTGAGCTCCAGTGATTCCCTTTTACTTCCAGGATCAAACTGAGGACCCTGTTTGGCACTTAAAGCTCCTCATAACCTGTCCCTTTTCTACTTAGAGAAGTTGCTTTATTTCTCTCTGTGCCTCAGTTTCTTCATGTGTCCTGGGGATGATCAAACTCATGTGACATCAGCAGATGATATGAGTTAGTGCCATGTTCTGCAAAGCGTGTCCTTTTTGGAAATAATCTTCTTAAGCTCTTTAACAGCTATTCCCAAAGAGAGGGCTCACACATTTTTTTAATTCCCAGAAGGAGAGTGATGTCCAGGCTGCTGAGAAGAGGCTTCCTCAGTGCATAGCACAAAAGGAGATCTAGAAGTTCTTAAAGGGGACTTGAGATGATTTCCTAAGCTCTAGATTCAGGACCTTGGGCTTTTCTTGAAGAAGAGGCTTGGGGACCATTCCCCTGCTGTCATCTCTGGAGGCCTAAGGGGGAGCCTGGGCTGAGAAGAGAGCTTAGTTTTAGAGGAATAGCTAAAGTGAGGGCCGTGGGCTGGGGGTGTGGGGGGCAGTCTAGCACCTGTGAAGGGGGACGGACTTTGCTTCCCCCAGCCACTGCTCCACTGGAGACAGGTCCCTGGGCTGGAGTGACTGGGACTCTTCCAGCATGTTTTTACTGATTATTTCCTCTTTGCTTAGCCTCCAGGAAGGCATCATGGTGGGGTAGAGGAATCTGGGCCTGAACCTGCCCTCAGGGAACTCCCTGTCTGCATGCAATATTAACTGTCAGCGCTCCCTTTAGGGGGTGTAGCGGAGAGGCATTAGGAGCCAGGTCTCAGGTGATACAGGCAGATGCTTAGCTCTGCCTAATCTGACCCTGGAGGTGCAGCCCCTGCACAGCGAGGTCTGTTCAGGATTTAGGGGCATCGCAGCGGTGCTGGTGAAAACACCCATGGGCAGAAGAGAGGGCCCAGATTGTATCCCTTGACAGGCCTCTGAGTTAGGAAGGCTTGGGTTCAAGGCCTGCTTCTGACATGTGCTAAGGGGCCTCAGGCCCTCTTGCCTGGTCTTTCTCTTTTCTCTCTCTGCTGTTTCCCTTGGTGATCTCATCAGCAACCCTGGATTCAGTTGTCAGCTGTAGCAGATGACTCTCAGATATACTTGTCCAGCCCTAACCTTTCTTCAGAACTCCAGCCTCACCTTTCCAACTAGCTTTTAGACATTGCAAACTGGTTGTCTCATAGACATCTTGAACCCAACGTGTCTATTACTGAACTCATTATCTTTTCCCCACAAACCTCCCCTCTTCCTGACTTTCCTATTACTGTCAAGGGCACCCCTATCCAGTCACCTAGGTTGGCAGCCTGGGTCATCCTTAATTCTTCATCACCTAATCCTCCCTCACCCCCTAAATCCAATCAGTGGTCATGTCTTGTTACTTTTACCTTCGTAGCATCTCTTTTATATGCCCCCTTCTCTCTTCTGACATTGCCACCACCCTAGTGCAGGCCCTTATCATTCAACGTGCCTGGACTCTTGTAATGCACTAGCTACTGTGGGTCTGCCTGCCTCGAGTCTCTTGCCGCTCCAATCCATCCTCCATTCAGCTGCTAGAGTGATTTTCCAAAAACTCAGGCCTGGCCTTGTCATATCTCCCCTCCACCAGCCTTCAGGAAACCCCAGGATAATCCTGTTACCTACAGGATCAAATAGAAAGTTCTGTCTTGGGTACCTTTCCACTCTTCTTTCACTTTGCTCCCTTCCAGTTCCTCTGTGATCCAGTGACCCTGGCCTTGAACACTGCTCTCTGTCTCCTGACTCCAGGCGTTTGCACTGGGTCCCTCCTGCCTGGAATGCTCTCCTTCTGCATGTCTTCCTCCTGGCCATCCCCCCTTCTGTGAGAACCCTGTAGGGCCCCCCCCTTAATCCCAGAGCCTTGCATCTGAGGTTCCCTGGGCTTTATCTCACAAACATTTTGTTTGAATCTAGTTGTTTGCATGTGGTCTCTCCCATTAAGCGCTGAGTTCCTGGAGAGCAGGAGCTGGTTTTTGTCTTTCTTTGTGTGTCCAGTGCTTTGCACAGCAGCCAGCACTTAGTTGGTATTTAATAAATCAATGCTTGTTGACCCACTGACTTTGTGACCATGGACCAATCACCTGCCCTCTCCGTGCTCCAGGGAGCTTCCTAAGATCTTCATCTGCTGTGGCGCAGCAGAGAATCTTCATTGGCAGCCAATATTTCCTCACTGGAAGTTCCCTCCAGTAGTAAAATCACATGCTTGGTCCAAAATTGGAGGGACCTTGGGGAATTGTCTGGTTGGATCCCCCCATTCTATAAATGAAGAAACTGATCCTCAGTGAGGGGAAGACATCGGTGTAAGTGGCAGGGCTGTGACTCAAACCTAGTTCTTCTGGTTAATAATAATAATTACTTACATTCCTATAGCCTTAAATAGAGCATTTTTGTAATCTTATGAGGTGAAGTGGGTATTATTACCCTCATTTTACAGATGAAGAAACTGAAACTGAGAAAGATGAAGTGATTTGCTTTTGATGACAGGACTCAAACCCCCCCAGTCTTCTGACTCCAAAACAAGTGATCTTTCCCGGATACCATGTTGCCTCTGCTAAAGACAGTGATCCCCAGGAGCCGCAGACTGCTCACCACACATGTGCTGCTGTTGCACTTTGCCTGTTCTTCCCAGGCTGTAGCGTTCACACTCCCCTCCCAATGCTTCCACTTCAGGAGCCACAGTGTGCAATTTATGGGGAAGTTGCCTGGCCAGAGCCATCCTCCTAGCTTTTCTGTGCTGGCCACAGGTAGCTTCAGGACAAGAAATGCTGGTGCCCTCCTCAGAGACCCTGGCTATAGCTGCTGCCCTCCTCCCTGCCTGCTGTGTGCTTGCACATGGGAAGGAGGATGCACTTCACGGCATGATCACCAAGCGCTGCTTCCAGGATTGTGGCACGTGGCCACCTCTCACTGCCAAACCAGCCCTGAGTGTCTTGTAGCTTTGCCAGACACACAGGAGTTTAAAGCACTCTTAATAGAACAGAGATATTCTTAGGCTTTAGAGCTGGATGGGGCCTTAGAAATCCAGTCCAGTTTTCTTTTGCAGATTAAAAAGTTGGCCAAAAAAGACGCAGTGATTTGCCCCCAGGTTACAGACCCAACAAGGGGCAGAGCTGGATCTTGAACCCAGAGACAGTCTGGCTCAAAGCCAGCACCCTTTCCTCTGATGGCCAGTGAAGCTTCATGGCTTCTGGATGCTTTCCCAGATCACTTCTGCCTGTAATCATCATTGTTCACCTTATCACTCATTAGGCATTGGTCACAACCCTTGACTTTTCAGTTAATTTCTCAGGGGCCTGTTTCTTGTTCCCCCCAGCTAGTCTGAGGTCTTCCAGAGCAAGGATTGGGTCTGGGGCTTCTTTGTGTTTCTGGCTCCCTTCATGCTGTTGCCCTTTTTTTGGGGGGGGGAGGATAGTTGAATGAAATACAGGGTGTCTTGTGGGAGAAAAAGGATCAATCACTGAGGGAGGGGGAAATGGAGCAGGAGTTGGTGAGAGCTGCTCTCTTCCAGGATGGGAGAGCTGGCAGTTTTCCCATGAACTCAAAATAGGGCTGCTCTCTTCCCAGGGAACTCCCTGATGGCTCCTGTGGGCAGGTGGCAGAAGGGCCGTGACCTCACCTGGTATGCCAAAGGCAAGAAAGGCGACGTGACCCTGAGCCGAGAAGAGGAGCTAGCCGCTGTGCGCCAGGCTGAGCAAGAGGCCCTCCTGGCTGCTTTGTGAGTTCTGGGCCCCAGAGATTGGTGGGGGTTGTGTGTCCAGGGGGATGTGCGTGGGTGTGTGGAGAGTGGCGGCTACTCGCAAACTAGTCTGAAGAGGAGGGAGTTTTTCCTACCCTGAACCCAACCAGGGAGAGAAAAGAGAGAGCTCACTATAGCAGAAAGATCTTTGCCTTGGAAATCAGGAGATTTGAATTCTGCATTTCGAAGTGCATTCTAGCTGCTGTGTTCTACACTCTAACGTCCCTTTCAGTTCCAACATTATTCATGTTGTGTCCCTTCTCGTTCTGTCATTCTGTGGTTCTGTCAACATTAGCCAGAGTTGGGCTATTTTTAAGTTGTGTTGGGGAAAGAGGAGGGTCAAAGAAAGAGCAGCATCACTGGTGGAGGGAGTGGAAAGATAACAAACCAGAAGGCAGAGCCTCTCCATTTTTATTTTACTTCTTTTTTCTCTGCCAAGGACCCGCACGGCTCTTGGGCCGGAAAGGACAGAACGGTAGGAATTTGATTCTAGATATAAGTAAGGAGCTAATAAGAAAGCCCTTAGCTGTCCTTGATAAGTTCAAGTCACCTGGTCCAGGAGAGCTATATTCTGAGGTACTGAAAGAATTGGTAGATGGGGTTGCTGGGCCACCACCAGTGACGTGTGAAAGATCATAGAGAGCAGAATAGGCACCAGAGGACGAGAGCAGGGCAAGTGTCATGATCCTCCAAAAAGGGAGGAGGCCAGTTTGCAGAGTGTAAGCCACTGAGCTTAACTTTGGTTCCTGGGCAGACCCTAGAACTTATCTTTTAAGAGATGGTCAGTGACCACAAAGAAGAGAAAACCACAGTGTCATCAAAAACAGGTTATGCCAGAGTAACCTTATTTTCTTTTTAAACTGGTTAGGGGAATGGTCTAGGTAGCAAGTCACTTCAATATCATTTACTTATTACTAAAGCACTTGATAAAGGATTTCATACTGTGATTGTGAGGAAAATGGGGGTCTGGGCTAGACAGTAATAAAATTAGATAGGTTCCGATTTAGTTGAATGCCTGGAATCAGCCCTTACTGGCTTTATGGGAGTGTGGCAAGAGCTCTGCAGTGGAGGGCCCTCGGGATTTGTGTTGAGCCTCATTCTGTTTGACATTTGTGCCTGGGGCTTGCATAAAGACACGGAGGGCATGCCTGCCAGGTTTGCAGATGACACACCACCGAGAAGGTTCAGCTGGGTGACACCGAGGATCCAAAAAGACCTCCACAGGCTAGCGCAGTGGACTGATTTGAGTAAGATGAAATCCAATCAGGATAAATATAAAATCTTACAGTTGTAAAGTCATTTTTTTGATCTGAAGTACAGGATGGGGGAGACATGGTTAGAAGCTTATCTGAAAAAGCTCTGGGGGGCTCACTGGACTTCAAGCTCCATTGTTATGTCAGTAGCATGAAGTGACAGCCAGAACACTAGTGTGACGATCCTGGACTCTGTTAAGAGCGGCAGAGCTCCTAGGAATGAGAAGGTGGAAGGCCCGCTGGCCTCTGTGCTGGCCAGGCTGTCGCTGGGTAGTGGGTTTGGCTTGGGACACCACAACTTAGGAAGGACAGTAAAAAGCTGGAAAGTGTCCAGAAGAGGGCACCTGGGATTGTGAAGTGTCTAGACTCCCTGCCACATGAGGATAACTGGAAGGAACTGGGTAAAGAGAACAGCTAGAAGGAAGGTGGCAGATGTCTTTAAGTCTTTGAAGGCTTGCCATAGGGAAGAGAGATTAGACTTGTTTTGGGTCCTCCTAGTTCTGCCTTCTTGTGCCAGTGTGTGCAAGCTGAAAGGAAAGGCAGATTTAGGCTTGATGTCAGGAGAGACTTGCTAAGAATGAGAGCTCCCCAGAAGAGGCCTGACCTGCCTGGGAGGTGGTGGCTGCAGGACCACTTACTGAAAGGGGGATCCTTTCTTGATTAGGGGCTAGATTAAACGGCTGCCAAGGTCCTTGCAACACTTGAGTTCCGTGATTCTTTTTCTTGATTTTCTCATCCTGATTCCTTCCAGAGGCTATAAGAGTGTGAGGAAGCAGCCCACAGGACTGAGCAAAGAGGTAATCTTGGGGGGAGGAAGGGGGAGGAGAGGAAAGATGGGGTCCTCTCAAGGGAGAGCCCCTCCGTGTAGTTCCAGGTTGGGGGCACTTTGGGGGCAGAGCCTTTGTCCATCTACCCATCCCCACGGTTTGGGGAAAGGAAGATTTATAAACAGTGAGTGTCCACAGCAAATGGGTGGTCTCACTTTGGGGTAGACCTTAATCTGGTACAAAGTAGGAGACCTTTTTCAGTCTGTAAGTATATAAATCTGCTCACTTATATCGGGGAGGTGGAGTGGGCATAATGAAGCAGAATGAGATCTGGCCAAGTAAGCCAAGAATTGTGGTTCCCTCGATGAGGCAAGTGTTGGGGCTGGAGAAGATGAGAATGACCTTATCTGTTTGCCTGGTCTGAGCAGACTGCTTAGCTCTGGGTTAGAGAAGAACAGTAAGCAGGGAATGGGGGTGGGTGGGGAGGAGGGTGGGAGGAATGGGAATGGGGGTGGATAAAACATAAGGGAAGAAAAAAAGCATTTTTAAATAAGGTAAGAGAAGATGAAGTGGAACAAGGAGGGCCTTGGCTGGGTTAAGGGACTGGTTCTGGTTCCAAGAAAAGGTCCCCACTCGGAAATGAAAAGGGATCCTCTTGGGTCAATTCCAGCCTAAATGACTGAGCTTTTTGAAATCAGGCCCTGAATTTTGATAAGTTTTGCCTTCTCCTCATAGTGCCCAGTTCTCAAAACTAGCCCTTTACCCTCTTCTCAGATCTGCCTTTGGACTGGGCTTAATCCTTGCCTTAGAATTGTATGATGTGTAGTGGAAAACACAGAGTTTAGAATCAGATGATCTTGGTTTCAGCTCCAGCTCTTCTCTTTACTGTCTCTGTGACCCTGGACAAGTCATTTACCTTCACTGGGCTTCATTTTGCACGCCTGTCAAATGAGACAGTTGGGCTGCTTCTCTCCAAGGTCCCTTTTCCCCTCAATCTATGTTCTTGTGAGCTGAGAAGAGAGAAGTTACTTTGTTCTGGGAGTAAGAATGGGGATCAGGATGCCTAGAGCTTCCCGGATCCCATTTCTTTTCCCATCACCAGCTGAACCATCTTAGGTTTACATCCCTATTAATACTGTCTTGTGAGGCTTCATCAATGTATGGAGCCATCACTAATTCCCAAGAGAAGGTGGCCAGTTGGCAATGACCTCACAAGTCACTGGCTTCACGTAGGCCGAGTGACTAGAATGCAAACTGTGCTAATGCTAGAGTGTCTGAGCCTCACTGTTTAAGGCCCAGCCTGGCAAACTTGAGAGGGACTGACCATCTTACTGGATTGATGAGAAGGTGGTTAATTTTCCAGCTTTGGCAGCTCGCAAAGACCATCTCCTGAGGCACTGGCATTGGCAATCTGCATCAGTGGAGGGAAAACCCACATTGATGAAAACCTTTCCTTTACTAAATATCATCATCATCATCATCATCATCGTCGTCCCCTAGAGCTCATGGTCCCGTTGGCTGCTCTCAGACAGCAGTCTCAGTCTGCATGCCTAAATGCCTTGTGTTACTCAGATGAGATCATCTCTGTCCAGCTCTGTGCAGACCTGAAATTGCTAAACAAATGCTAGTTATTCTGGCCTACCTGGGTGCTCTGAAACCAAGCTTATTGGTTGGTTTACAATGCCGAGCTCACTCTTAGCGAATCAAGAAGCCTAACCCTGGGTAGGCTTTTTGAAAACTAGCCCATGTTGCTATAGGGTCATTAAGAAACCCGTCTTTTCTTGTTCATCTTCCCTCCACTTTGGCAGTTAATATCCTTGAAAGTCAGTGCATCTGAAACCTAGCCTCCTCAGGCCTATTGTGTAGAATTAATATCCTTGTAGCATTAAAGGGGGTGGGCTAATGTCTGCTGCAGCTAATTGTCTTCCCGTTGCTCAAAGTGAAGCTAATGTCTCTACTTCTCTTCCAGGACTTTGTGGAAATCTGCAAGCGGGAAGGGACTGATCGTGAGGAGAAGGATGTAGACCAGCTGTCAGGCCTGGGGAGCTCCAGGTACTGGGGTAGGGTGAGGGCTTGGAATTATCGCCTGTTAATGGCCTGGTGGTGTGATGCCTGACCTGTCCATGGCAGGCAGTATGGTGTGATGGAGATAGCCCTGATCTTTAAGAGTTTTTGGTTCAGCTCCAAGCTCTGGTCTTAAGAGTTCTCAGTTCAGCTCCAGTGCTCCTAAACTGTGTAAAGCCTGAGCTGGGCTTGACTGGGTCAGGACCAGAGGCTCAGCATGGGAGTGCAGTGGGAAGCATGCTGGGCTTGCAATGAGAAGTCTGTGTTCAGATCTCTTGGCTCTGAAATTAACTAGGTGAGTGACAGTGGGGGAAAGACTCTTCTTTCCGGGCCTCCATTGAAGACCTCTTCTGGTTCTACATCTTGTGCTAAACCTCAAGGCCCTACCAAAAATAAGAGCTGCTGTGACAATGACTAGAAGTTGATGGCCTGTGGCACGTGTGTGTTTGTGTTCCTCAGTGGTTCTGCTGGACGGGTGATGCTCTCCAAAGAAGACAGAGAAGCTGCCAAGCTGGGGCTGTCTGTGTTTACGGTAAAGCTTCCTTCCTTTCCTCCCTCCCTCCATGGCCTCTGAATGCTACACCCTCTCCCCTTCCTGTTGTACCACAAAGCAGAGACTGAAGAAGTTAGAACTGAGTAGGCCGTGTTCTTCCCTTCCTCCATCTTTCTCTCCCAGAAGGAGGTGCTGGATAATTGTGATAAGAGGCACAAAGACAGGACCCAGGACCCAGGACCCAAATCCTTTGCTGCTGTAGGAGCAGGAGCTCTTGGGAATAGGGCAGGGGCAACAGGCTTGGAATCCTGAGACCCAGCTCACCTGGAACCCTAGCTCCACGCCTTTGGGCTCTATTCCCTGAGGTGCTCACTATGTTCACTTAGATGTGCTCCCTCTTGTGGGAGTGGTGGACAGAGCACCCATTATGCACTTTGGTGTTTTATAATACCTGCTCCCCAGGGCTACTGTGAGGCTCTCAGTAGAAGATGCTTTAATGCACTTGACAAATTGGGAAGTGATAAAGGTCAGCCATTAGTCCTAGTAGTAGCAGCAGCGGAGTGATTGTGCTGGTAGTAGTAGGATGGGGGTTGGCAGGATGACAGTTGTGTGTGGGGGCGGGGGGTTGTTTTGTTTTGTTTTTTTGGCAGTTTAGTGTATTGGGAAAAACTACTGGCTTTAGAGTCAAAAGAACCGAGTTTGAATATCTGCTTCATCTCTAGATACCTTTGTGGTTTCACACAAGTCATTTTTCCTGTCTGGGCCTGTTTCCTGTTCTGTACAATGAGGGTATTGGACCAGCTGATTTCTAAGGTCCCTTTCAGTTGAATGCTTCTTGACTCTTGGGTGCTGTTGGTAGGCTATTGCTACCATTCTGTTAGAGTTTGGGGTTTTCAAAGCTTTTCTCACAATTCTATGAGGGAGGCCCAGGTAGTATTCTCCCTCTCTCTCCCCCTCTCTCCCCCTCCCTCCCTCCGTCATTTCCCTCCTTTTCTCTTTATCTCCTCTCTCTTTTCTCTCTCCCTCCTTTTCTTTCTCTTCTCTCTCCCTCTCCCCTCCCCTCTCACCCTCTCTTCTCCCCCCTCACTTTTGACTCTTAATATCAGAGTTCTTTCTGCCACACCATACTTTTTAAGTGTGACTGAGAAATGTCCTCAGGGTGCAGCCGAGGGGGCTCTTGCGCCAGGTCCCCAGCTAGCTGGCCACCTTTGTCAGTCTTGGCTCACTCTTCTTGTTCTTTCCTTTTTCTTCTTTCCATCACTTCTCACACATGACCAGTTGATGTCAGACTGAGTTCAGTCACCCTTGTACCAACATGGTGTTTTGGCTTAAGAGAGGTCTTGTGGCACTAACTTTGGAGTCAGGACCTGGGTTTGAATTCTGGCTCTGCTCCTTATAGCCTGTGTGACTGTGGGTAAGTCACTTAAGTGTTCTAAGCCTCGGTTTCCTCATTTGTGATGGCTTCTAAAACCCCTTCCTGCTCTAAATCTGTGCCCCTCTGATCCTTAGCATCACAAGGTGGAGAGCAGTGCCACAGCGATGCCAGCATCCCCACCCGTGGCCAAGCGGAAAACAGACACGAGGTAAGGAAGGGGTCACAGAAGCCAGGCATGGGGAAGGCCAGCTAGAGGGGTGGCAATGGCTGCTGGGGCTAGGGGACTCAGATAGGTGCTCAAGGAGGAAGCAGTCAGGGAAGCTCATATTGTAGATTTGTGGTCCTGGGCAAGTCTCCTTTCCTCTCTGACCCGAATTCCCTCATTTGTAAAACAGGGATAGTAATCTTTGCCCTGTCTTCCAGTTTCATATCCCTTAGCTTGCTGTAGGGATGGGAGGAGTTTGATTCATTACACTCCCAGGGAAGTTTGTGTTGTCAAAGAGGCCACTTGTAACCACTTCCTTTTTGGCCTGGGGTGGATGACCGGGAGAAAGTGGCGTGGTTCCTTCAGCCATATCCTGACAGTCCACCATTTAGGTTTCCATTTTTTAATGTTCACAAGCAGATTAGTTATAGGGACAGTTCTTCTCCAGCTCTTCCATACACATCATAGAATGAGCTAAAAGGAGCCTTAGGTCGTCAGTCCAACCTCGTCATGCTACAGATGAGAAGCCTGAGGGCGAGAGATCTTAGGTGTCATGTAGGGACAGTCACACAGGCAACAAGGGGCAAAGAAGGGAGTGCATCCTTGGTTCTCTGACTCTAAATCTAGCCTTCTTTTCTACCAGCCACACCATCTTCCTTATTACCACGTGTTTCTCTGCTTATGTTGTGGGCCAGACCCAGCTATAGAGACTGCCCCTCTCTGGCTCCCCAGATCCAGGGGGACTGCGCCTTTGCTTTCAGGCCCCTGACACTGGCAGTGTTCACCTCTGGCTTTGGCGCTGGTCATGTGTGACCTGCCTGTGGGGCCCTGAGTGGGAAAGAGTTTGCCTTGGCAGAGGGGGAGAAAGTCTTAGGTTCTTTCTTCTTCTGGACTAGTGCGGTCCCCGCATCCAAAAGAAAACCATAAGTCATAGTCAATTCATCCTCCTCATTTCCCCAACAGGCCTGAGAGCCACAAGAAAGTCAAGAAAGAGAAGAAGAAGAAGAAAAAGAAGAAACACAAGAAAGAGAAGAAGAAAGAGAAACATTCTAAGAGGCATCCCACGTCATTGTCCCCCTCCCCCTCCCCAGACAGGTAGAGTGCTTCCAGTGTCTGCTGAGTGTTGCTGGGGGGATGAGAAAAGCCAGCCCAGAGTCTGCCCTTCTAGGAGCTCCCAGTTTATTTGGGGTGATAAGTCACAGGTAGAGAGCACTACAATCCCTTGACTGCCCACGAAGAGTTGAAAGGAGCCTTCGAGATCTGATTTTCTGATGACCAGAAATGAGCAGAGCTGGTGCTATAATTCACATTGCCCACTGCCCAGCTCTTTCTTCATTCCTCAGGGATTAAAATAACGTGGTTCAGAAAAGCAGGAGGCCAGTGTGAAGTGGGGGAGCAGGAGATGGGGCCTTAATGGGCAGAGGTTCTTTGCAGAGGCCAAAGGAAGAGGGAATGCCTTCCCAGTGTGGTCACCTTTGTTACAGGAGCGTGTTTATGATATGGCCTTAGCACCACTCACTTGGTCAGTCATCAAGCATTTGTTACATGCTTACTATGTGCCAGACACCGTGCTAAGTGCTGGGGATACAAAAACAAAAACAGCCCCTGCCCTCAAGGAGCTTACATTCTAATGGGCAAAATAACAGGCAAATGACTGTGTAGAAACAAGAGATACAGAATAAATTGTAGGTAGTTTCAGAGGGAAGGCATTCACAGCAAAGGGGGGCAAGAGAGACTTCTTTCAGAAGGAGGGATTTTAGCTGAGATTCGCAGGAAGTCAGGAGACAGAGTTAAGCAGGGAGAGCTTTCCAGGCCCGGGGGCAGTCATTCTAAGTACATGGAATCAGGAGAGAGAGGACCTTGTTCAAGGAACAGCCTTCAGAAGGCCAGTGTCACAGACTGGGAAGGTAAGCCTAGGATGGGGCCAGGTGACGGCTTTCAAAAGCTGAACAGAAGATCTCTATTGGTCTCTGCTGGTCTCTCTTGGTCTCAGTTGAATAGGGAGGTGACATGACCACATGTGGCCAAACACTTGGATGGCTGAGTGCCGGATGGGGAGACACTCGAGAGGCAGGCCCCCGGCCCTCCCGGCCCCGCACACAAGTGGCAGCAGCTTCAGGGGAGAGATGTTAGGAAGGCAGAATTGACACTCTGCTTCCATAGCAGGAACTTCACTTCATATCTAGCACTTAGGAATTTACAAAAAACTTTCTCTTCACAATTACCTGGTGAAATGGTAACATGAAGATTATTTTACTTATTTTACAGACAAGGTCACTGAGACCCAGAGAGGGAAATGATCTGGCCAAAGTCACAGTGAGACATTGTCCAAGGAGTAAAACTCCAAATTAATACGTGCTTATGGAAGTCGATGATACTCAAGTCTCCAGATTCCCTGTTCTCTTTCTACAGTGACCCTAAATTGTATTCTTATCATCTGTGTTTGTCTCCCATAGGCACAGAACCACCCAATACCCTGCCTCACCTTCCCCTTCATCCCGGTCCCACGCACCCAGGAGCAGGCACAATACGGACTCTTTGGACGGTGGTCGCTCCTCCCCCAGCCACAAGAGAAGGAACCGGAGCCCTGAGGCTCAGCTCCGGCACAAGAGGCAGCGGCACGACTCGGATGACTGAGCGAACCTTGACCCTGGAAAGCAGATGGTACACACAGGGACCCCTCCCTCCCCCAGTCCTAGAGTCCTGTGAGCTTGTTCCCCTGGGCTGAAAGGCCACAGCCCTCACACCTGCCTTTGGAGGAGCCTGAGCTCTCCGATGCCTCTGCAGTGACGGGCTTCCTTGTCCATTGAAGGGCAGGTGTGTCTTTCTCTGTTTGAAGGGATGCTACCTCCTATCCTGCCCCGCCCCCCAACTCTGTTCCCAGTAAAGTTTTTTCTGTCTAGGTGCTTGCTTCTCAGGGAGTTTTACGCCCAGCTGGGGTGAAGGGCAGATGTCTGGGTCTTGGCTCCTTTGTCCCAGATCTGTTCCCCTCAGATGACTTCAGCTTTGTTCATAGGAAGGAAAGAAGCACATTCCTTGCTTAGCAAAAAAGACTTGGGGGCAGGAAAGCTGCATTCTGATCCTGACTTTGCCTCCACAAGTCATTTGAGCATATATGTGTCACCTGGCTTCCTAAGATTTCACTTCTCCTTCTATAATGATTCTTTTTACTCCCTATCTTACAGGGTTGTGGGAGTGAAGAAAGTGCCTTATTAATCTTTAAGGGCTGTAGAAAGGTAAATTAAGAAGTAGCTTTCTGACCTGGGACAAGGCAGGTCCCTTCTGTGGCCTCTCTTTTCTTACTTATGCAGATGATGACGTCCTGGGATTCGATATTACACAGTGACCTTGGGCTGTGATTTTACAAACATTTCCTGTTTTAAGGTCTTACAGCTTGTACATCTGTGATTCCTGATTTCCACTGAAATACTGAAGAGGGGGGACTGTTTTAACCATCACTAGACCTGATAAATCCAAGTGAACATTGTGCCTCTTTCAAGAAGGCAGTCATTGCCCAGGCCTCATTTAGGATGCCATGGAGCCTGGCCTTCAGCACTTGCTTATACCATGTTAATAATGGCTTCCATTGCTACTACACTTTCCACACAGCAGCTCTGGGATATTATTATCCCCATTTATCTTTTTTATCCCCGTTTTACAGATGAGGAAACATTCAGAGGAGTAACTTGCCCAGGTCACACAGTACCTGCAGCAGCTCAGATTCAAATACAAGCCTCAAGACTTAAGACACGGCCTCTTCTCAGTGACCTCAGTCTATATTTGGTTCTAGTTCCTCACTGGCCGCAGACCTTCATCCTTCAAGGGTGGATTTGAGCTTTTATAGAGAACAAAACACCAGTGAGTCTGGAAGATTTGGATACCAAATGCAGGGGAGAGGGGGTGCTGCCTGTGCTCACCAACTCTGGTGTGTGAGGAGGAGCCTGTCTTGCCTAGGATTGTTCCTCAGCTTCTGGAAGATCAAGCCAGGTTAGGAGCAGCAGCATTACTGGGGCAGCTTGACATAGGAACAGGGTCATGAGTGGGTGACACTTGAGATTGGGGTGGGTTCTAGAGCACTGCAAGACTCTAGAACCCACAGACTCCCAGGTTGAGGTGGGTCTTTTGTTGGATTTCAAAGGACCTTTGGCATCAGGAACAGTGGTATAAAAGTAGCCTCTGGGAGGCTCTTGTGTCCCTGGGCTGAAAGGCCAAAGCCCTCACACCTGCCTTTGGAGGAGCCTGAGCTCTCCGATGCCTCTGCAGTGACAGGGCTTCCTTGTCCATTGAGGGGCAGATGTGTCTTTCTCTGTTTGAAAGGATGCTACCTCCTACCCTGCCCCGCCCCCCCACTCAGTTCCCAGTAGAACTTTTCTTTGTCTGCGTCCTTGCTTCTCAGGGAGTTTTGTGCCCAGGTGGAGTGAAAAGTAGGCCAAGTGGTACGCCTCAGTAAGACTGTTGGATTTCGAGCAGGAAAGGACCTTGAGAGAGCCTCTAGTCTGAGGTTCTTAACCTTTTTTGACTCATAGACCCCTTTGGCAGTCTGGTGAAGAATAATGTTTAACTTCTAATTATAATCACTAGTAGCTCCTCAGAATAATGGCTTTTTTAAAAAAAAATTCATCATTGAAGGAAATACTCAGTTTCAGGTAGAAGTTAATAAATGAATTTTTTTCTCCCCCAAATTCACAGACCCCCAGAATCTCTGTATGGGCTCCAGGTTAAGAAGTCTTGCTGTGGTCTAGTCCTGTCCTTTTAGAGAGGCCTGAACAGAGGAAGTAATAGCCCACTGAGCCCTTGTGGCCCATGCAGGCACTGAGACCTACGAGGAAGGGTGAGAGAAGAGGGGGAGGAGGATTTGAGGTGTGGGGACCCCTATGGAAGGAGTGGGAAGCACCTGAATGAAGTCACTGGAGGGACACCAGCCAGGATGATCATGGGATGGAGGGTGGAAGGGTCCTGAGAAGGCTTCTGTTCCACCTCTTTATTTTGCAGAGCAGGAAACTGAAGCCCAGAGAGGTTTCCTTATTCAAGGTCACAGAGCCAGGGTTGGAATCCAAAACTTGTGACTCCCAAATCTTGCCTTGATTCTGCTCTCCATGAGTTGGCTCATTAGCTCAGAGGAAAGGGGGGCCTTAGGTATTACTGGTTAACAGTACTTCATTTTGCAGAGAAGGAAACTGAGGCAGAGGGAAGAAGACTTGCTCAGGATCACACAAGTAGTAAATACATCATGGTGTTAGTATCTGAATCCAAACCCTGACTCAAATCCAGTGTTCTTGCACATGCTGATTAAGAAGAATTTGCAAAGTAAATGAACCTCTTCATTTTGTAGATGAGAAAACTCCAAGAAGCCTTCCCTGATTTCTCCCTGCCAGAAATGGTTTCCCTTCTCTGACTCACCAGAGTAGTCTGTCCCTCTTATGTGTGACCTGTGCAGTTATCTGTCCTCTCCCCTACAGATCCACTTTTGTAAACCTCGTCCTTCACACCACTGCCGGGAAGTAGGCAGGGCAAGGACCATCTCCCCTGCTCTGTAGGGGAAGTGAGCTTGGAGACAAGGGATGAGCACCTAGGTGCCTTGTGCACCTCCCCCAGGCTGAGAACCCAGGACCCTCCATGTAGTAGGTGCCACCAGCTGGCTAGTGAAAGACTGTTAACACTGCCCTCCATGAGGGAAGGGACTGTTCCACTGCAGTTTTTGTTAGCTATGTTATCAGTGACGATCTGATTGCTGGCACGTGACTTCCACATCTCTGTATCCACCTAGACTTGTCCTGAGTCATCACCAGTTGTCTGCTAGATGTTGCTGCCTTGTGACCCTGGCAAGGACCTTAGAGCCTTCATCTGTAAAATGAGGAAACCCACTAGGTGGCCCCTAAGGTCTCTTCCAGCTTTACATGATTGTGTCCAGAACAGTTCATCACCCTTTATCTTGCCCTTGCTCCAGACTTCTCTCGAGGACAGTGCCACCCTCCTAGTCACCCAGGGTGTACCTGGAAGAGTCCGTGACTCTTCATGCCCTTGCTTTCAGCCAGTCTCTTGCCAGCTTGGGTTGATTCTACCTCCACAATCTTTCTGACTTCCCTTCACTCTCTTGGCCACTACCCTTGGTTCAATCCCTTGTCACATCTCAGTAACGTACTGAGTGGCCTCCATGTTCCATCTCTCCCCTCTCTGGTCTGTCTTCCACATAGAGGCCTCCTTAGGACAGGTCTGTCTACAGTCTCTTTTGCTCAGAAACCTTCAGTGGCTCCCTCTTACCTGTAGGATAATATCCAAAATGAACTTCATGGCCTGGCATGTGAGGTCCTTCATAACTGGCCTCCAACTTCCCTTTCAAGCATTTCCTTTCTGTGTTCTAACCCAACTGGATAATTGGCCATTTGTTTCCAGAACATTAATGGAGGCTTTCTCCCCGTGCCTTTGTTCTTTCTGCCTCTGTTGTCCACATCTGTCAAGGCCTGGCTCAGCTGTCATCTCAGTGAAGCTGTCATGGGCCTCTTCTCTCTCGATATTGTCTCACTGGTAACAGTTATTGTCTCTATGCAGATGATTCCCACACCTACAGATCCGGGCCTAGTCTCTCCTCAGCTCCCTTCTCAGGTACCAGCTGCCTTTTGGACGTCTCCAACTCAGCATATCTAAAACTACTCATCTTTATTCCAAAACCCACCTTCCAAACTTCCCTATTAATGTAGTGGGCATGATCCTCCAGTTACCTAGATTTGCCCACGCCTCACTTGCTCTCACCCCACAGTCAGCCTTTTGCCAAATCTATCTTCACAACATCTCTCCAATATGATGCTGCCATCACCCTGGTGCAGGCTCTTGTGTCTGAAGTCTTACAGTAGCTGCTGGTGGGTCTGCCCACCCTATGTCTCTCTTCCCCTCTATCCTCCACTTAGCTGTCAAATTGTTTTTTTTGTTTTCTGGTGGGGAGGAGGCAATTGGGGTTAAGTGACTTGCCTAGGGTCACATAGTGAGTATCTCAGGTTGGATTTGAACATTGGTCCTCCTGACTCCAGGGCCAGTGCTGTATGCACGGCACCATGTAGCTGCCCCCAAATTGATCTTTCTCAAGCACAGGTTAAATCATATCGCTCTGCCCAGTAAACCAACACTCACAACTCTGTCCCTTCCTGTCTGTCCAGCCTTCTGACGCTTACTACAATGCACTGTAAGAGCCAGCGATCCTGGATTTCTTGCTCTTCTTTGAACACAAAGCTCCTGTTGTTAGGTCCAATCCCATCTTCTGTAGGAGGCCCTTCCCAGCCTCCCCCTACTACTGGTGTCTTCCATCTAGACTGACCTTCCATTTACATGTATGTTGTCATTTGCATGTTATTTCTTCTGTTAGAATGTGAGCTCCTTGAGGGCAGGGATTATGCTTTGCCTTTCCTTGTATTCCTTCTGCATAGCACACTGTCTAGCACATAGTAAGTGCTTAATAAATATTTGTTGATTGATTAAAATTTGTTCTTCCCCATTAAATTTTCCCGGAGTGCCCGATCTTCCCCTTGCTTCAATCGCTCAGCTTTTGATTATGGTCTTCTCTGTGTATGAAGTGTGTACCTTGAAAGCAGGGACTCCTTTGTGATTTATTGTGTAGTCCCTAGTTTCTACCACCGGCCTTTACACCTGAGGGTTGGACATCTGACCTGGGTCGGGGGCCTGTAGTTACCTTCCTCCCCAGTAGAGGGCACTGGGTGGACAGGCACCCAGGTGTGTCTGGAGGCTGCCAGTTGGCATGGAGGGTAGAGTTCATATACTGCTTTATGCTTGTTAGTTGTGAACCTTGTCCACAGAATGGGGGTGACAACAATAAGAATTACCTCCCAGGGCTGTGAGGTGACATTTAAAGTGCTCTGCAAATATACAGAAGAACTTGCATGCATATTACATAAGAATGCTCCATGCACACAAAGAGATATGCCTATCAAATGATCACTACACACTTGCATTTCCATAGTTCTTCAGGGTTCATAAAGCCATGAGGAGGAGGGTGGGCAAAGTCCACAGAGTCGGTCTTGGAGCTAGGACATGAACAAGTCTCATGACCACACTGCACTGTCTCATATACGTCCTTCCAAAAGGAGTCCTGTTTCAGTTGAGCAGGGAAGGAGATGAGAACTGAGCCACAGAATCCAGGTTATCCAGTTTGGTTAGAATATAGACAGGGAGATGCTTGAAAGGAGAGGTGGAGGGGTGGGAGAATTGGTTCCTTAACTGGAATCTAGAGGCCAAGTTCTTCCTAGGACCTAAGAACCTGAGTGAAGATTCTTGATGTCTAAGGCACTTGGCCTCATCTATAGCGCTGGGGCCAACCCAGGGCTCCTGGGCAGGAAGCTTCTTTGACTGCTGTTGCTTGGGCTTATTGTGTGGAAAGGATCCAGCGGTACAAGTCCCAAGACCTGGGTTTTAGTTCTGGCCAACCATTTACTTCCTGTGTGACTTTGGGCATGACACTTCATCTCCAACACGAAGTAATGGTCTCCAAAGTTCCAGCTCTAAATTCCCCTACTGTTTATGGAAATAGGATGCAGGCATGATTGATCACCAGAATAAATAGGCTGCTCTTAGATCAACTTTAGGACAAAGCCAAGCTTAACCTCTGGCACTGAAGGCAGGCAGGCTTTCACTCAATCAAACAGCATTTAATACCTGCCTGTAGTGTGCTAAGCACTCTGCTTAAACCCTGGGTATATCTGTGAGCACAAAAGAAAGAGGCCATCCCTGTCCTCAAAGGGCTTACATTCTACTTGGAGAATATGACCCATTCCCAGGACTATGTATGAAAAAGAGGTGATGGAGCAGGGCAGCAACAACTGAGGAATCAGGAAAGGCTTCTTGAAGGAGATAGCACTAGCTGAGCCTTGAAGGGGAGCGAGGAATTCCAAGAGCAGGAATGAGAAAGGAGAGCCTAGGAGAGGACAGAAGCAGGAGATGGAGAGCTGTTGACAAGGAACAGCAAGGACAGCTGGGCTGGATCATACGTAGAGGGAGAAGGTACTATTGTGTAATTATTTGGAAAAAAATAGGCTGGAGCAAGACTGTGAAAGGCTTTAAGTGGCAAACAGAGGAATTTGTATTTTATCCTAAGAGACAAAAAGGAACAAAGGAGTGACACGGTCGTGCCAGTGTTTTAAGACTTCATAGCTGTGTGGAAGACAGAAGGAAGGGAAGTAATTGGGAGGGGATGCAGCCCTACACTAGCGTGTATGCCTGAACAGTGGAGAGGACGAGACGGAAAGGAGAAATAATGAGAGGGTCAACAAGGCATGGCAACTAATTGGATTTGCAGAGATGAAGGAGAATGAAAATATGAAGATGAGTAGGTTGTGGACCTCTATGACTGGAAGAATGGTAAGAAATTTAAAGAAATGAGCAAGCTAGGAGGGTTGGTTTAGGGGAAAAGATAATGTAAAGCTGAACTTTACATGCCTATGTGGCATCCATGTGGAGAAGTCTGCCATGAAGGTAGAGAAATGGACTTGAGTTCAAGAAAGATGAGATCTGGATATGTAGGTTTAGGAGTTATGCTTGGCATGGAGATGACAGCTGAATCCATGGGAGCTACGATCACCAAGAGAGGGCAGGAAAGAAATGGCCCAGGACAAAGCCTTGTGGCACATGCACACTGTTGAACCTTCAGAAGAACTGAGGAGGGGCCAAGTAGGTCAGAATTGAACTATGACAGAGCAACATCATGAAAACCTAGAGAGAAGTAGATGAGAAGGGACAGCCAACACTGTCAAAAAGCTGCAGAGGTGAAGAAGGATGAGAAAAGGCCACTGGATCTGACCATAAAGACCACTGGTGAGCTTGGCAGGGAACAGTATTGGAAGTGAAAACCCAATAGCAAAGGACTGAGGAGTGGGAAGTGATGAACATAGCTTTTTCTAGGAGTTTGGCTGTGAAAAGGATAAAATGATAGATAGTTTGAGGGCACAACACGCTCAAATGAAGGTTTTTTTAAAGAGTAGGATTAAGTCATGTTTGTAAGCAGCAGTGAAGGATAAGAGATGGAAAGTCAGGGATCAAAATTATCCAAAAGGCAAGATACTGGAGAAAGGAGGGGACGGGATCAATGAAAGAGGCTGCCTTATCACAAACCTTGAACAAAGGATGAAAGAACGGAGAATGATTTTGAAATGATCTGAAATGTGCAATTGGGGTGAGGAGAGCTTAATATGAATGGCCTAAATTTTTTCAGTGAAGTATGAGACAAAATTCTCTGGTGGGAGCAAAGAGTATGAGAAGTTTGAAACAAGTGTTGTGGGACAGTAAGGAAGAGAAAGGATTGACATGCAGCACTGAGTACCTAGGTGGGACTGGTAACAAGCTTTGGTGAATTCAGCAGCCCAGTAGTGTGACTTCCTCTAGATGTTCTGCAGCACTGAAACAGGAATGGAGGTGGGCTGGGGTTTGGAAAGAGATGAGCAATGACTGGACAAGGGGACAAAGTATGTGAGTGCAGAGGTCACTGGAAAATGAAATTGGACAACTCAAAGGTCAAGATTTTGAAGAGAGGAAAAGCCAGAGCAAGGGTGATGATGGCATGGGAAACAAGGGAGGGGTGCCCATCCAGTGGCTCAGTTGACGAGCAGGCTCACTTGCCTTCTCCGACCTCAAACCATCCTCCAACGAGGCAGGCAGATCACAACCAACAGGAGAGGTTGAGCTAAACTGAAAAGCTTATTATGCCAGACACAATACCCATCAGTGCCACGGGCTATCTATTAGTGATGACTCCCACAGGCCAGCCTGTGGGTCCCCACGGAAGAGGTGGTAGAAGGAACTGGAGATGTTTAAACCTGGAGAAAACAGAATTAAAGGGGACATAATCAACAACTTAAGCAAAGGGCTGCCCTGTAGGGAGCATTATGTAAAGCTCTATAGAGAGCAGCACTAGAACTAATGGGTCAAAGTTTGAAGGAAATAGATTTTGTCTAATGTAGGGAAGAAACTTTGACCAAGAAACCAAGAGAAGCATTCCAGTAGCAGGGTGACTTAGCTGTCAAAAAGGCTGTACGAAAGATTACTGCACTGGAGGTGAGGGAGAAGACACTGAAGACTGTGCTATGCCCAGGCTTGGAGGTGGGAAACTTGGGTCCCTGTCCCAAGTCTGCCACAAATGGGGCCGTACCAGTTATCTGACCACCCTGCTTTAATATCCCAACTGAACAGGTTTTCCTGATCAATAATCTCAACAATATCTTTCCAGTTTTCAGTTGTGTTCGACTCTTTATGACCCTATTTGGAGTTTTCTTGGCAGACATATGGGAGTGGTTTGCCATTTCCTTCTCCAGCTCATTTTGCAGATGAGCAAATGGCGGCAAAGAGGGCTAAGAGATTTGCCCAGGGTCTG
>NW_020954645.1:317266-327125 GCF_900497805.2 Vombatus ursinus
TCTTAGGCCAGATTTGAACTCACAAAAATGAGTCTTCCTGACTCCAGGCCTGGCGCTCTATCCACCGTGCCACCTACTTGCCTATTCTTCCTGTGGCTACTCCCTTTTTTTTAGCACGGGTCACAGTCCCTCAGTGTCTAAGTATGAATGAAGTAATGGAATGGCTGTGGCCAAAACCATTCATCTCTGTGGATGAGTCTCTCTTTGCACCTACCTAGCCTAATATTCAAAGTCTATGCTGAGAGGCAAATTGTGGCCAAAGCTGGTGTCAGGAAATCTAAGTTTATATGCATCATCTGATATGTAACAATGGACAAGTTCTTCAGCTTCTGTTTCTTCATC
This sequence comes from Vombatus ursinus, assembly GCF_900497805.2. Lineage (NCBI taxonomy): Eukaryota > Metazoa > Chordata > Mammalia > Diprotodontia > Vombatidae > Vombatus > Vombatus ursinus. The sequence goes on from NW_020954645.1 coordinate 317,609, forward strand.
TTTGAAATGGGAAATAATTACACCTATCTCTCAGAACTGAAGAGCAACGGAGATAATTACATAAAGTGCTCTGCAAACCCCAAAGTGCTGTATAAATGTCAGCCAGCACTTACTTTAATTTCTGTGGAGCAGAACTTCTCATTCCCATCATTGCAGCAGCGTACATACTCCTTTCATTCACAAGTTAAGCAGCAATTTCACCTCTGCTATTTACTAGCTGTGTGACCTTGGGGGGAGGAAACCAGAAGGGCTCTTTAAAATGAGAGTGGTCAAAAGGATATGAACAAGCAGTTCTCAGATGAAGAGATTAAAGCGTCATATGAAAAAATGCTCTAAATCTAATCTAAATTGATTAGAGAAATACAAATCAAAACAACTGTGAGGTACCACATCACACCTATCAGATTGGCCAACATGACAAAACAGGAAAATGATAAATGTTGGAGAAGATGTGGGAAAATTGGAACACTAAGGCATTGTTGGTGTGGTGAAATGACCCAACCATTTTGGAGAGCAATTTGGAACTATGCCCAAAGGGCTATAAAAATGTGCATACCCTTTGACCCAGCAATAGCACTCCTAGGGCTATATCCCAAAGAGATCATACAAATTCTAAGAGGACCTATATGTACAAAAATATTTATAGCAGCTCTTTTTGTGGTCACAAAGAATTGGAAATTGAGAGGATGCCCATCAATTGGGGAATGGCTGAACAAGGTGTGGTATATGAATGTAATGGAATATTATTGTGCTGTAAGAAATGAACAGGCTGACTTCAGAAAAACCTGGAAAGACTTGTATGGTCTGATGCTGAGTGAAATGAGCAAAACCAAGAGAATATTATACACAGTAACAGACACACTGTGTGATGACTAATATTGATAGACTTAACCCTTCTCAGCAATACAAGGATCTAACTCATCTCCAAAGGCCTCATGATGGAAAATGCTATCCACAAAGAAGAATGAACTATGGAGTTTGAATGCAGATCAAAGAATACTATTTGCTGTTTTTTTTCTTTCTGGTGGTTCCTCCTATGGGTTCTAATTTTTACCTACAACATCACCAATGTGAAAATGTTTAATGGGAATATAAATGTATAGCCTATATCAGATTGTAAGCCATCTCAGGGAGGGAGGGGGAGAAAAAACTTAAAACTCAAATGCGTATGGAAGTGATTGTTGATAAATCAAAATAAATTAATTAAAAAAAAATGATGAGCAGGCAGACTTCAGAAAATCCTGGAAAGACTTGCATGGACTGATGCTGAGTGAAGTGAGCAGAACCAAGAGAATGTTGTACACAGTACCAGCCACGTTGTGTGATGACTAACTTTGACAGACTTAGTCCTTCTCAGCAATGCAAGGATCTAAGACATCTCCAAAAGTCTCATGATGGAATATGCTATCCATATCCAGAGAAAGAACTATAGAGTCTGAATGCAGATCGAAGCATACTATTTGCTATTTTTCTTCTGTCTTGTTTTGTTTCCTCTTTATTGTGGTTCCTTCTATTGGTTCTAGTTCTTCCTTACAACATGACTAATGTTAAAATGTTTAATAGGAATGTATATGTATAGCCTCTACCAGATCGGGTGCCAACTTAGGGAAGGAGGGGGAGAAATATTTAAAACTCAAAAGCTCACGGAAGTGACTGCCGATAAATCAAAATAAATTATTAAAAAATAAAATGAAAGAAGGGGGTTGGCCAAGTGATCTCCACGGGGCCTTCCAGTCTCAAAATCCCAATCAACTTCTGCATCTCTCTATAAGGTCTAAAGTGCTGTGGCCAAAACAACTCACACCCTGGTGGCCAACTCAGATGTTCAACCACTCTGCACTTACGTTAGGCTGGTCGTTGGATAACAAGACAAGAGTCTCTTGTCTGGCAGAACTTGGACTCTACTGGCATAAACTTCCAGAGAATGGGGTTGGGGACATCAGAGGAAGAATTGGTCAAATTAGACTAAACAGTATCTTTGTAGGTAAGGTAGATCTTTGTAGATGCTTTGAAAAAAAACACAAAACTTTAACATTGAAAAAGTCATCACAGACATTCCTACTCCTTCCCTCTCCCCTGGGTATACTGGGGCTGGTATGTGAGTAAACAAGCACCAAGTGGTGATACCTACATTCTGTACTTTTCTGCTTCCTGCCTCGTGCCTGTAGTTGATTACTGCTACCTTCCCTGTTGAGGAGCTAGATAACACCTCACTCAGCTCTGATAGATGGACACGTTCTCAAGCAATTCTGAACACTCTTAAGTACAGTGGTTAAGTTGGAACTAAATCAACCTGTATTGCAAACATAGGTGACTTCTATTGAAAAATGTTTATGATGATTTGTGGAGATTGTCTGGTAAACAAATGGTGACGGATAATCACTGATCCTCTGCTTTGTATGAAATAACTGGCATGTTCAGTTTCTGTCTTTCACATGAGAACAAAATCAGGATAGTTGAAGGACTAAACTATCTGGACAAGGCAGTCTGAGGCGGGCAAGGAGGCTTTGCTTCTGTCCAAATAATGAACCTTTACTATTGGCCTGGAGCGAGGTTCCCTAGGCTTGCTGTCTAGAACTTTCCCCATGCCAAAACAACCCACAACCCAAAACATTGTTCATCAAACGAAGCTGGAAGAAGAGGTTGGCCAAAGAGGAATTAAGGCAAGGTATGCTTTCAGATTCTAAATAGTGTGTGAATGAACCACAATATAGGCTAAGAAGTTTCTCCCCAGGACAGGGCTGAGAAGGTGTAGCAGGAAGCTAGAAAAGAGTGGACCTGGGGCAGCGAGGTGGCGCAGCAGATAGAGCACCGGCCCTGGATTCAAGAGGACCTGAGTTCAAATCTGGCCTCAGACACGTAACACTTACTAGTTGTGTGACCCTGGGCAAGTCACTTAACCCCACTGCCTAGCTTAAAAAAAAAAAAAAAAAGAAAAGAAAAGAAAGAGTGGAACTAACTACTCTTCATATATTCAAGTCGCAAAGCCCGGAGAATCTACACCCTCACAAATTGAAAGAATTGGCAGATGGGATTGCTCAATCACTGCCAGTGACAACCAAAGCTCATTCGTAGCAAAATTAGAGGACACACAAAGGGAAGAATGATTTCATCAACAGCAGGTAATGCCAGACTAACCTCTTTTCCTTTTTCTGGACAGTTGCTAAAAAGGTAGATCAAGGGTACAAGAGTAGATTTGGAACTTGCTAATGGGCTGTGTTCTGTTTCAGATTGTAGCTGGATTGTCTTCATGGACAAATGAACATTTTCTGGGAAGGACCTTGATAAGATGGAGTGTCCAGATAGGCAACCAGGATGAAGGGTCTCCAGTTTGAGCCATATATTCTCAGCTGAAAGGATAGGGGCTCTTTGGCCTGAAAAAGAAAAGACTTGGGGAGGACATGTTCTTCTTAAAGTATTTCAAGGGCTGTCGCACAGCAGAGGAGAAAATTACTTGTTTGGCTTGACTCCAGGTAAGCCATAGGTACCACTGGTGAAAATTACAGGGGTATATTTAGGTTAGGCATGCTGCAAAGAAATCTGTCCTGATAGCAGACACTCAGCCAAAGTGACAGAGGGCTCTGCCATGGCTGGAGAGGGCACTTGGGTTGTGGTGCTTTTGTGATCTCATTTCTGAAATCCCTTCCAAGGCAGTCAGAAGTAGGCTATGGAATACTCTGGTTAATTAGAGCACATGCGTTGCAATTTAGGATGATGTTAAGAAAGTGACTAAACTGTCCATACTGTTTGACTCAGAAATCTCACCTCAAGGCCTATACCCAAAGAAGGCAAAGCTAAGAAGGTCCCATAGCTCAAAATATTGAGATCAGCACTTTTTGTGATACCAAGCAACTGGAAACAAAATCAGATGCCCGTTGATTGGGGAATGGCTAAACAATGATAGTCCAACAATGTGACAAAATATTATTCAACAGAAGAAACTCTGAAGATGAACAGAGATGCATGGGGGTATTTAAATGGACTGACAAAAAGTGAAGCAAGCAGAACCAGGAAAATACACACAGTAGATACATAACAGTGTCCATGGGAAGAACACAGGCCCCAAAGTGAAGCTGTGTAGTAAATGACCAAACTCAGTGTGTAAGAGAGAAGGTGCCTGCTGCTCTGTTCTTTGCAGAGTTGAGAGACTAGAGCATGGAATGTGCTGCTTTTTGTTCTGGGATAGGGGAGGGAGGAGGAATGTATTTAAAGTGGAGGTAAAAACAAAAGCTATTAAAAATGAGAAGAAAAAATAAAACAGATGCTTCACCTGTGGAGAATGTTCTCAAGTTAATACCTCTGATAAACAGGTTATCTTGAAGGAAGTCTAAATTTGCCACTGAGAGTGGTGGTTCTAACAAATACTTGAAAATTAAGGAATAAGGAAGAAATGTGGCAGCCTTTTACTAATTCAGAGCAGAAGCATGCCCCACTAACTTGTTCCATTAACATCATATTAAGGAAAAGGGACATTATGAAGTCAGGCCATAGAAACACGGTTCTAAATGGGCATGGCCAAAAGTATAATTCCATTATTAACAAGCATTACCAAAACCACCATAGAAGGTGAAAGTACTCTGTGAGAGTATGCCTGCAATAGTAAAGCTGGGAAGTTTATCTTTCCATGTGATGTTAAAAATTTCCAGGCTTTTTTCTTAAAGCAGTGATTAGGACAGAGCAATGTGCCAGATACCTGGGCACCCCAGGATGGTAGGGATCTATCACTGAGAAGGCATTTGTGACAGCAGAGAACACACTGGGATTCAGAGTCAAATGATTTGGGTTTTAATGCCAGCTGTTATTTACTGCCTTAGTTTTCTCCTCTGTAAAATAACTTAAGACCACATGTAAAATCTCTTCCAACTCTAGATCCAATGGGGGTAGGGTTGGAGGGCTAGGAAGGCAGCTTTCAGATTGAATCTGGCTTTCTATGTTTTAGCTAAACAACAACCTATTTCCCTATCAGTAAACTGGAAATAATGCTACTAGCTGCCCCCTGAATCAAACACCTTGAGTAGTCTTCAATTTCTTTTGTTTTCTCTTATTGCTACAGCTAACGTTTCCAGTACCATATATATTGAACAGTGGTCATAATGGACATCCTTGTTTCACCCCCAATCTTATTGGAAATGCTTCTAGCTTATCCCCATTACAAAAGACCTTGAGAGAGCTTAGGGGCCACCTAGTTGAACTTTCATTTTACAGATTAGGAAACTGAGGCCCAAATTAAGTGATTTGCCCAAGGTCATACTAAGTGTCACAGGACTCAAATGTTCTTTCCCTTATACCTTGCATTAGAGTTGACATGACTATCACTGAGAGCTTTGAATTATGTGGGAAAACTACTGCCATCATCAAAAAGGCCAGGAATCTTTAATGGGGAAAATAATTTGTGGCTGCCAATTACTAGCACCACAGACCAGCTTACAGTGACCAGTTTGGACTGGAGGGAAGGCTTTTGCTTAATCATTACTGTATAGTCATCAGCAACTTACTCAGGTAGTATTAAGGTACCAAAAAACCCCATGAAATAGTTCAGAGATTTTATTCTAATAGCTTTAATTACAGTGCTTGTTTGTCGAAATGAAAACTGAAAACAAGTATACAAAACAGTCGATTACTAATTGTGTATTGAAAGCAGTAAGAGTTTCCACAACACCAAACAAACCAGTTCTGAGTTTTTCCCGAGATAAAGTTTAACAGCTCCAGCTTCTTCAGTGTTTATCAAAATACAAAAGAAAAAAAAAAGTAAAGATCTTTTTTTTCAGATGGCAAATCTGACCCTTGTAGTAATGAGGGGTAGTAAAGGACATTTCACACATATACAGATAGGGGGATTGTTCCAAAATGGGACCGAATACTTCTAGAATGGAATGACTCCCCAAGCTCTCATGCTCAATTTATTTTCTTTCAAAACCTAGACACCATAGAGAAATGCCTGGTGTTCTTGACTGTGTTTATGAAATACCTCTAGTCAAGCTTTGGGGCTAATGTAGGCTGTACTTACTGTGGAGAGGTTTCAAACAGAAGCACCACACACTTGACCAAAATTAAAAGGCTGGCTTTTTGTTGTCCAAATATGTCAGAAAGCTCTTCTCAATGTTATAACCAGCCATAATTGTGTCCTTCCTAAGAGTTATTCAAGTGCGATGGAGAACTAATCACACACAGCCTGACCTGAACTGCAAGGGGGGAAAAGTCTAGTTATAAACGGTTTATGATTGAAGATCTAATGCTCTCAATGTGCAGCCTGCTCTGAACCACAACCTCAAAGCCTTTTTTTCCTAATAAGTATCCATGTGAGCACAAATACAAGCACAAACTCTATGAAATACATAAAGATCCAAAGACATAGCATTACATGGATCTCTATTTTAACCATGCAAAATTGATCACTTGTTTGATTTTTATCATCACTTCTCAAGTTTCAAAAGAGAAACTGCAGACAATTACAATGGTCTGGTATTCAAGTTGTTACTGCAAAACCTACACTAAGCCTATTTCTCTGTTCTGTGTGTTGAAGTGTTTTACTTGTCTTTTTTTATTTTTTTACTATTTAAAAAAATACACTGAGTTCAGGTTAAAAACCAACCACCAAAATGGATCTCAACACAGATCTCACAAGCCAGTAGGAGTAGCATTCGGCTCTGCTGCTGCACGTTAACCCCCAGCAACCCAAGTGTCAATGTGCTTAAAATCCCTTCCCAGTACTAAACGGTGAGTTGATTTTTTTTTACAATAAAAAAAGCTGAGTAATATTGCATAGGAGTGCCAGAAACTGCCCCATTGGAAACAAAAACTATTTACATTAAATAAGAAACCTGTTTTCAGGCCTGTATTTGCCACATTTACAGCATGGTGCAATACATACTGTGACAAGGGGTAGGAAAAAACAGCTTCCGGCACTCAATACCACAAAGTAGCACAGTTTGCCACATGAGAGTAAAGCAAAGGGCGAATAGGAGGAAATAAGAGGGAGAGAAGGAAAGAGGGAGGAGGAACTTTTGTTGATTCATTTCTGGTTTCGGAGCTGATTGGACAACCAGTCCAGTCCTTCATAGAGCCCATCCCCACTAGTGGCACAGGTGGCTTGGATGTACCAGTTTCTGTGACGAAGAGAATGCAGTCCAAGTTTATCTGTGATTTCAGCTGCATTCATGGCATTGGGAAGGTCCTGGTAAAAAAAAAAAAGAGGGGGAAAAGTGGTTTTCAGAATGGAATGACAGAAGCCATGTGAGCTCAAAGGGTCAGAGAGTCCTCTGTTATCCAAGTAAGACTACTCTGGGCCAGGCTCCTCCCCGACTGCCAACTCCCAAAGAGATCACTGCTATTCTTAGATCTGGTACCTTTTCTATAGTCTCCCATAGCAACCTATTTGTGGTTAACCTTTCTAGGGAAGTCCCTCCATGAATATAACCAAATCTCTCCTACTAGTCAGCCAGTCAACCCTCAACTCTCTTCTCTAGACCGTCTCTGATTGTACATACCCCTTTCTCCTTTTCTGAATTCAGAGAATTGTACCTGTTTCCTCTCTCCCCTTCCCAACTTGGAAAGTCCCTAATCTTTCCTCCAATTAGAAATCAGATTACCTAATTTGTATTGTTTCCTTTTAATTAACTGGCCTTATTTGTTTTTAATGTATAAATACATCTCCCCCTATAGTCAGAGCCCAGGCCTAAGCTGAGGAGAACTGGTCCTGATTTTTTGGGCAACTGCCAGGAACTGCTTAATAAAGTGATATGCTTGGAAGATCAAACCTTTGTTGCCTCAGTCATTTCATTTTTCACTCACCACAGGTGGCAATTCTCTTTACTACCCTTTCAAAATGTAAAAGCCTAGAATGGGGCACAGTACTCTTGGTACAGTTAAGACCACTGCAAATTGACAATAATTTTAGACCTGGGCTCTAGTTGTGACTCAGCTACTGACCTGATTTGTAACTAAAGTATATTACATCCTCTTATTTGGGCCTCAGTTTCCTCCTCTGTAAAATAAAGTGGGTAGATTTGATGCTTTCAAATGTCCTTTCCAGTTCTGACAATTTAAGATTCTATGACACATAAGCAACAAATACCAACTCTCACATTTTCTGGTCACTCACAAAATAAACTCAGCAAGGCAAACATTTCTGGATATTCTTCAAACATCTACCTGTTTGTTAGCAAACACTAATAAGACGGCATCTCTAAGCTCATCCTCTGCCAACATTCTCATCAGTTCTTCTCGGGCCTCATTCACTCGTTCTCTGTCATTACTGTCAACCACAAAAATCAGTCCTACAAAATAAGAAAGCAGCGTTTCAGGAAGGCTGTAAGACACATTCTTAAAGGTCTGTCAGTTTGTCTTAAGATACCTTGAGCTAGTTATCCTATAAATACTAACTGGCACAGCTAAGAGATCAAAGTAAATGAAGTTATTTATTGATATACCCCATTATAGGATGACTATTGAAAAAGAGTTCTGGCACTACCAGAATGCTATACATCTGAAGGAAAAAAATAATTACTCAGTCACCAAAAGTTTTCCATTAAAGACTTCTTAATAAATCTAATGCTTCCATATCCCTGTAATACCTTCCATATACTTACAGTCTATGCTACACAATAGTTATATATACAGGATTTCAATGTATAAGTGGAAAGAACTGGACTGAGAGTCGAACAACCTGAATTCAAGTCTGCATTCCTCAACCTTGGGCAAACCAGTTCTTCTCTCTGAGGCTGGGTTTCCTGATCTGTACAGTGGATAGTATTTGCACTACCTGACTCATAGGATTTTGTGAGAAAACACTTCATAAGTCTCAAAATGCTCAAGAAAATTAACTATTAGTATGGAGAGCAGAGGCCTATAGCTTTGTTTCTCTCTCAGTATCTAGCATAGCCCTGAAGCATCAATTGATTCTTGGGGTGGGGGGGTGAAAGGACCCAAATCTATGACTCACCTTGTGTGTTCTGGAAGTAATGGCGCCACAGGGGTCGGATCTTGTCCTGGCCACCTACATCCCACACTGTGAAGCTAATGTTTTTGTATTCTACAGTTTCTACGTTGAAACCTGCAAGAATTTAAAAACAATAATGATTTTACAGTACAACCCATTAGTCTATATAATGTCTTGATTTTATAAGACCCTAAGTCCCAAAGGAAAGCCATTTGTCTCTCCCAATAGATTCTGAGCAAGTAGCACTTAATATAGTGCTGGCACAAATAGCCACTTAATGTCAGTCACTGACATGGACCAAAACTGACCAGATTGATAACTATGAACTTTTGTATGAATAAAGGTCCTTTTAGGATACTTTTTTGGGATATACTGCACAAAATCTAACCACCCCACCCCAAAAAACAAAAACACTGGAAGCCTTTTTAAAGAACTCTCTTTTCTTTTAAAAATTCAGAGCAGCCTCTTTAACTTTGTAGAAGCAAACCCACTGCTAGAAAAGATAATATATAACTGGACAGCTAGGTGGCACAGTGGACAGAGCACCAGCCCTAAAGTCAGGAGGACCTGAGTTCAAAT
>NW_020954645.1:327207-357316 GCF_900497805.2 Vombatus ursinus
CTTGCAAATACTCAGTTGTTCAAAGTTATTGAGAGCCTTTTCAATTTCTCTTAAATTCTTGTCTTTGCAGTAAAGCTCCCAGCTGTACTGCTCAATTTTCTCTTCCCTTCCTGATGCTGCTATAACTAGGAGGAAAGTCGCCTTTGTTAGAGGCTCCAATTCAAGAATCTTCATTTGACCCATACCACAGAACTGCCACTTACTTATGCAATGCTAATTGCTTACCTATAGTGGGGATAGTAGTTACTATTTCACCCAGCTTCAGCTTGTACAAAATAGTTGTCTTTCCTGCAGCATCCAGACCAACCATTAGAATCCGCATTTCTTTTTTGCCAAAGAGCCCCTTGAAGAGGTTAGCAAATATATTCCCCATGGTCCAAATGTGACGTGTTGAACGTTGGCAAAAGAAACCTGCAAAGTTAAGGAGAATTATATGAAAAAAACTTTGTCCATCTATTTAAAGGCAGTCAAATACATATCAAAAGAAGGCAAGAGTAGTTGAGAAGGCAGACAACCAAGAAGATAAAATAAAATGGAACTCTTGTAGAATTTCATTCCTCTAGTAACAAACAAGTATGTAACAACCATTAAGACTAAGACTTAATATTCTCAAACTCCAGTTCTGTTATTTTCTGCCTATGTGCCTTTGGGGGAAAGTCACCTAACCTCTCCAGGCCTTCATTTCCTCACCTGTAAAACAAAGAAGCTGAGCTAAATGATCTCTTAGGTCCATTTCCAATTGTATATCTATCAATTTATGCTCTTACTTTACAAATGAGTGAACTGAAGCCCAGACTTGGGAAACAACCTGCTACAGTGAGTGAGTAGTGGGGCAGGAACAGCATCTTTGTTTCCCTATATCCAAAGCCCACTGTTCTTTCTCCTATATCATGTTATTCTTAACACATGATTGATTTTAAAAACTCTTTCTCCAAACATGCATTTTTTTTTTTAGAAAAAAAATCTGACAATGTTGTGCATTTTTAAAAAATAAGGTAAAATTACTATTACCCCATTTCACAGAGGAAGAACTGAGACAGACAAAGATTAAGTGTCTTAACCAAAGTTACACAACTTGTCGAAGCATCTGAGGCTGAATTTGAACTAAGGTCCTCCTAACTTCAGGTCCAATGCTCTTTCTGCTGGGCCACCTAGATGCACTTTAAAGACAACATAAAATCTCACAAATTTCAATTTATTTCCCCCAACTGCTCCACTGATTTCTGAGAAGCAGCATGGGACAATGGAAAATAAGCTGGATTTTAGAATCAGAACACCTGAGTTTGAATCCCAGTTCTGTCACTGATTAACTTTATGACCTTGGACAAAAGTCACTGGGCCTCTCTAGCCTTCAATTCCTCCCCTGTAAAATGAGCAAGTTGATGATAGATGGCATAAGGTCCTTTCCAACTCTCAATTTATAGTTTATGATTAAAAATAGAGAATTTCAACTCCATACCCAAAATTTGACTAACTAGAAACAAAAGTATGTCCAAACGAGAAGCTCCTTCTACCACTACTGTGTGAAACAGAACGGACTCATACTATCTCTGAGGAAACAGAAGCCTGTAGGCTCAAGCTCAAATGGCTTTGTAGATATGAATTTGGCATTTAAAAAAATTTTTTAAATCATACACTAGAAAGACCACCTGTATTTGCTGGAAAATCTGTGAACCTAAATTAGAGAAGAGTTGTCTGAATATTCTACCTCCCCTGTATGGTTATTCCAGAAACAACCAGGACTAGATTAGGCTCTAATAATGGTATCTACCAGGAGCCTATGAAGCCTGATCATAAAATTAACCAGCAGTTTTACCTTTCTTGTTTTATATACAGATACTAATGACCACATAAATTATAATCCTTACAATCCTTGATTATACTGTCAAATACTATTTTACTTACATAGTATTGCTTTTTAAAGAAAATTTTCAGACATGTTAAATGAGAACAACATTCTTGCTAAGAATAAAAAGTAAACAAGCATTCAAATCAACAAAAGTAGTAAGTTTTATTTGTAAAATAGTTTCACTGTAACAGAAAGCACTGTGGAAACATTATAAACACTCAAGGGTGATAACCATTTCCAGAAAAAAGTACACACAAATTTGCTTAAAATTTTTAATGCTCCTCCCTGTCCCCCCTTTAGTATTCTCAGATATGACCAGAAGAGTCTTCCCTTTCCGTAAAGTTTTCAGTCAGCCCTTTCACTTTTTGAAAACCTACTGTCCATAATAAAAAGCTCATAACTTTATAAAAAAAAAACCCAGAAACACAGGGAGAAATAACTTTAGTTACCAGAGTAGAAACACCTCTCTAACAACAAAGAACAAATGTCTCTTCTGTTTTGGTAAAAAAATAAATAAATAAAATAAAAATAAATAAATAAATTTTAAGGGTGGGGTTGGGGAGATTCTACCACTTTCCTCCCAAGAAGCTGGTGCAAATATAAAATCTTTTCCCCTCAGTGTTTATTCCTCAGCTTTCACCTTGGGAATCCTCTTCTTTATCTCTCTCTCAAATAAATAGATATTGACGGCCTATATTATGCAAGGACTTATGAGGGATAAGTACAAGAAGATGACAATCTCTTTTCAAGATCTCTATAATGCTCTAGTGAGATGAAAAACAATGAGAGCCAAAGGAGTAAATGTAGTTTTCAGCAGTGAGATACCATTTCTGGCTCATGCAAACTTGATGGTATGGGCCACCTTCAATTTCTTCATTCTTTCTCTTTTCTAAAGAATCCATCTTTCTCCAACTGTGTAATGATACTTTGGAATCACCTCAACATCCGGCAAAATTTCATCAGCCTTAGTACACACACCTCACCAGTATCCTGTACCCCCTGAGGACTGGAGGACACAGTGAAAAGCTTTTCATCAAACCTCCACTGAAGTACAGCATCCAGGTCACCCTTTGCTTCCTTTCTAGACAGGCTGTACTCTTTCGCACTTCTGCTCTGCCTTCGGCCAAGTATCTTCCCCCAACTCTCCTAGTATTCCTATCTCCAGTGTTTACTTAGTACAGTGCCTGGCACATAGTTTAATAAATGTCTACTGACTGACTGGAAAAAGTATTATTGTTTGCTATTTCTAATGATTTCTAAAACCCTTCTCAATATATCACACATTAAAGCTTCCTAGGGTTTACTGTTCTGCATGATACCCCACAAAGGCCAAACTGTTTAAACTTGGATGCATCAGTTTTGCTTGTTAAACAAGAACACTCCCTGCCAGGTCAAATATGGTCTACACTGGCTTGACAAGTTTCAATCTCAGTGAAAGGTATCATTAAACCCCAGATACTCTTATGGGTCCCCTTAGACTTCACCTTGCCACTCAAGTGGTTTGCTTCATGAAGCTGAAGTACAAACTCAACATTTTGAGGCACCTCCTATTTACCTCAGCTTCTTCAATTTCAGTTCTGAATTAACACATGGAGTTTCCTAAAAGTTGGTGGTCAAGAACTTAACGCCTCTAATGGTTTCCTTTTCTGGGGATACAGGTAACATTCCTAACTGGGAAGTTATTAAAATTGCCCACATATTCCTTCACCCTGTCCCAAACTGAAGATACCTTATGTTGATCAGTAGTGACAAAAATCTAATGCTGCCTTGGTTTCTGCTACAGCTTATAATCTTTATGGAAACTGATTATAGCATCATATCCACAAACATTATCCAATCTATCTTTTTTACTACAATATACCTCTACTACCAGTGCCAAATATTATTTTATCCATCTGGCAAGGAAATTCTATGGCATCTTCCTGACACTTTAAAAAGAAAAGAAAAAGAAATGCATTTTTTCCAAGAGAATAATTTGCTGTACTGTCCACGTACACATAATTTTCTCCTTCAGGTCAACTAATGCAACACGTTTTATTAGAAGAGAAAAGGTTCTACACTCCGACTACCTGTCTCAGGATACTTCCCAGCCTCTCACAGGCCTGGGCCTGTCTTGTGATGCCTAGCCCAGATGCTGTTATTTCATCCTCTCCTTCATCCTGATCAGATCTACATTACTGTGGAAACCGGTACTTCTAGTTCAACTTAATCATCCTATATATTAGTCAGTAGAGGAAACTCTATGATTTTCCAAAGAGCCCTCTCCTATGTGGACATCTGATGCCACGCATCAGATGAAATTCTTTGGCAAAAGAGAATGGAAAAAGTAACAGAAAAGGCAGATTTGTGCAGAATAATTACTGTTTTTTTAGAAAGACCTAAAGTTCTGACTATTCTTTTTCACATTAGGGCCAAGTTAACAGAAGAAAACAGAAATAAAGAAAATTTCCTTCTTGAACAAATGCCCTTTTTATTAGCAGGACTTGCTTGTGATTGGGGAATCCTTTTAGGGAAAAAAATGGCAGGATGACTGAGAAGGTGAAAGGGCTCAAGATCATGCCATGGGAGTAGGTAAAAGGTGTTGGGGAAGGTTAAACTCAAGGGGATAATAATTGCACTCACCTACCACATGGGGATATGGTGGAGAAAGCACTTTGCCGGTGGTAAAGCCCCCACCAACAAGTTACACTTTCAAGGGCTCTGATTTGAAATAAGGCAGGTAGATTTAGGTGATGTTGTGGACTGGGCTGACCTTGGAGTCAGGGAGGCCTCATTTTACATCTTCCCTCAAAAACTCACTAGCTGTGTGAGCCTGGCCAAATCACTTAATTAACCTTTTCATTTCTCTCGAGGCTTCACTCCCAGCTCTCCCGGGTGTCCTCTGCAACGTTCCTCAGAAACCTCTTCAAACTGGAAGGTCCCTTCACTTTTGGATCTCACACACTGGAATTACCTTTCCAACTCTGGCCCCTTCCTCCTGACTGGCTGACTCAGGAACCTCTTTTAAGGACACCCAGGACAGCCCTCTCCAAGTTGCACTGAGGACTCTCCTCGACTTTCTCTACAAAGACTCTTCTTTGAGTACTCCATTCAAGTGCAGGCTTTCCCCATTAGATTGTAAACTCCCCAAGGGCAGAGACTTATCTTCCTGCTCGTATTTATACTCACAGTGCCCAGCAGATAGTAAACCCCTAATGATGCTTGTTGACTTAACTCAGTCTCATTCTTTCAGCTGTAAAATGGGGATAATAGTACCGTTCCTCAAAGGGTCTTTGAGAATAAAATGAGATTAAGCATGTAGAGTACTTTGTAAACCTAAAATCACTACATAAACTACTGTCAATAAGAATTATTTATTCTACTTGGTTCAAAGGGGAAGAACTAGGAACAATTCATGGAAATTGCAAAAAAGCAGATTCTGTCAAGGTGCAAGAGGAAAAACCTCCTAACAATTAAAGCCAACCCAAAGCTAACTTTATTGGGTCTTTGTTAACAAGCTTAAGCAAGTGTTGCAGATAGTGCAGAAGGAATTCTCAGCCAGAACAGATTAGTTAGGATGAAGAATTTTTAACCAGGGCCCGTGAAATTGGTTTTGATAATGGTACCAGTGTTCTCTTTCATTTTCAAGTTTAGTTCATGGAAAATTGAAACACTCCAAATAATTTGACTCTTGGGAGAGAGAACAGTTTGTTAAGCTACCAAGCCCTCTTGGGTTCGTAAGTCTTGACGCTGTATTTTGGTCTTTTGTAGTGGCTTCACTTGAATAGATGAAATCTGACTTAACTTGTTTTACTGCTGGGGGAAAAAAAGTATCTGTGACCTAAATAAACTTTTGACCTTTACCTGTACCTTTTACTGTAATTATATCCAGTCTCTGAACAAATACTATAACAGAGTTATGGGATGGGCGTGAGAAGACCACACTTCCACTTCCTCTTCTCCCCACCAAAATCCTCAAAGACAATGGTGTTTCTGATTATATGGATTAATTGCAATCTCAAAGAAATCCTGAACATACATACGAAAAAAATTAGAGATAACTTGAAAGATTCACAATAGCATTGCTTTGATCAGAAAACTTCCAGAATATTCAAAATAGGCATCAATGTGCGATTTTTTTTAACATGACACTTTGATATACCCCAATTAAGGACTGAAATGACAGAAGCATTTTTCATTTTACATTTCTCCTAAAATAGGTTAGCTTTTTTAGCCCTTTGTATTTCATTGTGAAATGCAGTATATTCCTTTAACAGTCTTTTTAACTGCTTAATTTCATTTTATTTAAGATAACATTAAAAGTAGTCACTGAGCAACTGTTGGTAGGGGAATATGCCCCAAAAATCTAACAGGAAGGGAAAAAGTAGAATGGAGATAAAAATTAGCCCTAGTCAATACAAACAAGGATAATTAAGATATCACTGTACATTTGAAATTACAAATTAAACTTGTACATATCTCTTGAAGGAAATACCAATGAATCCAAGCAGAAACTATGTTCTATTAATTTTTATCCTAAATTGTAAGTTTTACTAAGTAACCTAGTTTAACAATTGTGTTCCAGTGTTTGTCACTTTCTGCTTAATATAAATGCCTAATAAAATTTTAATGCCATCAAAAAAAAATTGGTTAGCTTTTTTTGTCACGAACACAACTAAGAATAATTATAAGATTCTACAACTTGCAATTCATTTTTGCCAGCTGCAGAAATACTTAAATCGATATGTTTCAAAAGTCACAAATAAGTTTTATTCATATTATATTCCAGGATCTAAGAAGAAAAAAGCACACTCTGCAAAATGAGCTTATAAGAATGGTGAGTTTTGATAAGAATGGCATTCACCACACCAAACGACCATACAACACATCAAATCCTATGACAAATGAAATTTTACTACAGGCATACCCTGGCTCAAGTCCATTAACTGGTTCCTTCAACACTTTGGCCAAAATTTTTCACAAAAGTGAAAATGGAGTCTGAAGTACTGGATTTGAACCTTCTGCCCCAACAATAACTAGCTGTGTGACTATGAAACCTCTTCTAGTCTTTTGAGGCTCAGTTTTCTCATCTATTAAGATCAGAAGGGAAAGCTGAAGAAAGAGTTCTGGGAAAGAGCTTTGTGAACTTTAAAATCCTACACAAATAATATTACAACAGGGTTTTTCAGGATTATTGTAGGTCAAATGGTAACACTGCAAATTAAGATGGGGTGGCACGAAGAGTATGTTTACATATCCAAATTAAGCAGATTACCAAATGAATAGGAAAACCAAAGCTGTTAAGTAGATTTGTGGTTTTGTATTTTTACTTCCCATTTCTTTACAAATGAAGTTATGATTTTTATAATTATTTCTAGAATTTGTTCATTTGCAGATAGGTATCACTGTGCAAGTGGCCAAATAGTACTAGTCCAAGTAAAACACCCAAAAAACACCTACTTATGGCCATTCAAATGCAAAGTTACCTTTGACTAAGTAGTTAGGCAAAATTGAACAATGAACCCATTAAAGGTATTCCCAGTACACATAATATTTGAGAAGCCTTGCTTAGGGTTAAAAGTAACAGTAAATGTTATTACCATCTATCTTCCAAAGTTTCCAGACACTGATATTATACTACCTATTAAAGTAGCAGTACCTTGCCCCCCACCCCACCCAGTGGCTTTTCCCTCAAAAAAACAAAAAACAAAACACAAAACAACACGGTTTTCAAAGCTCATCAGAATTTAAATCTGGTAAACTCTACCATGATCAAAGTATGGTCAAGACTGAACATGTTGTCCAAGTCCAACTCAGCCAGGGACAGAAAGGTCTATTAGTATGGACACTAAGAGACTAATTATGTAGTGAGGTCAATCCATGAAGCAAACAAAAACTTTTAAATGGCCCTCGATCCCATATAGGCTGCTTCTATTACCAGTGGGGTGGTGGTGGTGAAATAAGGCCAAATGTAAAGCATCAGTTTTTAGACTATCTACAATCATTAAGCTTGTAGGTATTTGAAATTTGTCTAATGACCAGTGAATTGATGTACTATTGAAAGTATTTAACTACATTAATATTTATACTCCCACAATAAAGACAAAGAAAAAAGAAAGTTGTAGCTAAATGGCACAGAGGTTCTGACATCCAGGCTAAATTTGTCTCTGCAACTTCTACCCATTCGTTCTGGTTCAGCCCTCTAAACCAAATGAACAAATAAACTTTTACTTCCTCATAACAGCCTTTCAAGTTACCTGGAGACAGCTGTGCAGTGCTCCCCCTCAGTGTTTCTCTAGGCTAAACATTCCAGGATAAGTAGGCTGAAGCTGTTGTAGGTTTTCCACAATATCTCCTCATCTTTAGCCTTTATTCTAGTTTGATGTTGATTCTGATTTTTTTGCCCTAACTAGTCCAAATCTGGTAACACTACTATTCTGATTCTAGCATAACAGTAACCAGTCATTCCTAATAAAGTCAGTAAGTTTGGGGGCAATGTTTGATGCTCACTATGTATTGTTCTTCATGATACAAGAGCTTTCAAATATCAATGAAAAAGTATGAACTGATAACTAACTTATGAAATTATGAAATAGAAGCAGACACACCCAGTTCTGTGGGTCCTTGCCTGAAACGACGTGACTGGCAATGGAGCTGTAATCACACTTTAATAACCACAGAGGTAGTGGGGGCAAAAAAAAAGTACATAAAGTACAGAGATGAGCAGCAAAAGGAGTACAGAGGCAGAGGATATGGGGACAAGGAGAGGGAGAGAATATTACTCATGCAACCATGGATTAAAGTTAAGAGTATCAGGCAGTATGGACCCAAAGGAGATGGAAGAGTGCTTGGGAGAGGGAGCAGGAATTAAAGGTCTCATTTTCATAAGGTTTTGGGGGGAAAAGACTAACTCCTATCTATGACACATTAGTTCATTAACATATTCAAATCATCTCAAAGTAGTCGTTAAAACTTTCAAGTTAACCTGTCCATATCATCTCAAACTTATCAATACCTTTCGATCTTCTGTGGATGTCTGGAATTTGTCTGAGATTTATGTATCATTGGATCAAAAACCTTGACATCAGACACTAGATATCTTCTCCTGATTCCACACATATTAACCACCAGGATGTGATTTTTTTGGTTAATACATGATACAATTTGTAAATTATGCTCTCTTTTGAGCTTTGTGACTTCCAGGTTCCCCTTTGTAATCTTATTTCCTGCTACTGCCTCTTTACACTAGCTACTTATAAACTTACTATGGGGGGAGGGGGGTTGTGGTGGTCAGGGGAACAAGATAAAATTTTAACACGCATAGTGGCTCAGCTCTCACGTAAGACTCAGCTAGAAAGGCCTTGAGATGTCAACCCTGGCAGAACTATTCATTTTGCAAGTGAGGAAGATTAAGTTGCCGTGACCACAATCAGATAGTAAAAGTTTTGACTCCAGGTTCTCTGACTGCAAATTCAGCACTGTGCCACCTTACCAGTTCTTTCATTACCTGAAACCAGTTCGTTTGGGATAGGTGACTTGAACTCACCAAGGGCAAGCTAGGTGCTTTCCTACTTTCTCCTTACTTCTATTAAGTATCAACTCCCTATTAGTCATTATTTGCTCTGTCCTTTCCAGTCCAAAAATTCTCTTCGGCAAAGGAAAGAGAAAAAAACAAAGAGGTGAAAAGCTTAGTTTTCCAGTCTCACCATCAGTTATCATTATCCCTCCCTGCTCTAAGCATCTAATTCCTTCTTTAGTCTTCCCATTTCCCTAATATAGCTTAAAAACAAAAAAGAAAAACCAGCCTGCTTCTTGTTATCCTCAGATTTCCTTACCAACTTCAGCCCAGGAGCTGTGAAGCCTCCTGATACCGTTCTTTTGTATTCTTCAGGATCAAAGCTTGCTTCTACCTTCTCTACATACATTTTTAAAAAATTTAAGTTGGTGAATTCCCTGTGCATTGGTCTCTTGGGACAAGTATTTTTTCTTCCTCCTGATCAGAACTGAGTTTTTTGTGTCTTCAGAATTTCATTTTGAAGGGTTTCCCATTCCTCCTTGTCTAATTACTTGTGCAGAATTTTACTTAGTCCACTAAGTCCAACTACTCTTTCTCCAAATTCTTTTAAATCTGTTCTCTCAAAATCCAGGGTATATGTCAGATTATGCCGAGCTTAACTCTCCTCTATCAAAATCTAAAATGGGGGCAACTAGGTGGCACAGAAGATGCAGAACCGGCCCTGGATTCAAGAGGACCTGAGTTCAAATCCGGGCTCAGACACAACACTTACTAGTTGTGTGGCCCTGGGCAAGTCACTTAACCCCAACTGCCTCGTCAAAAAAAAAAAAATCTAAAATGCAATGGCCATTTCTTAAAGTTCTCATCATTTCTACCCCAGTAAGTCATTCTTTTTTGTTGGTGTAAATTATATCGAAAATGAGAATTTCTTTTTTGGTTCTGTTTTTATCTTTTTGAAAGAGAAAATTATCTTGAAAGTCAAGTCAAGAAATTATCAGTTGTTCTGCTTTTGGCAGAGAAAGCTACATCAAGTGTCCAAAAAACTGAAGTCCCCTATTGCTACCATATTATGGTTTTGTGCCAAGTTTATCACATTTTCTCAAGCTCCTCTTTAATTTCCTCTTTCTATCCAGGTGGTTTGTAGTATGCTCCAAATTCAATATTGCTTCTGTCTGAGCTTCCTCTGATCTTTCACTCAAATAGTTGCTCCCTTTAGGTCCCCAGATTTCCTTGATTAGTTTAACTTTTT
Organism: Vombatus ursinus; assembly: GCF_900497805.2. Lineage (NCBI taxonomy): Eukaryota > Metazoa > Chordata > Mammalia > Diprotodontia > Vombatidae > Vombatus > Vombatus ursinus. The sequence goes on from NW_020954645.1 coordinate 337,801, forward strand.
ATTATACTACTCTATCCCCACTTCCACTTACTTATCATATTTCTTTTGACTGAGGTATAACTTTATTGATCCATATTCCAGACACGGGTTTTATCCCAAGTCTCAGTAATACTTACAAGGTAAAATTTGCATAGGACCTCTTGGCTCATCTTAATATCCATACTTCACACATTTGTGTGTAGAAATCTGAGGTAATAAATTTTATTACCGAGTCCTTTTTAAAAATTTTGTCTCTGATGAACTTCTGGGTATGTTGACTACTGTTTTTACTATGTTGTGGCCACTGTACAGTAACTAAGGTAGATCTATGTTAGCAGTTTCTCCCTCTACATATGTTCCTAGTAGAAATGGCATTTACCAAGCATACAGAGAAAACCTGTTCTGATTTTGAGGGATCATGTCACAACTTATTTCAAGGAAGACAAGATAAGAAAATATAAGTGGTGGCAGTAGAAATCACAAATGATACTGATGACCCTAAAAGGTGAAGAAAATATCAGTAACTAGTAACCCAAAGGCCCAACATCTCATCTTTAGAAAAACGATCAAACGTATGTATGCTTGATGGAAGTATGAGAAAGGAACAAGTAGGCATCTTTGAAACAGTTGTACACAGCAATCAGTTCTTTACAAATGACATTCAACTGACTGAAAATCATAAAACACAAAATCCCAGCATTAACTGATTACAATAAAGCATTTGATCCAGGGCAAAACACAGCCTTAAAGTTCTCCAATGGAAATCTTCAGGCATATGCTAAGATCAAAAATATTCCTTGACAAATGCAACCAGAGATTATACTGTTCAATGGTTGTCTTAAAAGAATAAATAATTCAAATGCAGCAGACTTATAAAACACTAAGACATATACTTGCAAAAGGTATCTACCACCACCATAGGTCAACCTGTGTAAAAGAGGGAATTCCCTATTGATAGTGAGGTCCTCTAAAAGTTCCTGCTTGTGGATGTTGTGCTAAATGCACCACCAAACACCAAAATATCACAGGAGTTCCTCAATGAGACCCAAGACTATTCAGAAGAGATCAGTCTAACAATCTACACAGAAACTAAATGGATTTTTAAATGCCTATTGTCTAGATTATAACATGTAGTTAGATGATCAACCCATTGAATTACAGTACATCAACATATGTATTTGGGACACACAGTACAAACAGAAAATTAGTCGGGCCCAGAACTGAAAAAGAAGAGAGCAGGGTAGACTGAAATTAAGATACTGCATATGACCACAAGCTCTCTCCCCAAAGCAAAAAACTCCCTTCTTTTAAATACTGGCAATAGTCTCTGATGACAGATCTCAGAACACCACAAATTTATAGAATTCAAACTTCACTGTCATTCAACAGACAGTGGGGATGGAAGCTAGGTAGAGGTAGGCTATGGAGTATTTCCAATAATTATCTGTGTTCACAGTGGCTTAAGGGATTTCTCTGAGGAAATATATGATCAGAATAGGCGGTGGAGTGGTCACAGAGATAACAGGAGAACAGCCTATTAGCTCAATTGGTACTTTTCAAAATACAAAAAGACCTACATGAGGGTCTCTAAGGATGGATTCTCTATAGTGGATCTATGGAAGAATATGGACAAGAATTTCACTATGTGTGAAAGGATGGTTTCCAGTCTGCATGGTGGTAACAGCCACAATGTTAAAATTACAGAGTTCTTTTAGTAATAACATTTTTCTTTAAATTGAGCTGAAACTGACCTCCCTGTAAACTCCTTGTCCTGCCCTTTGGGTAAGGCCCTTCAATTAACTACAAATTCACCTACTACTATACTGTCATCTAGCCCAGCATTTCACAACCCCAATATTACAGAATGGTAATCTCTGACCACTAAGATTATATGAATTTAAAAGATATTTGTTAAAGTCCTTCAACAAGTAGTTTCTTTTTATCACTACAATAAAACAAATCCAGATTAAAAATTCCTTGTTCAAAAATCCTCAATGGCTCCAAATTGTACCCTGATTAAAACAAAACAAAAACAGAAACAAAACCTTCTTAAATTGGCACTGAAGGCATTCCACAGGCTCTAATCTATCTTTTTCAGACTTCTGTCACATTACCTCCTTTCTCACACATGTTACAGTCTAGCAAAACTGCACTTATCAGCCAATCCCTAAATTGAACCTGACATCTTGCTTCCAACATCTAGATCACATACCTCCTTCAAATCCCTCCTCAGGTTGTACTTGTGATCTCTCCAAATGAAAAGTATTCTCTCCTCTTTCTCAAATATCCCTATAATAGATCTGCCTTGGTCTTAACTTTGCACCCAACATTCCTTATCTTGTATTATACTTACATATACACACACACACACAGAATGTCTTTTCCAACCACAGACTATAGGCTCCTAGAGATTAAAGTTAACCCCCCCAACTATGCTTTGCACATAATAGGTTGCTTAATGTTTGTTAAAATGACTGTTCTGTAATATATGTATAATTTTAAAATTGTAATAAAATGATAATCAGTGTGAGTAGGGGGCAACGTGAAAACAACAGCAGACTGAAGTTTCAGGAGACATTAGGATTTGAACCTTGCTAAAATACTAGTTTTATGACATGAGTAAAGTCAAATCTGGGGGCCTCACTTTTCCATCTATAAAATGGGTGGTATTTCCACAGAATTGCTGTAGAATCAAGTGAGAGCAATACGTAAAGCATTTTGTACATAAAGTGTTATAGAAATGTTAGCTGCTGGACCCTATAATAGTAAGTGCTTTGATGTTCAACTTATTAAAAGCCAATTGTGGTTCTATATTATAGCAATAAATAGCTAGAAGAAACAAGACTCCCACTTACAATAACAATCACACACACACACAATATATGTATGTAACTACTAACACATGGGGCCTCTATAAAGGAAAAATTTAGACATTAATGACAAATAAAGGAGAGTTAAAAAAAAAAAGGGTTTCAATTTATGGTCTTAGTTCCATACTAAAATATCAATATATTTTATAAAATTGCATGAAAACAGGAATACCAAAGGACATACTGGTAAAAGAGCTGATCAAGGGTAACTTAGATTTTAAATTATGAAAGGGTAGCTACCAAAATCTGGCACTAGGCAAATATTAAAAAAATTAGACCTACACAAAGAAAATGAAACCTAGAAACAGAATATACATCATGTATATACATACATATCTATATATGTAAGTTTATTTACAGACTCAGTATAGACAATGTAAGGGAAAGTAGCTGTCATTCAATAAATGTGACTGGGAAAACAATATGGAGAAAAATAAATTTATATCCACACTCACAATAAACACGCCAAATTCCAGAGAACTAAAAAAGGAAAAGCATTATATACTTATCCCAAATGTAAGAATGAGAAAAAATTTTTATCAAAGCAATGGATGAAAATTATTTGGGACAAGGTGACCGGTTTGGTTTTACAAGAACAAAAATGAGCAAAAATAATAAAACTAAAAAGCTTAAAAGGCAACTTATTTGCTTGTTCTTTTTGGAAGGCTATGTGAAAATACAGAAGCCACAAAATCATAGGTCACATCTATGACCCACTAATTCCACTAGTGGGAATAAATATATTTCTAGAAAGTAATTCAAAGAAAATAAAGTTGACTATAAAAAAAAATTTAACAAAAACCGTAAAGAACAGTAAAGAACAAAAACTGAAAATAACCTAAATGAACAGTGGTTGGAGGATGGCTATAGGGTATGAATGCCAATGTAATAAGAGTTCTATTTTTATGATTTTAAGATTGCACAGAAACATGGAAAGATTTATATGAAGGAATACAAAGCCGAAATAGTAAAACTGGGTCTGTATTCACGTAGATTTCAACTATAGAAAAAATTAAATAGATCTAGATCTATACAAACATGAAAAAATATAGTAACAAGGTTTGAGAAGGGTTACAATTAAGTTTTTGTGAAGTTGACATTAATACCTCTATGTTTAAGAATACTTTTTGCTGTCAAACTGATTAAGCAAATAACAACAAAGTTGGAACTGGCTTATCCTTCCAAAGAATGCAGACAGCATTGTCCTTCTTATAAGAGTTTGGCTGAAAAGGGGAGGAGAACAACAGGGCAAAAGCTTGAGGTGATAGTAGGAAATTGCAAAGGTTTTTAAATTATGGAAATTTGGGCATGTTTGAAGGCAATGGGAAAGTAAAAGATTGGGGAAGAATGGAGACCTCAAGCAATGTATCAATCACTGATAAAAGCCCCCAATGGAATGGAGCAAAGGACAAAACTCTTTACCTAGGACCCTCATTCTTCCTGACTGAGGCTGATTCATTAATCAATATTTTGGATTTGGTCAAACAATACCAGATCCATCTAACTGTACAAGTTTTTTTTAAAAAACATGTTTTATTGTTCTTTTCTTTCTTACATCAGTCATTTCCCTCACCCTACCAAAAAATATCCTTACTTCTAACACATCATAGCTAAACAGAACAAACCAATACATTGACTATATACATGACAATGTGAGCCTCGCTTTCAAGTATGACACCTTTTCCCCATCACGTCTTCTGAGCTTTCTACAATGATGTTATACTTAGGTATACTATGACTACAAGGATTTTCCTCATCTGGTAACCCTCATCTAACAACCTTGTCAGAAACAGAAATGATGCACAATAAATCTGGAATGATTTGGTACATCCCCTTCTAAATACTTACAATTTATCAGTTTGAGAGTCTCTAGAATTTTTCTCAGGATCAAGTCTACTGGTCTTTGATTTACATAATCCAGTTCCACTCTTCTGTGCCTCAAAAAATTTAAATCCCCTGAAACTTTTCAAATTTCTCCAAGATTCCATGAAGATCACAAATGGTGGTTCTGTACCTTGGTATATTATTTTTCCAAGCTATGAGACCTAAAGTAATTTAAGATTTTCTCCACATTTCTTTCTCCTCACCTTGAGGGTCAGTTCACAAATCATCTCCCTTCCAGATCCCTTTCGTTCAGAGCTTTCTTCCTCTTCTCTCCAGTATATACTCACACATGCTATGTACACCCAGTAGAATGTAAACTCTTTTAGGGCAAAGACTTTTTCATTTTGTCTCAGTTCCCAAAACCCAAGGCCTTGAAACAGAAGGCAATTAATAAATGTTTTCTTAAATTGGATTAGAATAGAATAAGGAGATGCCAAATCAATGAATCTGATAAAAAGTATTACAGGAAAATTTACGTTCCTAGGTGCTCCCAAAATCAAAGATTATGGTGATGTCAATAAATAGTGCTTTCACATATGTGTGGTACAGTGGGAAAAGTCCTGGATTTGAAGTCTGGACCTGGGTTCAAATCCAGACTCAACACCACTAGTATGACCTCCATGGGCCTCAGTTTCCTAATCTAAAAAATGGGAGGAAGAGGTATCATTCTGGAAAGCAAATTAGAAGTAGTCCCAAAAAGTCACTAAATAGTGACTCAATGATATCGCTACAAGTCACATACTCTGAGGATGTCAAAGTCAGGGAAAAAGGATCTTTACGTACAAAAATATTTACAAGAATACTTTCTGTTGCAAAGAACTAGAAACAAAATTGGTACCCATTCACACCATTAGGCCATAAAAAGGGCTGGATTCAAAGCAATCCAGGAAGACTTGTATGAATTTTAGAGTCTAAGCTTCTTGAAGGCAGAGATTGTCTTTTGCCTCAGTATCTCCAGGACTTAGCAGAGTGCCTGGCACGTAGTAGGTGCTGAACAAACGTTTACTGACTGACTGAACTGATCCAGAGTGAAATGAATGGAACCACAAGAACACAATACAACTATGCAATAACTGGAATAATGTGAGGAACAAATAACTTTGGAAAATTTAAGAACTTTGAACAAAGCCATGACCAATTATAACTTCAGAAGACTGATGATGACTAATGAAGCAAGCTTTCTGTATTTTCACACAATGGTGAACTTGTTTTGCTTGATTATATTTACCTGTCATAAAAGTGGGCCTTCTGTTTGGAAGGGAGATGTTGAGGAGAGAGGAGCTAGTAGGGAGTGATTAAAAAAGAACTACAATTAAATTTTAAAATACAGACAGTTCAAAAAAGGGGACATATGACAGCTTATTAGTATGTCAAACTTATAGAATACAGCTTTTAAAAACTCTGCATAACAAGTTCACAGTTTTATATACAACCCTATTTTTCTGTTCTTCGTATAATGAAATTTTCATGTTTGTCAAGTTCATGATTTAACAAAATTTTTTTTTTTAAATGAGAGTTGGACTAGGTGACTTCTGAGGTCCCTTCCAGCTACGCACGCTTGTGATTAGTGTTGTCAGAAGACAATCTTGTCAAGGACACCAAAACTAACCATTATCAGAATGATCACTGAAGTTCAACAGCGCACTGATATTCTTACTTATGTAACAAATACTGAGACAAGGTTGAACATTTTTGGCTTAAGGCAAGTATGTCAGACAAAAGATTTTTCTATTTTCTACCAATATACTAACCACCAAGTTATTAAGCAAAGGCTTCAGCCACCATCAACTGCAGCATAAGTACACATTTTCATTTAACTATGTTTACAACTTTGAAAAGATTATATCACTTTCAACAAGAAGTTGGAAATATCAAAAATTATTAATATCTGCCAGTTAACTTCACTGCCTAAATTACTAATTGGCATAGTATTTTAAGCACAAATTAATGGACTGAGTCAGTTAAATGACAACCTGTATTCTCTTTCATCTGCAAAAGGTAGGAAGTTATTACTTCATAGGAAAATTGTTTTAACAGCAATTTTAAAAAGAACATTCTTTGTTCTCCTGTTGGCACATTTATAACTATACCTGCCATTTTTACCATCCAGCCTTATTTTCAGGGGAAAAAAAATTTTGGCCCTATCTATCTGAACCTATCCATTTAAATTGGAAGAACAAAAGAAATCTGTCGAAGGAAAATACTTAGTACTCAGAGTTAAAAACACAAAGAGTAGCATGGTACGAAGGAAAAGCACTGACTCTGGAATCAATACCACCTCTTTCTGCATGACTTTAGGCAAGTCACAAGTTTCCAGAAATTAGGGAGCTGCACTAGATGGCCTCAGGTCTCTTCCAGCTCAAGATCCTATGTACATGTTTTATAATTTCTACCTTGAGAAAAATTATAACCTACCTCACAGTGTTATGAAGATGCTTTGTAAACCTCTGCTAAGTTACAAATGTCTCATTTGATCCTCACAACAACTCTGGAAGACAGCTACTATACTTGTCCAAAATCACACAGCCTATAACTGTTTTGAGGTTCAATTTGAACTCAGGTCTTCCTAAGTCCAGGCCCTACTGTTCTAACCACTGCAACACCTGCTACTTGGAAACAGATTGTAATACCCTGGTGAGGGCCAATTTGGCTGGATCATAGTGTGTATAGGAAGCTGGAAAAGGTAAGAGACAGGTTTTCTAGGGCTTTAAATAGTGAACAAAGAAGTCTATATTTGATCCTGGAGAGAAGGAACCAAAGTGTAACATTTATCAAACCTGTGCTTTATGGTAGCTGTATGGAGAATGGATTGGAAAGGGGAGAGGGAGACTTGCTGCAGGGAGGTCAGTTAGCAAGTTATACCAGGAGTCCAAGTGAGAGGTGATAAGGATTTGAACTAGGAAGGTGGCCGTGTCAATGGAGAACAGGGGCCAGAGGGATGCCAGACATGTTGAAAAGGAAGAAAGACAATGTTTGGCAACACTATGTGGTGTAAGGGATAGTCAGTCCATGGGCAAATCACTTCATCTCAGCTTTGCCACTTACTACTTGTATACAATGTAAGGCAAGTCACTTCATTTCTTGGCCTTGGTTTCATTTGTAAACTGAAGGGGGTGGGACTAGATGCCCTCTAAGTACTTTATGTCTTTAGAGCTGTGATGCTGTAATATGTAAAATAGAGATAAACAGCATTTGCTTCACAGGGATATTGTGAAAATAAAACAAGAAACCTATGTTAACCTCTGTTAATTAATTTACCTGCTTTCTCATGCAGAGCATACAATGTAATACAACAACTTATTCAGGGTCCTACTGTAACCAATTACTGATAATAATGAATAGGTATTCTAAGTGGGCCCTGACAGCTGTGCTTTTCCAGTCTGTCTACTTTTCAGAAAGTATTTCATTTTCCTCTTTCACTGTCAGGCTATAACTTCTGGTGTGCTCTCCCCTACCAATTTGCTACTTTGGCCAAAATCCTGGATAACAGAGAAAGCCATTTAGAATCCTCTGTAAAGTTAAAACATTCTTTGTGAGGGTCTATCCTATAAATAACATACACAAACATACCCTTTTATATTTCTGGATAGGTGAAATGTCATTGTATTATGAAAACATTTGAAAAAATTAGAAGGTGTATAGGATCAGCTAAATGCAATTGTTGTAATTCATATTTACAAATTCTGAGAAGACATTTTGAAAATCTACTATTATAAGCACTTTTACTTCTGCAAGTGGAAAAGAATAATGTTCAATATAATCAAAGTACTATCTTACCTGTTTTTTTTTCCCCAAAATACCAAAAGAACATTTTTTCAGACACAGGTAAGCTAGAAAAACATTTATAATTCTCTATTACCTATGCTAATGGAGAACAGCTATAATGTAAGAAATTCAGAATGAATTTCCAAAACCAAACTAGGGATTTTAAATTCCCCTTCCAATAAAACTTTAGTAATATAAAAAATAAGAAAACTGAGATTCAATCCCTTTCATTATTTCTATTTATTTCCACATATATAGTCACACAATACAAGCTGGATGGCAGGTTCTGATTAAATGGGAATTAACTGATTTGTGACTACAGTAGCTCTGAAACTCATCATGAGATTCATACAATTGTTAAAACGAGTGTCAGAATAGTGTAAAAGTTTAGTTAAAATTCTGATTATAAGCTCTCAAAACCAAAACATCTAAGTATGAAAATTCTCATTCTGATCAGAGTACTCCTCCCCACACTGTATCCGGCAGAAATTCCACCTCTGCATTAAAAGTACAGCGGGAGTTGTCAAAACTCCAACTCTGATAACAGAATTCTTTAATTTCAAATTACAGTCCACATATTATGACCAAAATTTCTAAATTACTCTAAAATACTAATAAAAACAAAGTCTTTTCAAGGAGGTATATCGGCAAAATGCAGCTGAGTTCACAATTTCAATAACGTGATTACAGAAGGATAAGAAAGTCAAATAGTAGAAAAGAATAAAACAGGAAACACCCCATTTACCTGCAAAATGCAAATATCAAATCTGTTTCAAGAAAAAGTACACCTATAACATTAAGATAGCAGTATACAACACAGCATACAATGTAATTGCTGGATCTTTGTCTTTTTTTTAAAAGAAAGCTCACCACAGTAGTGAACCATTTTTTGCAAAGCACTCTCCCTCCAAATCAAAATTTATTGTTAATCACTTACAGAAGAGAATGAAAATGTTGGGATTCTAACTTTCCTTTGTTACAAGTTACTCTTATCTTAAGTAAGAGTTAGCAGGTATTAGGGTGTGTGGAATGCCCTTGTCATATTGTGTAAGAGGTAAAGTAAATGGTTAGATCACATGATTAAAAATGCAGAACTGTTAGGGTGTAGGGAAACTGCTTTTTATCTGCTGACTATAAACCTTAGTTCAGTTATTCCCAATCTTTTAGAGTTGTAACAGTATCAGCTCCCCTCAAATGCTGAATAACAATTAAGAATATGCCAAAACAAACTTTCCCCCCCCAAAAGAACAGAAGCAAGGGGGAAATCTGTGACATCTCTTTGAGTTAGCTAGATATACCTTAAGACTCAGGGGTTGTAATTGGTGAGCCGAGTTACATTTATAGACTACTTTGTCCATATATTTCCCTAAAATAATTTAAAAAGTGTATCCCCCAAGTACTGGAAATAACATATTTCAGTAACATATAAAGATGAACAAACTAGGCTTGTGATTAATTTTTAAACCATTAAATTCCTTTTCACTTTGGCCCCAACAAGCACTCAAGTTTTTCAGGATCTAACCATCTGAACCACTGACTATTACTAAAAACTAAAGTTAACAGATAAATTCATGCTGTCATAATACTTAGTCTTAGTTTAGGCAAAGAATGATACCTGAGACTAGGACAGTCAGTTGGATGTGTAATAGTATGTTTTATACTTGATTAGAAACACTGCTGAAAAGGTGAGGATAAAATTAGTATTTTACAAACTGCTGACACCTTGTTCTAAAAGAGTAACCAGAAAACTGTTCCATCTCCACAGTTCCATACTAACTGTATGACCTTGGATGTGTCACTAAACTCCCTCCCCCAACCAAATGTTCATTTATAAAATGAGCAGATTGGACTACATGATCACAACAACACTTTTAAATCTAAAATTCTAAGAATTATTTCCAGTGGCATCTGAAAATCATCTGGAAACATAATTTCAAATATTACTCAATCTTCACAAATTCTCTTAAATTCTGACTTTCTACTTCTTTGAAATGGAAAGAATGCCACCTACCTTAAGGTGTTGTTTGAATAAATTAGTTAATATTAAGTACTGTGTAATTAAGCTATTATTGGAATTAAATTTTTACATGCTATTCACAACTAGGATTATGCAATAGGAAGTGCTCAGCAGAGTCACCTCCAGAGTGACTAAAATTGTTCCTTCATTCCTGTCTTTATATTCAGGTTAAAGATTCACTGTTACGCGGTGATTCTTATTTATTTTTTGGTCTATCACCAGGGTTCTGGCATTGACATTTAGGAGAAAAAGTCTGTTACTACCACCAAAAGTAGGAATAATACTAGCCGCAAAGGAAAACAGCCTACGCACCATATTCCCTGAAAGGTTGGCCTCAGATTGCAGTATTAGTGGCCAAACACTAAATTTTTATGATAAGGTATTTACTTTGCAGTGTTGTTAAATGAGGTTCTTCTACAAATGTTGAAGGTAATTTCCCTTGACCCAAGATGTGGCATGGGGTGGGTGAGGGTGGAGAGAAGGTTGAGAATTGAAAGTGGAATCAGAGAAGTTGGGTTGAAGTCCCAGCTTCCTCAGTGGTGTGACCTTGGGCAAGTCACCTCACTTTCTAGCCCTTGGAGTACTCACCCACACCCATAAATAAAAAGGTTGATAATACTCTTACTACCTAAACTTATAGGGGGCGTGAGGTTAAAATGAGTTTATACAGCACTTCATATAATGCTACATAAACAAGATGCTATTATAAACCGAGGGCGCTTCCAGTCCCCAGTCCCAATTCTCCTGATAAGGAACAGAAACTGGGATATGCTGATAAAAACTCCCCTTCGCCTTTCTTCCTCCTCGGCAAAATGACTCAAACACTTCGGTTCTCAATTCATTCCCCTTCTCCAGCCTCGGTCTCTGGTCTCTCACTATACTGTAACCTCCCTGCGGGCAGGAAGAGAATGGCTTTTTTCCACCTCTGTATCCCCGCTCCAGCCCTCAGAATCAGGCCCGGGCAGGCGAACAGGAGGCTGGCTGTCCGAGGGACGAGCACCGACTCTCACTCGGGTGCCACGGCCTCCCTGGGCTTCGGTTAAATAAAGTAAGGCATTACAAGAGGTGGTCTTTAAGGTCCCTTACAGCTCTACCCTAGGACTGCATGTGATCGACCGTCTCTGCCCGGGGGAGGAGGGGAACAACCTGTATTAAGACTTTTTTTGTGGGGGGTGGAAGAGGAAGAACGAAGGAAGCTATGCAGAGCGTATGAGAAGAAAACCCGAGTTCAAATCCTGCCTCCGACACTTACTATCCCTCCAGCCTCAGGTTCCTCGTCGGTGGAAAGCGGGGGTGGGCCTCGAGGGTCTCTAAGCCCCCCCATCCGCTCAGATGCTGTAATACTAACAAAAGATCCGCAGACACCCCCATGACCCACCGCCCCCCCCAGACCGTACCCCGGGTCTCGCGGAGGAAAAAGGGAGGCTTTGCGGCGGGCGGCCCTGGGCCTTCCTGCCTGGCTGGCACACAGGAGCCTCAAGGAGCTTCTCCGACTCGGCTGTCGCCTCTCTCGCCTCCGCGGCACCCAAGCCCCCAGCGTCGAGAGAGATCCGAAGCTCCCGGCCTCCCTGCCCCACCCCAACCCCCGCCGCCCGGCCCCGGCCCCAGGCTCCGCGCTCCCGGCCGCCCCCTCACAGGCCTACACCCCGTGGGCCTCCCTCAGTCGGAGCCACGGCCTTCCTCGCCGAGGGCCGCCCCGCCTGGGCCCGGCCTGCTCAGGCCCCGCTCCCGTCACCTCCCCCGCGCGGACCCCTGGCGCCGGGGAGGGCCGCGGAGCGGCAGGTCGGGGTCCGGGGTGGCGGAGGGAGCCTCGCCTTACCTCCCCGCTCCTTAGCCTCGGGCTTCCCGTCTCCTCACCCGTGAGCGGCTGCCGCTCCTTCTCTTTATCGGCTCTCCAGGCGTTGGTTTCGCTCCCACAAGATGGCGGCTCCCGACGGCAGCCACGTCAGTGCCAGGGAAGGCCGTGGGGGGGGCTGGGTAATCGGCGGGCTGCGTCACCGCTTCGCTCCGCCCACTCCCCTACTTCCCGCCCCACCCTTCCCTCTATCCCCTGACCCCTCCCTCCCTCAAGATTGCGGGCTAAGCGCTTTCGAGCCCAGTTGGCCCCTTCTTACCTCGCTCCTCTCACTCCCGGGGTCCTCCGCGTCGTCCGCCTTGTGCGCACGCTCACAGGCCGCTCTCCTACTCCTTTCCACTTTTCTTATGCGCACGCGTGCGTAACTCTCTCTTTTTCCTCTCTGCCCTGCCTATGTCAGACCGCTTCCCTGGTGCTATCCACCCTGGACCCGGAGATCGCAGGCTGCGCATGCGGCCTAGATCTCTTACGCTCCCTGCCCTACTTCCCGGGAGCCTCTGTGGGGGCCGGGGCAGGTGGTGGTCGGCCTCGTTTTTCGCCACGTAAAGTTCGTATATCGAAGCTCGAGAAACAAAAAACACTTTTAGATTGCCACCCTACCCCGCCTCACTAATCTGACTTGTTTGTTAATTGATTCCCTGGGGAAATGCATTAAGAAAGCGATGCTTCAACAGCCCCCTCCCCATTCTTAGTTTATCTCCTTAAAAGAAGGAAATTTTTCTTCCCAAAATGCTTACATGCCGGGGTCGTGCAAACTGGGGACACTTCTAAGCAACCAAACGTCCTCCCTAAGTCTTCCTTTAAACCGGTTCTCATACTGCATCTTCTCCCAGTGTGGTCACCCACCTTCACTGCTCCCACTTTGGCTTATTAAGGTCCTTCCTAAGGGACTGGACGGGATGCTCCAGCTGGGGAGATGCCAGCCGGGACTTTGACTCTCTTCCCGGATGCTGTGCCTCTATTGATGCAGCTGGAGCTCGAGTGAATTTTTCTGTCTTTAAAGGAAACTGAGGTCTGGAATGGCACAGTGACTTCCTGGAGGCCACACAGCTAATAAATGTCACAGCTGGAAGCTGGCCCCCTGGCCGGCCAAATTCAAGTCAAGCTGCCTCCTTCCTTCTGGTCTTGATCAAATGAGATAATGATAGAGGCACAGCCCCTTGCAAGGCTTCAAGCTCTGCAGAAGTGCTAGATCATCAAAAAACTGCTTATTAAGGCCGTACTATGTGTGCCAGGCACTAAGCACCAGGGAAATGAAGAAAGGCAAAAGACTGGTTTTCCCCTTGAGGAGCTTACAATCCATCGATCATCATTATCATCATCATTATTAATATTATAATAATATATAATTTATATTATATACTGCATATTATGTAATATACAGTATATAATTTTATAGAATACATTATAATATATTACATAATATACAGTATAATAATATCATAATCTTTCTTCCACATTGACCAGAGCTTAGCACTGGAGAAGAGTCGATCCTCAATTTGTTGTTCATTTAGAATTACAAACTGAATATGCAAGGTTAAAGGGTCAGCTTTCTGGAGTTAGATTATATAGGGTGTCCCAAAAGTCTCAGTGCATTTTTTTTGAAGCTAAAAGTTAAGTTTTAGTTTTAAGCTTAAAAACTTCACTAAGACTTTCAGAGGGGCAGCTAGGTGGTGCAGTGGATAGAGCACTGAGCCAGGAGTCAGGAAGACCTGAGTTCAAATCCAGTCTCGAATGTTTACTAGCTATGTGACCCTAAGCAAGTCACTTAACTGTTTGCCTCAGTTTCCTCATCTGTAAAATGAGCTGGAGAAGGAAATGGCAAATCACTCTAGCATCTTGGCCAAGAAAATCCCAGATGGAGTCAGGAAGAGTCGGACATGGCTGGACAACAAAAAAGCCTTTTGGGACACTTTGTATATCATCATCAAGTTAGATCTAAAAGAGAGGTCCAAACCTCTCCCTTTCAACATTAAGTGCCTAATATGGAAGAGGCACTGCGCAAAGTTAGAATGAGGATGCAAGAAGAAACAAAAGGCAGTCCCTATCCTCAAGGGGCTTACAGTCTAACGATGAAGAAAAAGGCTTACTGGTGAAATAATTTATCCAAGATCACCTGGATAACAAGGAAAAGAGTTGGAATCCCAACCAGCAAAGACTCTTTCCTCTGTGTTCCCCACTAGGCTACTTTGGAATAGGTCTGGGCCCAATTATGAGGTTCCAGGTTAGAGGAGGTAAGACTTTCCCAACATAATGTTTCAGGCCACCATTTTGAAGAGTTATTGAGTCATGGGATCATAGCTTTAGAGGTGGAAAGGGACCTAGCAGTCATTCTGTCCAACACCCTCATTTTACAGAGGAAGCAGAGGTTTAGAGAAAAAATGTCGCTTACCTCCGATCACACAGGTAATAAGGATGCAGCTAAGTGGCACAGTAGATAGATCGCTGGGCCTGGAATCAAGAAGACCTGAATTCAAATCTAGCCTCAGGCACTTAGTAGCTGTGTGATCCTGGGCATGTCACTTAACCTCTATTTGCCTCAGTTTTCTCAGATGTAAAATGGGAATAATAATAGTACCTACTTCAAAAGGTGAGGATCAAATGAGATAATACTTGTAAAACATTTAGCAATGCCTGGTACATTGTTGTTGTTCAGTCGTTTTTCAGTGGTGGCTGACTCTTCATGACCCTGTTTGGGGTTTTCTTGGTAAAGATACTGGAGTGGTTTGGCATTTCCTTCTCCAGCTCATTTTACAGATGAGGAAACTGAGACAAACAGGGTGAAATGACTTGCCCAGGGTCACACAGCTAATAAGTGTCTTGAGGCCAGATTTGAAATCTGACCTCAGGTTGGGCACTCTATCTGCTGCACCACCTAGTTACCCACCTGGCACATAGTAGTAGGTGATTAAGAAATGATTGTTTCCTTCCCCCACCATTGTGCCATCATAATGAAAGACTGAAGATTTGTAGGGGTGACTTGAGGCAGAAAAACAGACATTTCAGCAAAACACTCACTGTGTCCTGCCCCCATCTGATACTGACCACTGACCTCTCTGTCTTAAATCTCCAGTCTGGTCTCTAAATTCCCACTTCTGTCTTAGACCTCTAGGTTTTGGTTTATACATACTTGTATCTCATCCCTGGTAATAGCATGGTGATAAGAGGTGAGGTTACAGAGTTGTTGAAATAAAAATCATCAATGAGAATTTTAAAATATTTACCATGTGGCAGACACAATGCTAAGTATCAGGGTTACAAAAAAAGGTAAAAAACAATTTCTGCCCTCAAGGAGCTTAAATTCTAGTGGGGGACACAACATGTGAATAACTCATATGCCCAAGATATATTCAATGTAGATTGAAAGTAATTTCAGAGAAGAAGGCACTATCAGCTGGGGGGACTGCAAAAGTCCTCCTGCAAGAGATAAGATTTGAGCTGGGTCTTCTAGGAAGCCAGAGAAACTAAGGCAGCACCTCGGGGAATAGTTAGTCCAAAGGCAAGGAGATGGGGGATAGAGTATTGTGAGAAACAGCAGGCATCTAGGCCCAGGACTCTATTCATTGCACCCACCTACCTGCCTATAGATATCATAGGCATGAAAGAGATGATAATTGAACCCACAGGATCAGATGAGATTGCCAGGTGAGATTGTATGGAGTGAAATGAGAAGGGGGCTCCGAACTTGGGGGATCCCCAGAGAAGTGCAGGAGCCAGCTCAAACCACCTCAGGAAAGCCTGTTGTTAAATTTTCAATGAGAGTATTTTCACCTGGGAAATCAGCAAACACTACAAATTAGGGCTTGATGTATCGTTTTGTCTGAGTTTAAGAAAGTGATGGCTAACACTTTGTTAATACAGATTAAATTTAAAAGTGTGCCAGGGGACATACTTTCCCCTCCCCTACCCCTCTCCTCAGAGGACCAGTTGTTAAATATTTACCAGCACATCGCTGGAGGCACACTATTAGAGTGCGTGAAAATGAATGAAGGGCCAGCAACAGGGACTGAGAAGGAGCATTTAGACTGATAGAAGAGAACGAGGAGAGATCAGTGTCTTGAAAACCTTGAGAGGAGAGAGCATCCAGGAGGAAAAGGTGATCAATAGTGTCAAATGCTTTAGAGAGGTCAAGGAGGAAGACTGAGCAAAGACCACTAGATTTGGCAATTAAGGGTATTGATAGTTTCAGTTGAATGATGAAGTCAGAAGTCAGATTTCAGAGAAAGTGGAGAGGAAATAGGGCACTGAAGGGGATTTTACAATCCTTAAAGACGCTATTGAAATGGGAATTACTGTTATTATCACCAGTATATATCAGCTCCCTTTTGGAGAAGAAGACATTGGCCTCATTCATTCACTTCCTCAAAAGGCCAGAAGGCTTCAAAGCAGAGAGAAGTGACCTTTGGCTGGGCAGATAGAAGCCATTGCCTCTGCCGGTGTAAAAGGATTGGGTTGTATGAGATATAAGGCAGTGAGTGCCTCCCATAGGGGCAGAGCATTACCTTCTTGATAAATCTCATGTCATTCATTTAGGATTTCCTTCCATTTCAGACCGAAGCCCTTTCACAACTGCTGATCCTCTGTGGTTCTTGACTATACTGGTAGGTTTGACACTCAATGTGCTAGAAGCCTTCTTTGATTTCTCCAAACATCTCCAGGGTACCCGTGAAGCACCCTAGCTGTCCACCTGTCTTTCCTTACCTTTGACCCCCATCTTTTCTTCAGGTCATACTCATTTTTATAGTGTTTTAAAGTTTCTAAAAGACTTTTGTGATAACACCCTTATGAGGTAGATACTTGAAGTATTTGTAGCCCCATTTTAATTTTTTTCTTTTTATTCTGAACTTGACCCTCTTCTCTTCCCCATGTCTCCTCCCTCCCCCTATCCCAGAGGTTTTACTCTTTTCTTTTACTCTCCCTTTCACTCTCCCTCCCCTCCCCCCAATGCTGTTATTTGTTTATGTTTGATCCTGACGCTTATGACTTCTCCATCACCTATCCTTTTCACTTTCATAAACTCCCATCTCATATACTCTCCCTGTCAATAGGCTCACCTGACCCTATTGAGTATACATATACATATATATAGACGAGTATACATAAATTCAACCGACCCTGTTGAGTTGAATATATCTCTATACCATGTTTTGTGTGTGTGTGTGTGTGTGAATGTGTTTCAAATTTCTTTTATCCAGTTGAGTTAAAAGTGAGGCTTATGGGATGCTTGTTCCTCCCACTCCCACCCCATCCTCCATGCGTGTGTCTTTTCATCTCATGCACCCCTATCATGTGAGATAGTGAATTCTCTCCTCTTCCTCTTTTCCTCCCCAATATGGTATGGTACCCCTCCTAGTTCCCTCTGCTCCTAAGACCATCAAAATAGGACAAAGACAAACCTTTCCTCCACCTGCTCCCTCTCTTCTTTAGTTTCCTTTATTATCTTTGAAGATATTAAAGTTCTGAGAATATACTTGTTTCTTCTCTCCTTTAAATATAAACAACTAATCATCACATGGTCCCTTTCAAATGTGTGTGCTTTTCTGTTTCTCTTGTTTCCAGTACAAAGGATTTACTCATTTTTAGCCTTTCCATCAGGAAAATTTTATTAAAGGCCCATTTTTGGCCCTGTAGAATATACTTAGTTTTTCTGGATAGATTATTCTTATTTGTAAGGCTTTTGGAGTATTATATTCCAAGATCTCCTCTCCTTTATGATGGCAGGTGCCAAGCCTTGGGTTATCATGATTATGGCTCCTTGATGCTTGAATGCTTTCTTTTTTGATTGCTTGAAGTGCTGGATTTTAGCTAAGATATTCCTGAAGTTTTTATTTTGGGATTTCTTTCAGGAGATAACTGGTAGATTCTTCCTATTTTCATTTTATTATCTGGTTCCAAATATAACATCCAAACTTTTTTTTTTGGTCATAATTTTCAGGTAGTTCAATCTTATATAATCTCTTTGATCCTTTCCAGGAAAGTTGTTTTTGATAACATGTACCTTATATTTTCTTCCATTTTTTCAATTTTTTGATATTTTTTTTTGTTAACATTTCTTGTTGTCTCATGGAGTTGTCCCAATCTAATTTTCAGGGAGTTCAGTTCTGGAGTAAGGTTTGCCACTATCTCTTCTAAGGTATTAATTCTTTGCGCCATTTTTTTCTCCTTAGCTATTCCATTTTGTATCTCTTGTTTCAATCTGTTCCAGATATTCTTGTGGCAGTGAGGTAGTGAAGTGAATAGAGTGCTGGGCCTGGAGTCGGGAAGACTCGTCTTCCTGAGTTCAAATCTAGCCTCAGAAACTTACTAGCTGTGTGACCCTGGGCAAATCACTTAACCCTATTTGCCTCAGTTTCTTCCTGTATCATATACATAGAGAAGGAAATGGCAAACCACTACAAAACAACTCTTATGGCTAAGACGTTCTTAATCTCTGAGGCTCCACTTGGACTTGTGGAGTTACTCTCTTCTGGGTATTTATCTTTTGGGCTTCTTTCAGCCCAAAGAATTTCTTTGTTGCTTGTTTTTTCCTTTTCTTTTCTCATACCTCCAGCCTCAGTTTCTAGATGAAGAGCTTGCACATGGATCACACTCTGCTCCCACACTCCTGGATGGTATATAGTAAGCACTGACTGATCCTGTATACGATGGCTAAGACTAGATATCATCTTCTGTAGGAGCTGTGGAGACTGGCTGCCAGGATGCTGGGTCAGGCGCCCACTGCTTAAAGCTGGTCTGGCCTTTTCTCCTGCTGCTGATTGGGTCCTTGGGGGTCACCCTGTGCTGAGTGCTGCTCTGGTCCTGTCTCCTGCCTCACATAGTTCCCCGTAGCTACCCAATGATGGGCACTGATCTGGCCTTATTAACTCCATTTTAAAGATAGAAAAATAGAAACTCAGAGACACAAAGTTATTTCCTGAATAATGTTAGAGTCAGGACTTGGATCCAAAATCAGGTCTTTTTTTCTTCTCCAAGAATTAAAAATAGTAGACCCACTTGCCTTACTTCACGTCCAACCCAACTCACCAATCCCATCACAACTTTTCAAAACCATTCTCCTCTTATTGCCATTCTTCTTCTCACCACCTACCTCTGGACCTTTGTTGATGTTAGTCTTCCCACCTGGAATCACTTCCTGCCCAAATCATT
>NW_020954645.1:357385-357789 GCF_900497805.2 Vombatus ursinus
TGGATAGAGGGTAAACCTCAGAGTCAATTAGACTTAGCGTTTACCTGAGCATCTAGCATAACAAGTGCTTAATATCTGATAATTCCTACTGGAGGTGGTATAAAGGTTACATAAGACACAGTCCCTGTCTTCTGGTCTCCTTGAGTCTAATGAGGAGATAACTATAATTACAAATAATATATAAGTGCCTCTGAGAGTTGTAAATGAAATGTTAAGTGGGTGAGTGGGGTCCTGCACCCAGAATATGATCCATGGGGGGATTTAGGAAAAATTTCTGGAGGAGATGACCTTTGAATTAGATCTTATAGGATTGATAGGATTTTCAATGGGGTAGGGAGAGTGTAAATAGAAAGATGTCCCTAAGCTTTGGGAATAGTGGCGGGGGGGGGGGGGGGGGGGGGGGG
>NW_020954645.1:357808-361067 GCF_900497805.2 Vombatus ursinus
AGTGTGAATGATGAATCCTCTGAAGTGGTTACATGAATTGATACTATTGGAAGATATAATTATATAAAATATGTCAATTGCTTCTAGACCAATGAAAAAATGCAGTGAGAATTTCTATGCTTCCACTTCTTCCAAGGATTGATTAATACAAAATCTGGCAGAGCAAGATCTGTGATTACTTGATGTTTCAATCCACTTAAACTCTCTCAGACTTAGTTTTGTCATCTGTGAAATGGGGGTAATAATAGTACCTGTCTTGTAGGGTTGTTGTGAGGATTAAATGGGGCAGCAAATAGAAAGTACTTTCTTTGCAAGCTTTAAAGTCCTATATAAATGTGAGCTATTTATCATCATCATCATCGTCATCATCATCATCATCATCATCATCATCATCCTGAAGAGTCTTGAATAGTAAAAGGTTTGATGTTTGCTTAGACATCTTCATCTCAGTCCCCTTGCTCACACTGGAAGTCCTCCGCATTTGGAATGCCCTTCCCTCGCCTTCTTTGCTGTGTCCACATACATTGTGAGTACCAGTTAACATCCCACCTCATAGAGCCCTAGATATCAGCTGGGACCATGGTATAGAGAAGAGTGCGCTAGATGTGGAGTCAGGAGAGATGAGGGTTCAAATCCTGCCTCCCAAAGTTGCTAGTTGTTTATTACCTGAATGTAGTAGTTTTCTCCATCTGCAAAACAGGGAGGTAGGATTGTTGTGAAGAAAGTTCTTTGAAAACCTCAAGGCATTATTTATGCTAGTGTGAATTATGATTAAGGGCGGATGGAAATGAAAACAGTAGAATATAAGATACCAGACTGGGAAGAGGCTTTATCCCAGGATTTGGAATTGAGAGGGACCTTAGAGATTATCTGGTTGGTTTTACAGATTTACAGTTAATTGAAGACTGAAAAGTTAAGCGGTTTGCCCTTGGTTATTTGGTGATCAAGGGTCTATGAAAGGGCTTTGAGTTGAGGAGGAGAGGAGGATTATGGGAGTTTTTGCCTAAGTAGGGTGGGGCTAAGGAAAGTTATTACTTTGACTTTATCATCTTTGATCAGGCTAGGAAGGCTTCCTGGAGGAGCTAGCCTGTTTGAGTTATTAGGCTGAGGTTAGGACCATGGCACTCCCAGGCAGGTTTCCAAGAGAGCACAAGGGAGCCCAGGATGCTTTTGTGAATGGATGTTACAATCAGCTGCTGCTGGGGACTTCCCCTCTGTCCCCCTCAGTAGCTTAGGGCCCCAGGGTTTCTCTGAACTTCTCCCCCACACCCTTTCCTCTCTGTAAGCTGTGGAAGAGTTTGTTTGTGACAACTGTTACTACAATACGTTACTTCCCCCTTCCCAAGGGGCCCACAATTGTCCTCTGACTATTGGACAGAGTCCGGCACTGGCCCCTGTTGGGAGGAGCAAGGGTCTGGATGAGAGAACTGCTCAGAAATCTCCTGCTTATTCTCTTGGGTGCCTCTTACCTGACTACCCTACTCACTCCAGTGGGAAGGGCTCTAGACAGAGCCTACTACAACAAACACCTTCACTCTATGGGATAAGATACAAACAAATTATCTTGAGAAACATTCATGGGATCATAGGATTTAAAGCTGGGAGGAACATTGGAGATCCTCTAAAACAAGCCCTTCATTTAAGAGATAACCAAACAGGCCCAAGGGAGGAAAGTGATTTGCTTAAGGCCACATATTAGCTTGTAAATAACTGAGCCAGGAATTCAAATCCAGATTCTCAGAATATCAGATAGCAGAGGACCTTCGAGGCCATTTGGTCCAACGTCTACCTGAAATGGGTACTTCTACTTCTCTCCTATGATAGCCTGCATGATAGTCTGCACGATTGGTCATTCAACCTTTGCTTGAAGACTGTCAGTAAGGGGGAGCCCACTACCTCCTCAAAAGTCCACAGTACTTTGGGATACATTTCACTTTTGATTGGGTAGTCCATGCACGAGACCTCAATATCTTGAGGGGCCCTGGGTCACGCTATTCACTTTACTATGGTTTCCTATCCAGTCTGTTTAATCTCTGTATCAGCTGCCTTGTTTTCTTGTGGGTCCTCCCTGCTGTTTCTAGTACTCCTTGTGTTTTATCTTTTCACATTAGAAAGTAAGCTTTTCGAGAGTAGGGACTGTCTTGTTTGTATCACCAACTTTCAATACCTGGCACATATTTGGATCTAAATCTATCTGTCTATCTATCTGTCTGTCTGTCTGTCTATCTATCAATCTATCTCTCTATGTATGTCTGTCTATCCACTTATGTATCTATTTATCTATTATCTATCTCCCTATCATCTTTAGTTATATAGCACCTGCCATGTGGCAGGCACTGTGCTAAGTACTTTACAAATATTATCTCATTTGATCCTGACAACAGCTCTGGGAGATAGGTGTTATTATTATCCCCAATTTACAGTTGAAGTAACTGAGGCAAAAAGAGATTAACTGACTTGCCTAAGGTTACATAGCTAGTAAGTATCCGAGGCCAAATTTGACAGGACTTCCAGGCCCAGTGCTCTGTATACCTTGCCACCTATCCATTGTCTGCTATCATCTATTTATCTATCTCTAATAGGAAATTTTTGCTTATATCAAGCAGAAATCTGCAACTCTGAAACTTCTATATGTTCTTCTTTATTTTATTCATGGCAGCCCTTTGTATCTGAAAGTAGCTTTCATATCCCTCCTAAATCTCTTCTCTAGACTGAAAGTTCCTAGTTCTTTCAATTAAACCTTATATAACATGTTCTCTAGGGATTTCCCATCCTGATTACCCTCCTCTGGTAAAGTTCTAAACTCCTACCTTCCTAAAGTGGAATACCCAGAAACTGAGCCCAATCCTGCAGACCGCAGCCAGACCAGGACAGAAGACAGCTGTTCACTGCCTTTCAGATTCTAGATCCTTTCTTAATGAAGCCTACCCATTCACTGAAGGCAAAATCAAATGTCTAGATGCCTTCCCTCTTACACCTCAGTTAGTAAAGAACTTTCTACCTCAGATCATGCAGAGTTTGCACCTTTCTAATCTACTCATCAGGGAGAGTGATTGAGTAATAAAACTACTGAGTTTGGAGTCAGTGGCCCTGGGTTCAAATTCCAGCTCTGCTATGTACTGTGTGTGTGTGTGTGTGTGTGTGTGTGTGTATGAGAGAGAGAGAAGCAGACAGATAGGTAGACGGACAGACAGATAGATGGACAGAAAGACAGAGAGAGAGAGAGAGAGAGAGAGAGAGAGAGAGAGAGAGAGAGAGA
>NW_020954645.1:361082-368537 GCF_900497805.2 Vombatus ursinus
TTCAACTTCTCCAGGCATCATTTTCCTTGTCTATAAAACAAGGGATTAGGTTCATATGATATCTAAGATCTTTTCTAGGTCTATATCCTAAGTATTGTTTTGTATTATAGTTAACGCTTATTTTATCTCCCTTACAAGACTTCACTCTCAAAGTGAACAGAGATTCACCCTTTCTACCTCCCCTGATATATAGCACACAGGCCTTCAAAGTCCTCCGTGCTACATCTTTCTATTATATCACCCTAGTTCTCATAATTTTGCTACAAGTTTCACAAACTGCAAAACTAGAATAGACATCATTTGGTGGTGGTGGATTTGGGGGTGTTTGTATTCTCCAGGCTCATCATCTATGGCAGGCCTGAGCCCTCACAAAAGACTATTAATTGTGAGATTATTTAAGAGCTATGCTGACTGGATTGCTAGGTCTCTTTATATGTATATAATAGAGGCCATTAAGAACAGTGTCACATGGACTTTATTGGTGGTACTCTTTAGTGCAAGGCACTGGGGGAGACGCTCAAAAGGACAATGCTTGAGTCTCTCCAGAGAGCTTTCTATATAATTCAGGATACAGATGTGCCAAGTGTACCATAGGTGATTTTCTGAGGATGGCGAATCTTTAACTGGGAGGAGAATGTAAAGGGTGTTGAGCATTCCTGGAGATGAACTGAGCTCCATCTGGCCAGATGTGCTCAGTATTCATGAATGTGTATTTTGGGGGCAGCTAGGTAGAGCACCGGCATTGGATTCAGGAAGACCTGAGTTCAAATCCGGCCTCAGACATGTAAAAACACTTACTAGCTGCGTGACTCTGGGCAAGTCACTTAACCCCATTGCCTAACCAAAAAAAACAAAAAAAACCATGTATTTTGGGAGATGAAATACTCCCCTTATTAGTTACTTTGGCTCTTTAGCTGTCAAGGGAAGAATGTTGACTTCTGAGCTAGGAAGAGTAAGTAGCCCACCCAGTAGGTCCTATTACTCTCTTCTCACTCTTTGAGCCTGTGGGGAATGCTATGATGGTCTCTCTTAGAATTGTAGAAGAGGGGTACAGAGGGGAGAGGTTCCTCTGCCTCCTTGGCAGCTCCAGCAGCTACTAGCACGTGGCCATCTAGGGGAGCCTGAACTTGCTTCCTTTTCTAATTTCAGAAGTTCCTGGGTCTCTCAGTTAGGGCTGGCTAACCCCAGGAGGAGTTGGGTTTTTTTGTTTTTTTTAAACAATGTCCTTCTCTGAGAAGATAACCACTGATAGGAGGGTGAGCCCGAGCCACGCCGTGGCTGTCCGGGAGATATGTTGGACCTTGCAGGACCAGGTCCAGTGCAGAGCCAAGGTAAGGTCAAAATGTCTGTTCAGCAATCCCACAAAAACGTTTCAAATTTTAATGTTTGCTTAATAAACCTCCCTGGAGTAGGAGAGAAGTTGTGGGTTCCTCTCTCATGCCTTATGTCTTTGTCATCACACCCTACAAGTCTTTCGTGTTTTAGGTATTTCTTTTGTTTGAGTGGAGGAAAGAAATAGCAGTCAAACTGGATCCACATTATACACTGAGTCCTTCTGATCCCTCTTGGGAAGACCCTACCCTAGAGCCAAGCCCAAGCTTGAAGTGGGCATAATGAAGAGACTTTGAAAAACAGCCTGGCCGCTCACTTCCGTGAGTGAGTCTACCCAGGAATGAATGAACCCAGTCTGTGTGTGAACCCAGAGCAGATCTGTAATGGGAGACAGAGCCCAGGAGATTTGTTGCTGTGCTATTCATTGTTATTACCATAGGTCCTCCTTATCTGATACATTGGTTCTCAAAGTGTGATCTGGGTACCCTTACCCTGTTTGGGGGTCTGTAAGGCCAAAACTGTTTTCATAATAATATTAAGATATTTCAGATTCTAATATAATAAAAAAATAGTTATAATCCATATAAATACAAACTCTTTGGGGAGTATCCTCAGTAATTTTTAAGCATGTACAGGGGTCCTGAGACCAAAAAATTTGAGCACCTCTGATCGAGCACGTACAAAACACTCTTCTCATAACAGGCCAGTGCAGTCAGTAGTATAGGCGGTATCGTCCTTGTTTTACAGATAAGGAAACTAAGGCCCAGAGAGGGCAATGTCATAGCTAGTAAGTGGCAGAGCTGGACACGAACTCCATCTTTCAGCTTCCCCTCACCTCATTAATCCTCTCCTCTGCTGCCCAACTTGAACTAATATTAATTTTGGAAGAATTTATTGGCAAGAGAGGATTCAAGTTTCAATATTTATATCCATCTAGGATAGCAGCAGAATGTTCCCATGGTTTCTGTGGCTTACTAGGCAGCTCTCAAGCTTATAAAATGTCTATAATAATAATAGCTAATATTTGTACTGTACTTTAGTGCTCCTTTGAGCCTTATAACAACACAGTGAGGTAGGCATCATAATTTCCATTTTAAATGTATCCAAGAGCCCAGGATCCATCACAGGCTCTGGACTCACATGGACTGGGTGCCATCCTGAAGGTTGACCACCAAGACCATCAGTTTCTCTTTTAGTCACTCTCTTACCACTTGAATAAAACACTGAGGAACCCTGAAGAGAACTTAGGTCTAGGTTTCCCCAAATGTGAATAGTAACGGGACCCGACATACACGGGTGGGCAGTGTAGATTTCAAGTATGGGACAGCTGTTGTTTCAGCTACCACAGAAAAAGCATGACCTATGAAAGACTCGCAAATGTCCGTAAACAAATATAGAGGCATAAAATACTCAGAAAGCCCATTAGACTTATTAGCCCTCCCAGGGAAGGTAAAGGCACTTTGTGAGACTGAACAAAGATTTCCTGTTGGCTTTCCATCTTCACTGTTGAGCAACATACATCCATATAATGGAGGGTTGCCAAGACCCAGATCTCCTGGCTCTTCATGGAGTGGCTTTAGGACCCCAGCTAAAGAAGTCTTCTCCCTTCTCCAAATTGCATTGTCAAGCAAAGAACAAATTTCCCCTTAGGAGGCCAGCTCAAATTCAAGTAACTTTTCATCTTTCCCTAACTCAGAATTACTCATGAGGTAACCCCCAAGTCTGGGAGTGTTCATTCCTAGAATCTCTGGTTTTTGTTTTTTGTTGAGAAAAGGAAACAGAAAGGCAAAAGAAGACATCCAAGAAACGAAAATTCAGAACTCCACCCTGCCTCCCAGGGTCATCTGGTCAAGCATAGTCATGTGCTTCTCCTTTAAGGCATCATTTTCTGCTCCCAAGGGGGATGGAATGAAGGCAACTCCTTCTCCTGTTTTACTGTACTCTGGTCTGGAAATACAAGGAAGAGAAGCAGGGAGGAGGGGCAAGTGGAGAAAAAAGGCAGACCTCTTCACCTACCACAATAAAGTGGCTCCTCCAATGAGACTTTATCCTCCTGTGCCTCAGTCCATCAACCTTCATAAGGCAGGCCTAGTTTCAGAAGCCCAGTGTGTAGGATGTCAATGTATAAGGCACAAGTCCACGTCCTTGGGAGGTGCCCTTCACATCCATAACCCTTTGGTCTCATCAAGTTGGAACTCATCAAATTGATCAGAATCCCCCTTGCTCAAAGTCCATCACATAGAGCCCCTATCACCTCCAGGGTATACACATATACAAATACAAAATACAAACTCCTTAGCCTGGCAATGAAACCCTTCAAAACTTTGGTTCCAAACTAGCTTTCTAGTTTTATATCATAGTGTTCTAGCTGAATTAGACTATTAGTTTAGTTAATTCTATCTTCCACCTATATGTGTTTTCGCAAGCCACGCTGTCTCTCCTCACCTTTGCCTCTCAATGTCCTTAATTTCTTTTAAGGTTTAACTCAGGTAAAGGAAGGAAGGAGGGAAAGAAGGAAAGAATAAGCATTTATTAAATGCCCACAGTATGCCAGGCACTGTGCAAAGTGCTTTACAACTGTTATATCGTTTGATCCTCATGGCAACAAGGGAGGTAGGTACTATTATTATCCCCATTTTACAGTTGAGAAAACTGAGGCAGACAGAGGTAAATGACTTGCCCAGGATCACACAGCTAGTAAGTGTCTAAGGCCACATTTGAACTCAGGTCTTCCTGATTCCAAGCCTAGTGTTCTATCACTCTACCACCTAGCTCTCTCCTTTATTGTAGCTACCACCTAACTGCTTCAAAGGAGGTTCTATCTCCTTTGTGAAGCCTTCATCATCCCCACAACTGTTAACAATTTCTCCCTCCCCAAATTACCTTGAATGTATGTATCTATGCACTTTTCATGTCTCAGTAGGATATAATTTACTTAAAGTACAAGGATGTTTTAATCTGTATTTCTCAAATCAATAATAATTTAGAGCATTTTTTAATATGACTATACATTGTTTTGATTTCTTCATTGGAAAATTGCGTGTTCATATCCTTTGACCATTTATCATTTGACAGATTACCAATTTGTATTCTTATAGATTTGACAAAGTTCTTTGTATATTTTAGATGTGAGACCTTTATCTGATAAACTGTTTATAAAAATTCCCCCCCCCCTCAATTTTCTGCTTTCCTTCTAATCTTGGCTATATTTGTTTTATTTCTACAAAACCTTTTTAATTTAACGCAATTGAAATTATCCATTTTGCACTTAACTTTGCTATCTCTTGTTTATTCATATTATTTATTCGCCTATCCATAAGTCTGCTAAGTAATACTGTATTTCACTGCATAATCATCACCACCGTATAAATTGTTGCACCCTATTTTTTCAGTCCAAAGATTGGTTTATAACCTTTCATCACCTAATCATCACATGGCATAATTCTGTTCATCAAGCTGCTTAAAAGGTAAACAGAACAGCAATGTAGTCACCAGAGACATGGATATACATTTATCTTTTGTGCATTGCAAGCCCCGAGCCTAGAATTCTCAGTGCATGCATTGTCAGTATATTTCCGAAAGCCAACTTGCATGGTTTATTCAGAGTGCTGCAGTACTAACAGTATTGTCACTCGACCCAATGAAGAGCCATAGGCATAAGGGGAGTAAGGGGGCAGGTGAAGCTGCCGTGAGTAAGTTACATGATATAGTAAAACTTGCATCTTCCCAACTTTAATGTATATTCACGAGAATTCTGTTCGTCCTAATCTTGCACCAAAGATAGTTTAGTAATAAAAGATTTTTAAGTAACACTGGCACAAATTTTTGAAGCTTCACATAATGGTCGCACCCCACCTTTTTGGCAAAAATTGGCATGAAATCTGCAACTATTATGCAGTAAAATACTGTATGTTCCATATTCTAATTTTCTTGCAAAATCTCTCTTTATATGGTATGTGATTGTGATGGAATACTACTGTGCTATAAGAAATGATGAGCACAAAGATTTTAGAAAAACTTGAAAAGACATGCATGAAATAATGAGATGAGCAGAACCAAGAAAACATTGTATACAGTAATAGCAATATTGTTTTAAGAATAACTTTGACAGAATAGGTTATTTTGTCTATTATAAATACCCAATTAACTACAAAGGGCATATGAAAAAAGCTGTTTTCTGCATCCAGAGAAAAAAACTGAAAAATAGAAGCATGTATAGAATAATTTTAGATGTACATACCTATTTGTGTCTAATGGTAGCTATCTCTAGGGTAGAAGGGGTGAGGGAATAAAAAAAGAAATTTACATGATAATTTTGTTGTACATTTGAAAGGAATAGCAAGCTGTGCATAACAGACTTGCAGTTTCATGTACAATCATCTTTTTTATTGTACTATGTTGTAGAAATTTTTGTTTTATTCCACAAATTAAAAATAAAATAAAAATAATATAAAAAAATAAAGAGCAAGGATGGTCTCTTTTTTTTCTTTGTTTTCTCAGAACCTCACATAGGGTCTTGTACATAATAGGTGCTTTACAGGTGTTTATTCATATAAATTGCTGAGCTGAAACATGAACGAATATCCCACAGGATCGGAGTGGCCGACAGGTTATACCTACTCTGATACAGAGCCTCCCAAGAGGCCAAAGTTCCAACAGTCATATAAAGCCATATGTTTTTCAAAGTGCCCTCAGCAAATATACTCATTTTATACCCATTTTAAAGGTGAAGAAACTGGTGCTGGGAGAAGTTAGGAAGTAGATGTTATGTGCTACCGATACCATTGTTTGCCTGAGTTTTCTTCAATACTTCAATCTTCTGGGCATGGGGACATGGGTACTCTCTCCTTGAATATAGCTGACAGTCCTCTGATTAAGAGAGGGTCTTTGATAGTCACCGTGGCTGACCAATTTTATCCCCTTGCAGTCAACCTGTGGAAGAACTCCTCTTCACTGAGGACTGGTTCCCAAGGCAATAACAGTTGCATTACAGTTTGTCCCTTGTCCTGGACTTCAAGCTTTCTTATCTTGGATTCTACTGCCATACATAGCATTTGAGAGCTTAAGGTCACTGTCACCAATATAAAAAGGATGTTTGGAGAGGCTTAAGCTAACAGGACAATAGTAATAATTTACTTTTGTTTGGGGTTATAACACTTTTTTTTTTTAAGGCAATTGGGGTTAAGTGACTTGCCCAGGGTCACACAGCTAGTACGTGTCAAGTGTTTGGTCTGAGGCCAGATTTGAACTCAGGTCCTCCTGACTTTAGGGCCAGTGCTCTATCCACTGCACCACCTAGCTGCCCCTTCTTATGATACTTCTGAGAAAGAGGTGGTATATGTACGTATTCAAAATAAATAAACCACCGAAACATGAGACCCAAAGTGCCTAGAAACTGCCTTGATCAGCAAACACTTGATCTCCTTGCCAGATGGTTAGATATGGCAGCCAAGTGTATCATCAGTTTATGTAAAGTGATTTGTAAAATCTTATGGAGAAATGTAAAAAATTATGAGAAATACTGACTTAAAAAAACAGAAGTGGTAGAGGGAAAAACAAATGCAAAGTAGCTTAATGAGAGACCCAGCAAAGCAAAATCATCACAAGGGCATTCAAGGATGAAATTAGGAGGGGTAGCTAGGTGGTGCAGTGTATAGAGCACTGGCCCTGGAGTCAGGAGGACCTGAGTTCAAATCTGGCCTCAGACACTTGACACTTAGTAACTGTGTGACTCTAGGCAAGTCACTTCACCCCATTGACTAGCACAAACAAACAAACAAAAAACCCACCCAGAACAAAAAAGGATGAAATTAGAAGGTTAACAAGTAGAAGAAAAATGGAAAAGATCTGTAAAGGTTTTTATGAGAAACTGCTTTCTCCATTAATGACATGAACCTAACATTTGGTCTTGAATAACATTATCCTTGATGGGATGCATGAGGAATTAGAAAAAGCACTAAAGAAGGGCAAGGGCCCTGGAGTCTGGAAGATTTGAATTCAAATCCCACCTCAGACACTTACTAGCTGCATGACCCTGGGCAAGTCACTTAACCTTGATTACCTCAAAAAAAAAAGAAAGAAAGAAAGAAAGAAAGAAAGAAAGAAAGAAAGAAAGAAAGAAAG
>NW_020954645.1:368578-376210 GCF_900497805.2 Vombatus ursinus
AGGATAAGAAGACAGGGACTAGGTCATGTATATATAGAGATTTGTGCTGGAGGTCACACAAATTTGTGGGTGTTGAGAAATCAGTTATTGTCTCCACAGAGGTCTATACTGGAGGTGACATATTTTGAGTGTTAAGATTGAAGGATCAATTCTCAAATTATCTGGTAGCTAGGTGGCTAGGAAGTCAGGAAGACTTGAGTTCAAATTCAGCCTCAGGCTGAACTTGGTCTCTGACCAAGTCACTACCTGCCTCAGTTCCCTCATCTATAAAATGAGCTTAATAACAGTACCTCTCTCCCAGGGTTGTTCTGAGGATCAAATGAAATAATATTTGTAAAGTACTTAGCACAGTGCTAAGCACATAGTAGGTGCTTAATAAATGCTTGTTCCCTTCACCCCACCTCCATCTATTAAAGTGCATGTGTAATAGGACTAATATCTACCAGGGTTGCTTGCATTTCCCCAACTGGGGAATCCCTAATCAGGGACATGGATTGGTTTTCCCTAAAAGGCAATAAGACTGTTCCTAGGACCATATTGGCCCCTTCCTCCCATGACAGATGTTTCTGGTAGTCTGGCTTTATTGGCAGTCCCTTTCTGGTCACTCATAAGAAATATAGAGTTCAGGCCCCTCCAAGTGGGGGGATATCTGAACACCCTGCTATTTACCACACCCTCCCCTGCTAACCTGACCCTTTTACACATGGAAATTAAAATGGGCCTCATTCAAAGAAGCTGAGCCAAGGTGTCCCTGTTATATTTAAACTAAGTAAACCTTCGTTTGTAACCTGTAATCTAAACTCAAATCCATTTGCAGAAGGCTCTCTTCCTTGGTGGAGAATGTTTACTGGATGCCCTGCCTGTGTGAGGGATGGAATTGGTGAGAGCTTGGAAAGAGGACAGATCCTTGCTTTTCTACATATCTGCTTCTTCCTGGAGTCTTCCTCTCCCTCCAGGGACCTCTCCCTGAAGAAAATCTGGAAGCTTGTGTCTCCTCTGTTGAAGGTAGAAGCCAGAAGAGTGAGGATCTCTTTTCTCCAAAGCTCTTAACAAATCCACCCCTCAGGAAGACTCAGATCACTGAGTAATCATTTTCCACCAATGAGGAGAGTCTTATGGATATGGGCTCAAGGTTCAAGTTACATATTCAATGACCTAAGAGTGCTTCATTCTATCCCAACAGCAAACTCTGACTAATAGGATGCCAGTGTCAGACCCTACCAGCGTATATTATCATCCTTAAATGAGTTCATTACCAGATCTCAAGGAAGAGAAACAGTCAATAAACATTTATTAAGTACCTATTATGTGCCGGGCACAGAACTAAATACTGGGGATACAAATAAAAGCAAAGACAGTCCCTGCCCTCAAGGAGCTTACAATCTAATGGGGAACACAAAACAGAAAAGGGTACTGAAAGGGGGGTGCTGACAAGAAGGGCAAGGGAAAAAGGTACTATATTTCATTGCATAATTGTTACAGATTGAGGTTCGACCATTACGTGAAGCTTTAAAAATTGTGCCGATATTACCTAAAAATCATTGATTACTAAACTGTCTTTGGTGCAAGATTAGGATGCTTGGAAGATGTTAAAATTGAATAGTGCAATGCCTGA
Organism: Vombatus ursinus; assembly: GCF_900497805.2. Lineage (NCBI taxonomy): Eukaryota > Metazoa > Chordata > Mammalia > Diprotodontia > Vombatidae > Vombatus > Vombatus ursinus. The sequence goes on from NW_020954645.1 coordinate 370,194, forward strand.
GAGATAAATGTGTATCCATATGCCACTGGTGAATACACTTTTAAGTGGCATGATGAACAGAATTATACTATGCAACAATTATGAGATGAAAGGTTATAAACCAATTTTTGAACTGAAAAGAAAAAAGAAACAGAGTGCAACAATTATTCAGTGAAATAATGGTACTTTCCACAGGGACATGAAAGGGAAGTCCAAAGAAGATGAAAATCAGTGTAGCTGATGGGAAATAGAAAGCTGCATACAACCTAAATCTAACCCTACAAGGCTTATGAATAACATACAACCCATCAATGGTACATACAAAGAGCATGCCAGGGTACGTGTGCCAATTAGCTCTACCAGGCACCTAATTTTCTCAGCTTCTTATTCCAGTCCTTGAAAGGCAGCCCATGTGGTAATTCCAGGAAAAGCTAGCTCAATTCAGAATTTCTGAAGTGGCAACAGTCAGAGGCCACACTGTTTTGTATTCAAGAAGACAAAGGCAGCTGGAATCTTTTTTCAAATGTACCAACACCATAGACAACATTTTCCCCAATTGTGTTAAAAATCCTTTTAATTTTATTTTTTAAATGTTTTATTTATGCCTTTTATTTTAATATCACAATAATTTCTGGAATACCAGAGTACCACCCTCCCTTCACCTCCACCAACTGAACCCTCTTATGACAAAGAAAGACAATTAAATAAAAATACCTGGTATAGTCATTCTGTCTTACACAACATTTTGATCTGGAATTCCCCAGACTTTCTATCAAAAGGAAAGAGATGTGTTTTCGTTATCAACGTTCTCTGGGACTATTATTGTTTTTCAATTGTTTTTCAAGCTAGTCGTCAGAATCTGACTTCCTTTTAGTTGATAAATTCATTTACATTGTGAAAGTACCATTTTTTTGATTCTACTTATTTTGCTCTTCATCATTTCCTACAAAACTTCTCATGTTTCTCTGAATCACTCATATGAATAATTTTGTACTGCACAAAAATATGTCATTCATTCATATGCCGCAGGACTGATTTTTTTAGCTGCTCCCCAACTGATGGGTACCCACCTTACTTGTAGTTCCTTGCTAGCATAAAATGTGTTGCTATAAATATTTTGGTATATGTACCCTGGACCTTTCTGTCTTTGATCTCCTTGGAGTATATGCCATGTGGTAGGATTGTTGGGCCAGAGGCTATGAATACTTTAGTCACTTTACTGGCTTAATTCCAGACTGGTCCAGAATGGTTGGATTAGTTTACAGCTTTACCCACAGTATTTTAATGTATCTGTGTCTTTCCAACACTTCCTCCAACAATGACTATTCCCATTTTTTGTTGTCTTTGCTGGTTTGTAGGGTAGGAGTTAAAACCTCAGCACTGCTTTAATTTCAATTGCTCTATTAGTACTTTAAAGCATGATTTCATATGTCATTTCTAGTTTCCAATTCTTTTGAAAACTGTTTTTATATATCTTTTGATCACTTATCAAAAGTGATTAAATTCACTTATTATTATTCTCCAATGGGGGAATGACCTTTGGTCTTATAATATTTGTTTCTTGGTCTTATAGATTTGATTCCTATGATATCACATATTAATCTGATATTCAAGACTAGGCTTCACCTAGTCATTGTCCTGGTTCTGAGGTTCAGGGTCCCACAATTTCTCAATTCCAAAACCCATTATAGTCTCCTGTGCAAATTGCCCCCCAAGGAGACTGGGGATAAGAGCCAGGAAAGCACCTACTTAGGTAAAGCCAAAACTAGAAGGCAAGATAATTTTCTTTACCAGACTAACTTTATATACATACATGCACACATACAATATATACACACATATATGTGTGTATGTATGTATATGTGTGCATCTGTATATTTTTATGTGTATGTATATGTATATATGTGTGTATGGATGTATATATACATTTATTTAGCTATTTTAGATTTTGAGCTCATTGTCACATGTGTATAATTTTATCTCTCTAGTCAAATATAGGTTCCTTGAGGTCAAGAACAGTTTTGCTTTTGGTTTTGAATTTATAGCATCATAGACTGTGTCATGCTGGTAGCAGGTCACAGTAAATATTGAATTAAATTTGATTGAACACAGGGGTATCAGGCTGGTAGGTTAGAGTCAGGGTCTTGGGGGAGGGAAGGGACCCTGAAGGAAGACACACACACACACACACACACACACACACACACACACACGAAATTAAAAAATGATAATGAGATAGAATAATAAATATCAATAGGTTAGGGTCTCTGAAGGGGTGGGGGTAACCCTCCCAGGATCCCAGGTGTTGGCTGGGGAACTCCCAGAGAAGACAGACAGTTGGCCTGAAGCAAGGAGGGAATTTCCTGTTGATAATCACTCAGCGCCTTATCTTCTGTCCCAGATTCCTGCCTTTTTTTTGAGAGAACAACATTTATGAAATCATAGGATTTAGAGCTGGGAGGGACCTTAGAGATCATCTAGCCCAACCCCATTATTTTATGAAAAAGGAAAATGAGTCTGGAAAGGGAGAAAAGACATATTCAAGGTGCCATAGCTAGCAAGGAGCGGAGCCGGAATTTGAATCCATATTTTCTTACTTTAAATTCACTTCCCTTTCTATTGCAACATATTACCTTCGTGGTTGCCTTCTTCCTTCCTTTCCTTTGCCTCTTTTCTCATTATCCTTGCTGTCCTGAATGACCTTACACCAATCCCACTGGCCTGCTGTGACTGGCTATCACTCCAGCCAGATGGCCAGTCAGGTTCTGCCACGTGCCATATGTGTAGTACAATAGAAAGAACCCAGGATCCTGAGTCAAAAAAAAAAAAAAAAAACTAACTCCAATCCTAATTCTATTTCCTCACTGAGTGAACTTTGGCAAATTGCTTCACTTAAGCAAATCTACTTCCTTATCTGTAAAAGGGAGCCAATAATCCTTGTACTACTTACTTTGTGGGGGAAAGTGCTTTGTAAACTATAATGCCACACATAAATTGGAACTGGTGTGATTATTGTTCACTATATGTCAAGGGTCTCCCCACTGTATGACAGAATGGGGAATTTGGGATTGTAGAGAGTGAAAATGGGTCCTGTGTCAAGCTCGCAGGGTCTCTGGAAAGTCACACTTCAGGTCAGTGCAGTTTAATTTAATTTAATTCAATTCAATTTAATTCAGTTCAGTTTAAGTTACCATATTGCAAGCCTTATGAGAACAGGGACCATGTTTTAATTATCTTGTCAATGCATATGGCAAAAATCCTCCTGGTGACAAGCACAAGACTCTGTACATCGTAGGTGATAATTTTTTTTTTGAAACAACAAATGAATGACTGAATGAATAAAAGGAATGATTCACAAAACTGATTAATGAAACGAATTGATTGTTGAGACTAAAAGAGTGAGTAAATATTTGAACAGATCAATCAATGAATTGAATAAATGAGTGGGTGAGTGAATGATTTAAAAAAATAAAGGAGTGAATGAATTATTGAAATAATGAATGAGGGACCATATGAGTGAAGAATGAGTGAATGAATGAATGGATGGATGGATGGATGGATGAATGAATGAGGAAATAGATGAATGAGTGGGTAGATGAGTGAATATATGCAGTTTTGTTCACTCTCTTTAGTTGGAAACAGAAAAATAGGTCCTGAGAAAGTGAATTTAATTAAATTCTGTTCAGCTCAATTAAGGTGTGTTCAGCTCATACTAATCAATGTCTTTATTAAACGTTGACCTTTGTTAAGCACTTAGCTCTATATTGGATGCTCAATAAGAGTCAGGAGAGGGAGAAGACTCCATCCCTGCTATTAGAGAGCTGACAGTCTGTCTGGGGAGACAAAACACACACACACACACACACACACACACACAAAATGGTGAACAACATGAGATAATGTATCATCAAATGTGACACGGTGAGTGCTGTAGGAGTTGAGAGAGGAGGAAAATCAGAGCAGACTTCCTGGAGGAGGTGGAACCTGAACTAGAAGAATGGGGAGGATTTGAAGTCTAGGGCAGGGCATTATGGACAAAGAGAACGGTGGGAGCAAAGGCATGAATGGGTTTGAAGTCTCTCTGGACAGCTGGGATACCAGTTTGACAAACCCAGATGTTTCATGCAGGACAGGAGGATAAAAAAGGTAGGAGAGACATATTTAGGTTGGAATTGGGGAAGTCTTGAATGCCAAACTCGGAAGTTTATCTTTTGTTCTGTAGACAATGGGGAGCCATAAGAGGGATCTGAGCACGTGATTCAGGTGATCAGAGCTGAATCTGGCAGAGAATACAGGATATATTCATTGTAGAGAAGAGAGCCTGGTGTCGAGGAGATCAGTGAGGAGGTTGGCAGAATAGCCCAGGCAGGAGAGAATAGCAGATTGGGCAGAAGGGCAATATGTGTAAGGCTCTGTGTTCAGTGCTGGGAATACAAAGATAGCTATGACACAAGCCCTGCTCTCAAGGAGCTTACACTTTAGTATAGGGGCAAAGAAAAGTGCTTAAGTAACTGATTTTATAAAGGAGCATGAGCTAAGTGCAAAGGAAGGATCCAGACAAAATGCTAGGACAGATTTGTAAAGGAAGGGCTCGATTTGACCTGGAAGGCTGGAGGTCATGAAGGAGATGGTACCTGACATGGACCTTGAAGGAAGGGAGAGCCATAAACAAAGAAGAGAGGAGGAAGTAGTAGTTCATTCCAGGAAGAGAACAAGAGACAGATGCAAAAGGATTATGAAGGAAGGCTGAAAAGGACCTGCTATCACATCCCCACCATCATGGTCATAAATCAACATACGTCTATAGAGAACATTTAACAAGATAAAAAGCACTTCACATACAGTAGGGGCATGTAGTAGTGTCCCTTGATATTCCCAATAGCCCTTTGAAATTTTACAATTGAAGAAACTGAAGGCCAGGGAATTGAAGTGATTTGGTCAGCTTAGAATGAGGCATGAATACATTGGTCTTGGCACTACCCAGCTAGAGATGCTCACTCCTAGGTTCAGAGTGTGCTGGGAGAGTGAGTATATGAAAAAGGACAATTTCAAAAGAGAATTTGGAGACCTGGGGTAGTCGGGACAGCCTACACGTTCCCCTAATACCATTTGTCTGACTGGGATAGTTGGGCAATGCTAGCTCCCTTTGCAGAACCCCAAACATTTTTGTTCCAGTGCTAAAGAAGGTACAGACCAAAGCCCAGCAAAGTTTCAGATCTTGAGAAGTGACATTCCTGAGATCTTAGAGTGGGAGTGACAACTTGCAGTCTAGCTTTCCAATATAATCACAACTATGAGAAACTCCTATTGAGCTTTCTAACTGGTCATGGGTTAACCATTCTGATTCAGTTTTACTGAGAGCTGAGATTTTTATGACCAGAAATCAATTCCTTATCAATGCATGACTCAAACCTTGGTGTATGCAGCTGGAGGATAAGGAAATGGATGTCACTCAGAAAGGGCTCCTCCCCAACCCCTCCCCCTCTCCCCCAGCTTTAAGAGTTTGAACTGGGATTGAATCAAAGTTGAAGATTGTGACATGTCTAGCTAATGTCCAAATACCAATGTTTACATTTATTTACCAGTTTGGTTAAATAGTTTGTAAAGTAAAGACCACAGTAAAAGTGATTAATGAGGCCCCCACAAAAGACTGGACAGAAGAGAGTGGCTAATTGGTTGGAGGTCTGTGGGGAGTGATTTGATTGGTAGACATACCCATACGCATAACACATCTTTAGACATAGATGTAGAACTTTTCAACATCCACTCAGGCGACAGGGTTAAGGATGACTGGCAACCAGTCAGCCTGAGATTTGGACAGAGAGGAATGGGCAGCTTGACTGATTACTCACTGTCCCTTCTGATGTTGGGTTGGATCCTTTTTTTTTTTTTTTTTAGGCAATTGGGATTAAGTGACTTGCCCAGGGTCACAGCTAGTGTTAAGTGTTTGGTCTGAAGCTGAATTTGAACTCAGGTTCTCCTGACTTCAAGGCCAGTGCTCTATCCACTGCACCACCTAGCTGCCCCTATTGGTTGCA
>NW_020954645.1:376252-395493 GCF_900497805.2 Vombatus ursinus
CCATTAGAAGGAAAGCAGAAAACTGGGGGAGGGGAGAAAATCTACCAATCTGATAAAGGCTTCATTTCTCAAATATACAGGGAAGTGAACCAGGTTTATAAAAGTAGAAGTTATTCCTCAATTGATAAATGGTCAAAGGATATGAATAGGCAGCTTTCAGAAGAAGAAATTGAAGCTATCAATAGTCCTATGGGAAAAAAATACTTTAAATGACTAACAATTAGAGAAATGCAAATTAAAACAATTCTGAGATACCACTTTGGAGCTATCAGATTGGCTATCATGACAGAAAAGGAAAATGACAAATGCTGGAGGGAATGTGGAAAAATAGGTACATTAATGCATTGTTGGTGGAATGATGCCCAAAGGGGTATAAAACTATGCATACTCTTTGACCCAGTAATACCATGATTAGGTTGATTAAAGGAAAAAGAAAAAGACCTATGTTATGAAACTATTTATAGCAGCTCTTTTTGTGGTGGCATAGAATTAGTAACTGGGGGGATGTCCATCAACTGGGGAATGGCTAAACAAGTTTTGGTATGTGATTGTGATGGAAAACTATTGTGCTATAAGAAATGAAGGAGATGGTTTCAGAAAAAATGTGAAGACATATATAAGTTGATGCAAAGTGAACAGAAGCAGAACATTATACACAGTAGCACAATATTGTAGCAATGATCAACTGTGAAAGTCTTAGCTACTCTGATCAATACATGATCCAAGACATTCCAAAGGACTCATGATAAAAAATATTATCAACCTCCCAGAAGAGAACTGATTAACTTTGAGTGTTGATTGAAGCATGTTGTTTTTCACTTTCTTTTTTGCTTTTTTTTCAACATGGCTAAAATAGAAATATGATTTTCATGACTTCACATGTATAATGGGTATCATATTGCTTGCCTTTTCAATGGGTGGGGGAGTGGCTGAAGGGAGGGAGAGAATTTGGAACTCAAAATTTTTAAAAATGAATATTAAAGACAATAAAATTAAATAGATTTTTAAAAAAGTGTTACATGAAAGACGCAAACCTGTTTTAGCCCACTAGACTAGGTTTCAGGAGATCCAGGTGTGAGTCAAAGCTCAGTCTGGCTGTATGCAACTTGGAAATGTTATATAACCTCTCTGGGCCTTAGTTTACTCATTTGTAAAAAGAGGAGGTTGGACTTAATGATTAGTAAGATCTATTACAGATGTAAGGATATATGGTCTCTTAGTTTTACACCCTTTTAAATCCTGTTCTCTGCTTTCCCTCCCTTGCATTGTTCCCATTGAGGGAAAGGGAGTATAGTCACCTTCACCTCAAAGGTCACAACCTTGGTCTCAGAGAGGTTGAGTGGTCTGCCCAGCCTCAGAGCCAGGATTAGAGTGAAGTCAAGTCATTATCTGTGTTCTCTGGCTTCTGCACTCTGCCTGTGTACTCCACACAGAACGCCTGCTCTCTTCTCTCTTAGTTTACCCATCACCTCATTCAGAACCTGACCTGCAGCCTACCTTCTCCAACCTTCCTTTGCTAATTCATTCCATTAACTCCCATTTCATTGCACCCTTGGCACTTGTGTTCAGCTTTTACCACGTGGGCCACATCTCTCATTCTCCGAGTGGAAAGGGCATGGGATCTGCAGAGAACCTGGGTACTTGACCTGACTCTCTTTCTTTCCTACCTGTGTAACCCTGAGTGAATCATTTAATCATTTAGAGGCGATTTGTAGGACAATGGATTGTAGGGAATGAACTGGGAATGAACTCACTAGGCCTGGAGTTAGGAAGACCTGAATTCAAATTAGGCCTCAGACACTTACTAGTCATGAGACCCTGGGTAAGTTACTTCACCTATGTTTGCATCAGTTTCCTCAACTGCAAAGTGGCAATAATGATAGTACCTACCTCCTAGGTAGTGAGTATCAAATGAGATAACATTTGTAAAAAGAATTTAGCACAGCATCTGGCACACAGTAGGTGCTACCTAAATGCTTATTCCCCCGGGGGGGGGGGTTTCACCAGACTGTGAAAAGGGGGTCTATGATACTAAAGAGTTAACAATCCCTATAATCTAATCTTTCTAGGCCTCAGTTCCTCATCTATAAAATGAGGGGATTGGATTAGATGCAAGGATGTCCTGGCTCCAACGCAAAGAGATTACTTAATTTTCAACATGAGCATTTATACCTTGAAAATCCGCAAACACTACAAATAAGGACTTGATGCATTGTTTTGTTTATTGTATAGACTTAAGGAAATGATGGAGAAAATGTTTCTAGTGCAGGTTAAACTTCTAAGTGTCCTGTGGACATTTTTGCAGGGACCTATAAGATTGTGGTTAATGTTTACCAGCACACCCCTGGCTGGATAGCTTCCATGATCTCTTTTAGGTCTAAATCTCTGCTGCTATCAACCCTGTCTTCATTCATTCCCTGCCCAAGTGGTCTTCCTCTTCACCAGCACCATGGTTTTCTTACTTCTGCCTACTGAATACAATTCTGTAGTTGGCATCTAAGGTCCTTCACAACCTGGCTCAGATGTACATTTTCAGCTGTATTTTATACTACACCTTTCATGTAATCTGTTCCAATAACACTGGACTACTCTCTGGCTATGTCTTCATCTTGTTCTCTTCTCTTTCTGTGCCTTTGCTCATACCATTCTTTCCTCCTTTCTTCTCTGTGTGTTTATGTCCCTCCCTTCCTTCAGTGCCCCATATCAGATGCCACTTCCTCCACAAAGTGGCCTCCATGGCCCCCATGCTTCCCACTAGCCTCCCAGGTCAAAGTAAATCCTCTTTAAATTTGTCCCAACACTTTGCCTGGACCCCTCCTTTGCCCTTAGACCCCTTCCTTTTATCCTAAGTATATGAGCACATATCTTTCCCTTCATGCTAACGTATAAACTCTTTGAGAGCAGGGATGTCTTATAGCTATCTTTATATCTCCTAACAGAGAACAGGGTCTTACACACAGTGGGCATTTAATTTAAAAAGTCTCCCAAAATCTTGGTGCATTTTAGAGGTATTAATGTTTTAGCTTTAACTGATTAATTAATAGCTTTAAGCTATCAATAGCTTAAAACTGATAGATTAAAACTGCACCAAGATTTTTGGGACACTATTTTTATTAAAGTGTATTAAGTATACTGCTGAGTAGCTCTCTCTCTGTGTATGCAAGCTCTTTCCTATTTGATGAAGAGCTCTCTAAGGATAAGGACTGCATGTACTTTTCACTGAGCCTTCCTTCCTTCTCCCTGCCCCATAGCACCTAGGGCAGGACTTAACCACAGCAGGTTCAGGAGCAGTCAGATTTTAGATGGGCTACTGGCCAGTAGACATTCAGTGGTAGAGAGCGTGGTATAGCAGAAAGACCACCAGATTTGGAATAAGAAGACCTATGTTCAAGCCTCTGCTATGGTCCTTCCTAGTTACATGACCATGGACAAATCATTTCACCCCTTTGAGACTTAGTTTCTTCCTTTGTAAAAGGAAAGGGTTGGCTGGATGACTCTTCCAACTCAACCATTCTCCATTTTCTGTCTTAAGGTCTCTTCCAGTTTAATATTCAATGATTTGTGTTCTAAATTGCCTTCCAGGTCTATGTTCTATCTAATATTTTATGTTCTAAGTCAGGAGTTCTTTTCTTAACCAGTGGTCTGTGAACTTGTTTTTAAAAAATACTTTGAGAAGTGTATTTCTTTTCTTTCTTTTTCTTTTTTCTTTTTGTAGGCAGTTGGGTTACAGTGACTTTCCCAGGGTCACACAGCTATTAAGTATCTGAAGCTGGATTTGAAGTCAGGTCCTCCTGATTCCAGGGCTGGTGCTCTATCCACTGCCCCAGAAGTATATTTCAAGGCAATTGATTTCCTTTGCAATCCTACATATTTTGTTTTGTACATTTAAAAATGCCATTCTGACAAAGGGTTTGTAGGTTTCACCAGACTGCCAAAGCGGGGTTCTATGACACTAAATGGTTAACAATCCCTATAGTCTATGCTCCAGTTTAGGCATTCTACATTCTAAGGTTAACTTCCAGCTCTGACAGTATTTTAAAGAACCTTCAAATACTGTCTAGTGCTGGCATTCAATGTTCTAATGTCCTTTCTAGCTCTGAGACTCTGTTTTCTAAGGATCCTCCCACCTCTGACATTTCTGTGATTTTGTAATTCTGGAAGAGACAAATAGGTGCAGCCTTCAGCATCCCAGTTATTCCATGATCCACTGCCCACAAAGGGGCCCTTGTTGATACTAGCATATGAGTTTGCCAGTGGATTTGACTTGGCAGGTGGACCCTTCTAGGGTGGTGAGAGGAAACGCCCAATTTCAGGGTGACCATAGCCAAGCCACACAAGGGAATTGCCACAAAAGTAGGGTTTTTCCCCTTTAAAGTGTTTTCTTCTATCATAATCATTAGCTTGTTCCAAAATGTTTCACACACCCCGACCCCCATCTCAGTTGAAAAGTTAGGTAGATGGTGTCAGTGATGGTGGTCATGTAATACTGAGGATTCCTTCGTTTGTATTTCTTCCAAAGATGAAGATTGTAGCACTCACTCCATGTTTTGTGAGTTTGCTGTGGTTAAAAAAATTTTTTTCTCCTGCAGTGGCCATTCCTCTGATGATGTCCTGAATTTAGAGAGGTTAATCCTTAGACAACAGTCAGGGTCCCTCACCAGGCCCAGACTCAAAGTCATTCTTTCTTGGTAAACCTGCCATTGTTTGTGTTCCCATGGTCATCTCCATCTCGCAATAAGGTATCGATGAAGACTTTTATATTAGATCATAGAAGAATAGAATCATGTGTGTATAAACGTTGAGAAAATTTGTTCATATTACTCATATTTTCTCATCACTTAATGGAAGTACAAATCTATGTCTCAATCAATGAACCCACTCTAAACTGCCGCCATCTTTGTCTGAATAGATGACTTGCCTCCTCCCGTCATGTTAGATGATAATACTGCTGCTGCTGAAGACAAAGATGAACTGAAAGGCTACTTTCAGGTAGAAATTCTTCTTACTAAAGGAATCTTTACGGGGGAATAGATTTTGCTGTAAAGGACTCTACTAAGTCATTGAGTCATTGAGTATATCTCCCTCCCCCCACCTTCCAGAGGGAAGATAAGACATATCAAAGTAACTAATAGAAAACAGCATGTGCTAAAGATCATGGTAATAGCTTATTTTTGTTTAGGGCTTTACAACTTATAAAGCATGTGCATAAGTATATGTATAAGCACATACATGCACATATCTAGCAGTGGTGGAGGGCATGGTGTTGCTGTGCTGGTGAGGAAGGTTAGTCACTCTCTCTTTCTGGCCTCCACCTTCATGTGGGTGGCTCTACTCCTTCCTGGTCACCCCCTCTCTCCTCACCTTTGGGTGTGACTTTATGTCTAGACACTTCATTAGCCTTGCTTTCAGACATAGTGTGGTCTTCCTTTCAAATTGGCTGCAGGAAATAAAAAATGGCAAAAGGAAATGCCCCTAGCCTCATTTCTCATATGAATCACAGCCTCCCCTCACCAAAAACAAACAAAAAAACAAAAGCAAAAAACCCTCTCAACCCAAACTGCTGACTCATTGCTTAGGAATATCGAGGTCCACATTTTTTCCCCTGCTCTGTAAAGTGACCAAAAAAAAAAAGATCAATTACTTTCTTTAGTTCAATTTGAGCTTCTAGCTATGGAAAATTGCCTTAATGAATATAAATCATAGTTACAAAATCTATTTCTTTTTCCCAGGCATCTCTACCCTATTACCTTTCCTGCTACTGCATATGAGTCATGCAATGCATCAATAATGCCATGGTTAATAACATTGATATTAGAAAAATGACTTTAAAATAAAAAGGAAATGGGAAACAAATTGGCTTTCAAGGAACAGAGATTGAGGAACAAGCACACACCTCTCCCAGGAAGAGAATGGGGGGGGCAGGTTTGAGGTGGGAAAGAGAAGGGGAGGAGAAGCATGAGGAATCTGCAACCCAGAGTCTGCCCCGACCTGCTTTGTGGCTCCGGGGTCCTGGGTTGGTGACTTTATCACTTCATCTCCACTCCCATTTTTATGGTGTTAGTTTTCTAGGTTTCTGCTCTCCCAAACTCCCACTCTTTTGCTCATTGGAGCTGTTTCCTGGGGTGCTCACCCACTTCCTCTCTGCTTGCCTCTCAGTCAATCATCAGTGTAGCTGGAGAGGTGGTGGCCTGGCCCCAAATGCCTCTTGTATTGGCAAGTGAACTCCCTTGTCTGCATGTGGGGCTATCTTCTGCCTTTCCTTTCCCTCAGGATAGGAGGACTAGCTTGTCAGTCGCAATGTCAGTCATAGGACCAGAGTAGCTAGCCAGAGTATTCAAGAGAGGGATTTTTCTATCCACCAAGAATCAATGGTTGGCCTCCAGCATCTGGTTGCCTATGTGTCTGTATGTATGCGTGTATACATGTATGTATATGTATTTACTTATTGACTGATTTTCAATGGTTGTCAGGGAGAGGGAGTCACCATCTTTCTCCCTCTATTCTCCCTGGATTTGTTGGTTACTCTGCACAGAATTTTTTTGTATGGGGCTAGGATGAAGAAGAAGTAATTGAAGCCATCCCCAGACCTGGCAGTAATTTTGGTCTCACATAGGCACATCATACTGGTAATCTTCAGTAGAATATTTGTGAAGTAGACTTTTTTTTTTAATAGGGCAGCTAGGTGGCGCAGTGGATAAAGCGTTGGGCCTTGTAAGGAAGACTCATCTTCCTGAGTTCAACTCTGGCCTTAGACACTTACTATCTGTGTGACTCTGGGCAAGTCACTTAACCATGTTTGCCTCATTTTTCTCATCTGTAAAATGAGCTGGAGATGGAAATGGCAAACCACTCCAGTATCTCTCCCAAGAAAACCCAAAATGCAGTTGCAAAGAGTCAGACAGGACTGAATAACAACAATTTAACTACTTGAGAAGGAAAGAAGGAAACAAGTATTTGTTAAGTACCTACTCTATGCTAGGTACTATGCTAAGTGCCTCATAAATAGTATCAATTTTATCTTCACAACAACTCTGAGAGGTTGATACCATTATTATCCTCATTTTACAGTTGAGGAAACTGAGGCAGAGGTGAAGTGACTTGTCCAAGGTCACTTTGCTAGTAAGTGTCTAAGACCAGATTTGAACTGAGATCTTCCTGACACCAAGTGCAGCACTTGATTCACTGTGCCATCTAGCTACTTGCTATCTATTATATATTATATATATACACACACACACATACATATATGCACACACACACACATACATACATACGTCCTATTTTTTATATATATATGCATACATACACACAAATAGAGAGATAAATAGATAGATAGATAGATAGAGAGATAGAGAGATAGATAGGCTATATGATATGATGGATAGAGGGATAGAGTGCCGGATTTGGAGTCAGGAAGACTGGGGATCAAATTCTCTCTTTGATATTTTGTGATCCTGAGCAAGCCCCCAGGATTCCTAGGAATAGCTCAGACCCTTTTCTTTGTCTATTTTTGTAGAATACTAACTCCAGAGCAGGAAAGGACCTTACAGATTGTCTGATCTAACCCCCTTCTCCTCCTCCTCCTCCTCTTCTTCCTCTAACTAGATGATAGAGTCAGAATGAAAAAAAAATAAGCCTTGTCAGAGTGCATTGAGCTAAATCTAATAAGATGAAATTTTAAAGGGATAAATGTAAAGTTATGTTTCAGGAAAAAAAAAGTTTAAAAAAATCAACTTAAGAGGTACCATAAGGTTTGGAGGCAGATTTAGACATCAATTTGTCTAGGAGAAAAAAATCTAGGGAAGAAATCAAAGCTATCAATAGTTATATTTTAAAATGCTCTAAATCACTAATAATTAGAGAAATGAAAATTAAAGCAACTCTAAAGTACTACCTCACACACATTAGGTTGGCTAATATGACAAAAAAGGAAAATGACAAATGCTGGAGAGGATATGAAAAAATAGGTACACTTATGCATTGTTGGTGGAGTTGTGAATTGTCTATCCATTCTGGAGAACAATTTGGAACTATGGCCAAAGGTCTACAAAACTGTGCATACCCTTTGCTCTTGCAATACCATTAGTAGGTCTATACCCCAAGGAAATCAAAGAAAAAGGAAAAGGATCCATATTCATATAAAAGTACTTATAATAGCTTTTTTTATGATGGCATAGAATTGGAAACTGAGGAGATGGCTTTCAGTTGGAATGACTGAATAAATTGTGGTGTATCATTGTGATGGAATACAATTCTGCTATAAAAAATGATCAGCAAGACGGTTTCAGAAAAACCTAGGAAGACTTATATAAAATGATGCAAATTAAAGTGAGCAGAACTAGGAAAACATTGTATGCAGTAAAAGCAATACTTTAATGTGATCAACTGTGAAAGACTTAGCTACTCTGATCAGTACAATGATCCCCAACAATTCTTAAAGACTCATGATAAAAAGTGCTATCCATCTCCAGAGAGAGAACTGATGAGCTCTGAGTGCAGATTGACCTATCATTTTCTTTTACTTTATTTTTCTTGCCCTGCCAGGCTAAAGTGGAAATGTTTTGCATGACTTCATATGTAAAATGGGTACTGTATTTTTTTCTCAATAGATGGGAGAGGGGGTGGAGGGAGGGAATTTGGAACTGAAAATTAAAATTAAAAATTTTTTTTCAAAAAGATCTAAGAGTGTCTTTGGGCTGTAGGATCAATGTGAGTTAACAGTGTGTCATGACAGCTAAGAAACCTGAAGTCTTTGGTTGCATGAGGAGTGGTCTAGTGTTCAGGACTGGTCCTGCTGCACTCTGACCTACTTTGAGCACACATAGAGTATTGTCCTTGATGAGACATTTGAAAAGGGACATTGATAAACTGAGAAGCAGCCAGAGGAGGCAAGCAGGATACTGAAGGGCCTTGAGTTCGTGCCATATGAGTAAAGATTGGTTGAAGAAACTAGGACTGTTTAGTTTGAGAAAGAGAAGTTGGGGGAATAGGGTGTTGTGGTTATTATTCAGTTGTTTCATCATGTCTGACTCTGTGACCCCATTTTTGGGTTTTCTTAGCAAAGGTATTGGAGTGGTTTGCCATTTTCTTCTCTAGCTCATTTCACAGATAAGGAAATTGAGGCAAACAGGGTGAAGTGACTTCCCCCGAGTCATGTGGCTAGTAAGTGTCTGAGGCCACATTTGAAATCAGGTCTTTCTGGGGGCAGCAGTGGATAGAGCACTGACCTCCTGGAGTCAGGAGGACCTGAGTTCAAATCTGGCCTCAGACACTTGACACTAGCTGTGTGACCCTGGGCAAGTCACTTAACCCCAATTGCCTAAAAAAAAAAAAAAAGAATAAATTCTTTAAAAAAAGGGGGGGGGCAGCTAGGTGACTTAGTGGATAGAGCACTGACCCTGGAGTCAGGCCCTCCTGACCTGGGTTCAAATCTGGCCTCAGATGCATAACACTCAGGAGCTGTGTGACTCCGGGCAAGTCACTTAACCCCAATTGCCTCACCAAAAAAAAAAAAAAGAAAAAGAAAAAGAAAAAGAAACCAGGTCTTTCTGACTCCAGGCCACACGTACTCTATCCTCTGCACCACCTAGTGGGAGGAAGGAGGTTAGACTAGAAAGGGAAAAATACTTCAAGTACTTGAAGGACTGTCTTAAGGGAAGGAATAGACTTATTATGCTTGGATCCAGAAGGCTAAATTAGTGGAATTTGCAAAAAAATAAATTTAAGTTTAGTGTCAGAAGAAAAAAATTTCCTACCAATTAGAGCTTTCCCAAAGAGGAGTGGGCCGCTCCACAAGGTAGTGAATTCTCCTCACTGGAGCTCTTTTTTTTTTCTTTAATTTTTAGGCAGTTGGGGTTAAGCGACTTGCCCAGGATCACACAGTTAGTAAATGCCAAGTGTTTGGTCTGAGGCTGGATTTGAACTCCGGTCCTCCTGACTTTAGGGCTGGTGCTCTATCCACCCTGCCACCTAGCTGCCCCACCTGGAGGTCTTTAAACAAAGGCTGCGTCACCATTTTTGGAGTTTGATGGAGAAGGGATTCTTGTTGAGGCAAGAGCTAGACTCAATTGGCTCCAAGGGTCCCTTCAGCTCTGAGATGCCGCTATTCAGTGACAATGAATTGGTCTGAGAACTAAATGGAGACACATCTTTTGTTGGAGACCTGAGGGAAACTAGAGTGCATGGCCAGTGGTGGCATGTGTATAGGAAGTCTATGTGAAATATATCACCAGGGAAAGGGATGACCAGAGAAGGAGGCAGGCATGCTGTGAGAATGAGATAACAGATGGATAATTCAGAGTGTCACACTGACATTCGTGAACTATTAAAATATCGAAAGACCCAGAGGAAGGTTTCCAGTATGGAGGGGAGGTCCACTATGAGGAGTTTATGGGAAGGACACGGAGAAGCTCAAGAGAGGAGTATGAGGGCATGGCTGTGTTTCCACTGGGATGGGTGGTAGAGGTGATCCACTCAGGTGAGATTGTGGACTATTATGATAGCAATAACAGCAACAATTCACATTTCTATAGCCCTTTCCTCACTGAACTACCTCACCATGAAGTAGACAGTATAATATTATTATCTCCATTTTACAGATTGGGGAAGTGAGATCAAGAGTAGAAGGGACTTGGCCAGGGTCACATAGCTAATAAACTAGAATTTGAAGGTCTCCTTTCCTTTGCTGTTTCTGAAGCCTAAGATTTAAAAGTTGAAGGGACTTTAATCATCTGGTCTTCAAAGGACTATGGAAGAAGACTTGCTGGCAGTTTGTCCCTCTTTTACTTACAATAGTGTCTGAGAACAGCCCTGCCAGAGCCTCACTAGGGTACAAGTACAGTTGACAAGTAAGATGGTATAGATGCTATTTAAAGACCCCCGACTCAGTGTCCCAGGACCTGAGTATGAATCTTAACATTGCTACTTACCAGATTTTAAAAAAAATAACATTTTTTTCCTACTCAACAGAAATTTATTTTCTGTCGCTCCTATCCTCTCCTGTTTCATTGGAAAAAATAAAGAAAAACAAATATGTAACAAATATGAAAAGTCAAGCAAAACTAACTCTCTCATTGGCTATGCCCCCAAATATATAAACATCTCATTCCACATGCCGAGTCCATCACAAGATGCTTTCAGTCTGTAGGCCTCAGTTTCTTCCTCTGTAAAATGAGTTGGGGGGAGGGTGATGACCAGATGTTATCTACAATTCTGGCTCTAGGTCCTGTAAGATCTGTTCCTAAGAGGGCAGAGGTGTGAACACCTGGCATAGGTTACCTTCCTGCCAATGAGGGAAGTCTGCCACTAGATGGAGCCCTGAGCGCAGGGACAGGAGCTCACCATACCTAGCCAGCCCAATTGCCTGGATGGGGAATTAGACATTTCCAGAGGGCACACTGATTGTCAGACACTGAGATCACCATTTGGGCCTTCTCTGATTCCTAAAGGCGGTTTTTCTCATTGGTTTAGAAATCTTCATACACTGCCACTTTCATATACTTGGATAAAGGCACTGGGAGGGAAATGGTGGGAAGGAGGGGACACAGACCCTGCCCTCAGGGAGCCGCTGGTCTAAGGTATAGACCTACCCACTCTCCTTAGGAAACCCTGGGCCTGATGGGAATTCACAGGCACACTAGGATGTTACGAGTGGAGGACAGAACTTTGGACATCAGGCCTAGAAGGCGTGGAAACCAATGGAGAGGTAGAAGAAGGGTTGGGATGGATGAGCCTAGTACAAGGGCTACATATTGCAGAAGGAAGTAGAGTGACAGCTCTTCCTGGGCTGGGAAGCAGAGGGGCCAGGGCTTCCCAGAAGGGACAACTCAGCAAACATTGGGCATAAGGAAATCAAAAAAGAAGTTTTACTCCAGCAGCATGAAGGAGTAGGAAGACTACTGGACTTGGAATTAGGACTCCCAGACCTTTTTCTTATCAATTGTGGTCTGACCATATGTCCTCAACTCTGTATTTGTACAGCTGATTTTTTAAAAAAAAAACCTCAAATATAGAAGGGCTTTACATTTATCCTGATTTTATTCCATCTTGTTTGCTTCAATCCTTCTTCCTGGTCCTAGAACAAGGTAAGAGTGAGAGACAAAAATGTGTATATTGCAGGCAATGGTGGAGAGGAGGGGTCCAGCAGCAATTAGGATCATAAGATTTTGAACTGGGAGTGATCTTAGAAATAGAATGCTGGAGCTGGGAGGAACCTTGGAGACCATTCTGTCCCACCCCTTCATCCTGCCTCTGGCAGGATAGTATAATGGAACCAAGTATTGACTCTGGAGTCAAAGGACCTGAGTTCATTTACCACCTCCAATATTACCTGTGTTACCTTGGGTAAGTCACTTGCCTTCCCTGGGCCTCAGGTTCCTCCAATGTAAAATGTGAAGGGTTTGGACCAGATGGCCTCTGAGGTGAGTTTCAGCTCTGGATTTATAATTTCATTTAAATTTCTCATCAACTCTGTGATATGGGAATTATTCCTCTTTTATAGATGAGGAAAATGAGGCCCAAAGAGGTGAAGTGAAAAAGGTCACAGGAAGGATTTGAACTCAAATCTTCTTGCCTGCAGGTCTTGTAGTCTCATTTACCAAGCCACATTGCCTACAGATACTTCATATATGGGGTCTCCCCAGCTAAGCTGTGACCAACCCAAGCAGAGGATGGGCTTAGTATCTTTTCCTCTTGTTTCTTCCACAGGTGAGATTACCATTGGGCTGGCACAGTAGGTATGAAATAAGGAATTACTCAATAGAATCCAAGATATGCTCTTTCTTCCCTGACCATTCCTCTTCTCCAGCATGAGGGTTTCACGCTTATGTCTTCAGCAGCGTGGACGGATTATACCCAATCATCCACATTCTCATGCCCCACTTGGCACAGAGCCAGCACTTGTAACACGATCCTTGGGGTTAAGGATCAGTTTATGACCAGCATTCAGAAACAGACCATGGACAGTTATCAGGGGCCTCCATAAAAGGGTCATAGGAATTCAGAGGAGAGAGAGAGCTATGTGAGATAGAGTGGTTAGGGAAGGCTTCTAACAGGTGAGTTAGATTTAAACAGGTCCAGAAGAAGGAAAGACTTTGTGGCCAAAGGGAGCAATATGAGAGAACCAAAGGGAATTCTCAGAAGCTGAGAAGGATAAGGAAAGAAGGAGCTTTGCTTGAGGGTAAGTGGAGGTGGGGAAGGAGAGTTTGGAAGACTACTCTGGAGTTCAAGAGAGAAAAGATTTAAGTAGCAAAGAGGACTTATGTTACTTGGCCTAGGTTGGGCTGGTTTGGGTGATTTCAGTCAGTCTTTGAGTGACCGTCTTAGGAAACACGATCTAATGGGCCAGACAAGTACATAGCAAATACATACAATATGAATACAAAGGTAGTGATGCAACTCTATACAATATAGTTAAATACAAGGTAATTTGGGAGAGAGGGCACTGGAAGTTGGGAAGAACAGCAAAGACTTTGGCAGGAGATGAGTGGTTTCTTGTTGTCAGGAGTATTTGTGGAGGAAGATGTTCTGAGAGGATTGCCTAGCCCAGAACTGCAGCCTTCTTGCATATCTTTGGTGTGGGTGTGGGTGGGGTGTGGGTGGAATGTGACCAACTGTTCTACACAACTAGTTAATGGCAGAGTCAAGTGGGCAGATCTACCCATCAGCCCCTGCACATGCCAACCTCGTTTCCACTTTCAAAACTTTGTTTATGCCATCCCCCCTACATGGAATGCCCTCCACCTCCTCCTTTTCTAAACCCTTCCCATCCTTCAAGGCCTGGCTCGTCTCACCTCCTTTGGGAAGTCTTCCATCCCTGACATACACAGCACCACAAAAATCTTTCCCTTGCTTTGAATTCCCTCAGTATTTATGCATTCAGGCTCTGCCAAGCTATCTTATATATTCTTATTCAATTCAGCTCAATTCAACAGTGTTCCCTGTGTATGAGCCTTTTCTGTGAGCTCCCCAAGGGCAGAGAACATTTCTTCTTCTTCTGTCTCTCCCATGGCACCGAGCACCAAGCTGGCACGAAGGCGATGCTTGGAACAGACTGGTGGGTGTTACCACAAAAAGGAAGTCAGGGCAGCTGCATTGTAAGGACAGAATGGCAGTAGTTTCTCTTCTACTCTGGGGATGCCTCTGTAGTCAACACAGAAAAATTAAGGGAAATGAGGTTTCCTGATTGGTGTTCTAGGCTAGCTCATTACTCTGTTGTTTTTGGAGAGTTGGTTCTAACATAGGAAAGAAATAAAGAGTTGGGTCTGACTCTTCTATGACAAAATGGTGTGGTCATGTGAGGCTTGTGTCACCAGGTGGCTTTTCCTATGTTGTGTGTGTCCCTGGGGAAGTCTTGAGCACGGTGCTGTATGCTGCCTGAAGTCTTAGGCACAGAAAACACCAAATTCAATTCAATTCAATTCAACAAATGTTGCTTCCTCTATATGAAGTGCTGGTGATACAAAGGTGAAAATGAAACAGTTTCTGCTCTCAAGAAGTTTATAGTCTACTGGGGGAAGAGGAGGAAGGAGGCTGAGGAAGAGGATACAATATATACATAGATAAGTAAATACAAAGAATGCATCGAGTCAGTACAAAGTAATCTGGTGCTGAGACTAGCAAATAGGGGATGGGGAGATCAGAAAATACCTAATGTTGCAAATGAATTCTGAGCTTGAATAAGGTATAAGGAGTGGATAATGATCCAGCAAAGAATGAGAAAACATCAGACAGATAAAAGAAGCAGTATAAAGTAGTATTAAAACAAAAGAAAACAAAACAGAGAGAATGGAGTACATAGGAAGATGGTGTGGTTAGTGGTGTCAAAAGCTACAGAAAGGTCAAGAAGGATGAGAACTGCCATTGTATTAGGATATTGTTGGTGACCTTGGAGAGGGCAACTTTAGTCCAGGTGAGAGACTGAAAGCCAGGTGGTAAGGGGATGAGAAGGGAGTGCAATATGAGGAGGTAGAGGCAGTGGGTGCAGAGGGCTTTTTCAGGCATTTTGTTGGGAAAGGGAGGAAAGATATGGAGAGCTGGACACTGATGACTCAGCACCCCACGGTCAGAGACAGCTGCATTCTTCACAACACATTGTAAGTACTTCCATATTCTTTCAGGTGGGTGTGGTTTAGGGATTGTGAGCCTTTGGGAATGAATAAAACAAAAATAACCAATCAAACTACTTAGCATTTACTGATGCCTCATGTGTGCCCATCTTTGTGCTGTTATGCTGTGGGAGAGGAGGCAAAACACAGTGTCTCTGCCCTCATAGATCTATCTCATAGCCAAGTTGGGGAGAATTGACTAATTTGTCAAAGATGACTGAGGTTTCAAGCCTGGGCAAGTGGTATGATGGTGGTAATATTAACGGAAATAGGGAAGGGAGGAGGAAGGGAAGGTTGTGTTTTTTGCTTTATGAAGATTATGATTTTAGTTTTAGAATATAACATTTTTGTGCTTCATATGGGTAGAGATTCAGGTCTAGAGGTCAGGAGAAAGGTGAGGGATGGCTATAAAAATCTGATTTTCTGCATAGAGATGGTAAATGTAATAGCGGGAATAAATGAGGTTAGAGCAAAGATGTAGAATTGAAAATAACACTGAAAACATCTAATCCAACCCTCTTCAATTTATGGATGAAGAAACTGTGGCCCAAAGTATGTCAGTGACTTGTCCAAGGTCACATAGGTAGTAATAGAGTTGGAGTTCAAAGCCAGGTCCTCTCACTCCAAATGCAATGGTCTTTCCACCATACTGTACCATACCCCTGAGAAGGTATAGAGAGAGAGGCTAAGGAAATAACTTTGGGGAATGTTTACTTTAAAGTGTGAGGAGGAAGAGCAGGGAAGGAAAACAAGGAGGTAAGAGAACAGTAATTCTTAAACTGACAGAGTAGAGAGTTAATATGCTTAGCAATGTCAAATGCTGAAGAAAGATGAAGAAAGGTGAGTTGAAGAAGATTTTTGGATTAGGGGATCAGTCACATATTGGTGAGTGGGACAGCACGTGGGTACAATGCAGAGAATTGAGTTCTGAGTCAGAGGACCTGGGTTCAAATCCTAGCTCTGTCACCCACCACCTTTATGACTTTGGGCAAGTCAGTTCACCGCCCTCAGACTCAGTTTCTCCATCTGTAAAGTGAAGGAGATTTACTAAATGACTGCTCAAGTCCCTTCCAGTTCTAAATCTATGTTCCTGTCAGTCTCAGAGAGAACAGTTTCAGTGGATTGATGAAGATATAAACTAGATTACAAGGGGATGGAGAATGAATGAATGAGGAGAAAGTAGAAACAATGAGTAGAACAATATTTTTATAATCCCCATTGCAGGTAGCTAGGTGGCTCAGCTGGAGAGCATCTGCCCTAGAGTCAGGGGACTTGAGTTCAAATATGACCTCAGACACTTGATACTAGCTGTGTGACCCTGGTCAAGTCACTTAACCCCAATGACCTCCTAAAAAATCCCCATTAAATTGTGAGCTCCTTGAGGGCAGGGCTTGTCTTTTGTCTCTTTTTATATCTCTGGCACTTAGCACAGTGCCTGGCACATAGGAGGGGTTTAATACATGCTTATTGACTGACTTTCTGGAAAATTCCAGTGAATGAAATGAGTAAAGTAAGATAATGAGGATTCAGGGGACAGAAGGGATGAGGGACAGGGTGGTTTTTTTTTTTAGGATTGGGGGAAAATATGTTTGCAAGCAGAGAGGAAAGAACTAGAGGGGGGAGAAGAGATTGAACATGAGAGTGTTCTGGATGATTAAAAGGGCAAGGTCTTAGAGAAGGTAGATTGGGATAAGATTAAGGACCTGGGAGGAGGGGTTAGCCTTGATAAGAAGACTGGTCCCCTCTACCTTAAAGACAGGAAGGAAGAAGCAAGGGCATTTTCAGATGGGGAGGTCATAGGTAGGAAATAAGGGAGCTCACAGCAAGATAGAACTCATTTAACACACTATTCTATACTATTTTTAATTTTAATTTTGAGGCAGCTAGGTGGTGCAGTGACCTCAGGCACTTGCCAGCTGCGTGACTCTGGGCAAATTACTTAACCTTTGATTGCCTCAGTTTCCTCAACTGTAAAATGGCGATGATAACAGCAACTACCTTTCAGGGTTGTTGTGAGCCTGGCACATAGTAGGTGCTATGGAACTACTTATTCCCACACCTTCTCCTTTTCTCTTTGTCCTATCTCTCCATCTAGATCATAAGCTCTTTGAGGAAAGAGAACATCTCTTAACATAGCAGAAAGCCTTGAACAAAACTGGACACACAAGAGATACTTGGCAAGTATTTGTTGATTTGATATGTAATGATTAGAGAACAATGAAGTACTGGGAATCCCCAATTACAATTCTTCTTTTTGTGAGGGCCCCTGGGCCTTGCCATCTGCCCTGCTGATACAGTTTTAAGACATCCAGATCTTGACACTACCTCTGTGGTTGAACTCTCTCAAATTTATTGCCTCACCTAATCTGAGTGTGAGCTTTCTGAGACCAGAAACCGTTTCCATTTTTATCATTCAATTTGTATCCCCAGTGCTTAGCAAAGTTCTTGTCACCAAGTAAGCACTTAATAAATGTTCATTCATTCATTCATTCATTCATGCATGCATGTATTCATTCATTCATTCTTACTAAACAGGGTTGGTTCAGTGGCTAGAGCGCCAGGCCTGGAGTCAGGAAGACTCATCTTCCTAAGTTCAAATCTGGCCTCAGACACTTGCTGTGTGACCCTAGGCAAGTCACTTAACCTTGTTTACTTCAGTTCCCTCATCTGAAAAATGAGTTGGAGAAGGAAACAGCAAACCACTCCAGTATCCTTGCCAAGAAAACCTCAAACCACAAAAAGTTGGATACGACTAAAAAAATGACTGAAATACAACAATAATAACAAAGCAGCGTGGTCTCATAAAAGGTTTTTAGAGGTAGCTTGGTATCAAGGGTTGGGTTGGGAATCAAAGACATGGGTTCCCGGCCCAGGTTGTGTGACCTTCCCCCTCTGGTCTCCAAGGTCCCTCCTAGTTTTGATGTTCTATGATCCCTGGTCACACAGCTAGCTAGTAGCAAAGGATAGGTTTCTTGGTTTCCAGGCTAATGCTCTTTCTGTTTGGAAAAGGTCTCCAAGTAATGGAATCCAAAGCAGTCTTCACAGGGCCAGCCTCATTCATTTGGACAAAGGAAGCTAAGGAAAATCTCTCTGAATCAGTGAGAAGTCTGAAGTATTGATTATTTTCTAGTAGTATTTTCTAAGCAGAAGTACAACATTTATGGTAACACAGGCTAAATCAATAATGGTTTGTCCCAGAGATCCCTAGGGAGCCTAGTATAACAAATTGATAGAGATGATTTATAATTAGCTACCAAATGCTGGGATTCGAATTATACTTCTAAAAGCATATGCTTCCATAATGCGGAGAATTTCCCTCTTAATAAAAATAAACATTTCTCCCTTGAAATCTTGTTTACTTTATTAATTTGTTTACTATCATACTTTTTTGTCATGGAATAAAGGTAATTTTGAATCTCTCTAAAAAAACTGTTACAAAATCTGAATTACATGAGATTTAATTTTACTTTATTAATTTGCATACTATCATACCCCTTTCTCATGGAAGAAGCATAATTTTCAGTTTCTCTGAAAAAAATTGTTACAAAATCTGAATTACATGAGATTTAATTTTACTTTGTTAATTTGTACATGTTGATGTTATTCTTAATAAGATATATTCATTTCCTTTATATATGTCCTATCTCCTATATTATATTGAAAATTCCCCAAGAGAAGGAGCCAAGTCTCCTCTTCAGACCAGGAGCTCCCTGGAAGTAGAGACCATGGCTCCCCTCAGATTGGGGGCTTTCTGAGGTTGGAGCCTATATCTTCTCCAGTAGAACAGGGGCTTCCAAAGAATAGCAACAGTCTGCTATTTAAGAGTCCCCTCTGGCCCCTGTGCAGGGGCCCTGCACATCAGGCCCTCAATCCATCCTGTTGACTGACTGCCTAAGTCTAGGCTGTGACATCACCCAGCTAAGAATGCAGCTCCCTTCCTTTAATTAACTTGTCAGGGGGGGAGAGACAGACTTGGAGAGCCCTCTTTTCCTGACCCTATACCCCCTGCCCTCCTCTCCAGTCACACCTGCAAGGAGTGGGAGGCCTTGTCCTGTGCTCAGGAAGGACAAGACTGGGCTGGAGAGAAAGAGAGAGAGAGAGAGAGAGAGAGAGAGAGAGAGAGAGAGAGAGAGAGAG
>NW_020954645.1:395540-399478 GCF_900497805.2 Vombatus ursinus
AAAAGAAGAGAGGTGAGGTGAGGAAAGGCAGAAAGACACTGCCTGGGTTCCCTCTTTCTACCCTTCAGAGCACAAAATCCACACTAAAAATGAGACCATTGTCCTATCAGCTTCATAGTCAACCCTCTATGAATTCCATGTGGTTTACCTATGCCCAATATGGGATCTGAGGCTACCTTCCTCATGCCTGGTACCTGGCATCATTCTAAGGGGCCTGTCTTCCTCCAGTCTCCTCTTCAATCCATCCTTCCAACAGCTGCCAAAACAATCTTCCCAAGGCATTGGTCTGATCACACCATTCTCCTGTTCAGGAAATTACAGTGGCTCCCTATTGCCTCCAGAATAAAATACAATTTCCTTTGTTTGGCATTTAACACTCTTCAGAATCTGGCTCTAATCTATCTGTACAGATTTATTTCACATCATCCCTCCCTCATTCCTCTCTGTTCTAGTTAAACTGGACCATTTCCTATTCTCTGACAGTGACATTTTTTCTCTGGCCTCCATATCTTTGTATATAATAGGTTCTGCCTATAAAGCCCTCCACTCTTATCTGTGTCCCTTGGAATGCCTAGAAACACGACAGTCAGCCACTGAGCATTTATTAAATGCTTACTATGTGCCAGGCATGGCACTAAGAACTAAGGATACAAAGAAAGACAAAAACCAGTCCCTTCAAGGCTTCAAATCCAGGCTTGGTGATATACTATATGTCTGTTATCTGAAGATCAGCTGAAAAGGGGAGGCTTTTGAGTAGGGTGACTACAAATTGAGAATTTGTTAGCCCCAGCACCTTTACTCAGGCCACAGAGGACTATGATTTGGGGCAGAGGAGGATGCACTCACATCCATCAAAACCTGGAGTATTAAAGAAGTCCAAGCCAAACACAATGGAATATGTAGAACAAAAAAGGCTGCTTTCAAACTTCTTTTAGCCTTAGTTTTCTCATCTGTAAAATGGGAATAACACATACTAAGAGTACTTTGAAAGCTTTACAGGAAGAACTGTCAACATCTTGGCCCTTTGAGATATGTATCCTTGCAGTCAAATGTAAGACCTTTGAGGGTAGGAACCAATTCACTTTTATATTGCATACCTAGCACTGCCCACAATGCCTGGCACACAATAGGTGCTATATAAATACTTGTTGATTGAACTGACTCATTGATTGGAAACCCTGATTTCATTGGTGTGGACATAAGCCAATCTACTCCTGCAATTCTTGTCCATATTTTAATTTAACAGTTTAATTCAACAAATATCTATCAAGCACTTCTATATGTGGTCCTAAGTGCTGGCTGGTGTTACCAAGACAAAATGAAAAAAAGTCCTGCTCTCAAGTAACTCATGTTCTCTTAGGAGCATACAACGTCTATCTTGGCCTGTTAATCACAGGAAAAGTAAATCCCCAAAGTAATTTGAGGAGAGAGAACAAACTCTGACATCTGGAAGAACTAGGGAAGACTTCATAGTGGAGGTTATACTTTAGCTGAGCTTTGAATGAAGACAAGGAGGCCAAGGTGAGGAGAGAGAGTACATTTCAGGTGTAAGGGACAGCAAGACCTGTAACTAGGGTGGTGCAGTCTGGGCTTTGTCTCATCGTTAGAAATTTAAAGGGTGCTGACTGTACCTTCCTGGGGACACTTCCTCCCCTGTTTGTCCAGCCCTAGGCAGTAAGATTATACTTCTTTTTCTTGGGAGTATAAAAGTGAACACCTCTCAGGACTTCCTTCTTTCTCCCAAGAGCCATAATCCTGGTCCCTGATTAAAGTTCACTTCCTCCTCCTCCCTACCCCTCCAGACTGTACTCCAGGTGAGCCTTCCCTGCACTCCTGTCTCACCCTGCAACTTGTCCAAAGGAAAAACATTGCAAGATGTGACTCTAGGGAAAAGCTGTGTGAAGGCAAGGAGTGGTGGGGGACATAGGATGTTGAAGCTGGGGTGCAATTAACAGGCCAGTTTGACTAGAACACAAAAAAAGTAAAGGAAACGAATATGAAATAAGTCTAGAAATATAGGTTGGAACCAGATTGTAGAGGGCCTTAAAAGGCAGACAGAGGAATTTGTATTTTTTCCTAGATACAATAAGGAGCCCTGATGGCTTTTGAGCATGAGAGTGGCATTGCCAAGACTGTGCTTATGAACATTATTTGGCAACTATGTCAAGGATATAAGAGAGAAGAGAAACTGATGGAAACCATTCTAAACAGCTAGTGGATTGCTTGAGTTCAGGAGTTCTGAGCCTCAGTGAGGCTAAAGCCAATTGGGTGTCTGCACTAAATCTGGAACCAATAAGGTGGACCTTTGAGAGGGAGGTACCACCAGGCTGCTCAAGGAGAGGCAAACCAGTCCAGGCTAGAAACAGAGCAGGTCAAAGCTTCTGTGCTGATCAGCAGTGGGGTTGGGCACATGAGTGGCTACTATGCTTCCACCTTGGTTGAGATAGCATTTATATAGTGCTTTAAGATTCCCAAAGCAGAGGGGATGCCCATCAATTGAGGAAGGGCTGAACAAGTTGTGATATATGATTGTGATGGAATATTATTGTACTATAACAAATAATGAGCAGGATGCTTTCAGAAAAAGCTGGGAAGATTTATGTGAACTGATGCAAAGTGAAGTGAGAAGAACCAGGAGAACACTGTGCACAATAACAGTAATACTGTATGATGATCAACTGTGAGTGACTTAGCTATTCTCAGCAATGATCCAAGACAATTCTGAAGGACTTATGATGAACCATGCTATCTACCTCGAGAGAAAGAACTGATGGAGTCTGAATGAAGATCAAAGCATACTTTTTAAACTTTATTTTTCTTGTTTTTTTTTGTCTGTTTTCTTTTGCATCATGGCTAATATGGGAATATATTTTGCATGACTGCACATGTATAATCTATAGCAAATTGCTTGCCTTCTCAAGGAGGGAGAGAGGAGGGAGGAGTGAGGGAGATAATTTGGAACTCAAAATTTTTAAAATAACAAATGTTAAAAATTGTCTTTACACGTAATTGAGAAAAATAAAATTAAAAAAAAATTTAAAAAGATTTCCAAAATGCTTTACAAATGTTATTTTGCTTTATCTTCATAACAGTCCTGGGTAGTGGGTGCTATTATTATTCACATTTTGTAGTGAAGAAGCTGAGGTAGACAGAGGTTAAATGACTTACTTAGGGTCACACAACTACTAAGTGTCTGAGGTGGGATTTTAACTTAGGCCTTCCTGACTTCAGGTCTAGAGATCTATCAACTACACCATCTGGCTACCTCTAAATCAAAAATAACTAGCATTTACATAGTATTTTATGATTTGCAAAGTGTTTTACAAATATTATTTCATCTGATCCTCACAACAACCCTGGTAGGTAGGTGCTATTGCTATCTCCATTTTACAGATGAGGAAACTGAGGCAGATAGAGATTATACAGCTAGCATGTCTGAGGTAGAATCTGAACTCAGGTCTTTCTAATTCCAGGTCCACTGTGCCACCTAGCTTGCCAATAAGCAAATTCATGGAAGAATTGAGGCAAACATTCTAGTCACCTGAATCTAGAGGTTTTGATTCCCATTTTCTAATGGGAATCTAATTATCTAATCCCAGAGGGATTTTAGTGTTAGGAGGGACCCCAGAGATAAACTAGTCCAGTCTGCACATTTTACAGATGAGGAAATTGTAGCTCAGAGAGAAGCAACCTTCCCAAGATCACCCAGTCACCCAGATCTCAGTCTAGTGCTCTCTCCATTTCCATCACACTGCCTTCATACATCATAGCTCCTAAGTCAGCTCTGATCCTTCCTGGGAGGAGAGTGATAGGAAAACAGAGGATCTGATGAGGTGTGCCATTCAGCCATTCATTACTTGCTCCCCTGCAGGTGTGTGTGTGTGTGTGTGTGTGTGTGTGTGTGTGTGTGTGTGTGTTGCTCCCTATCACTGTCTTGG
>NW_020954645.1:399512-404388 GCF_900497805.2 Vombatus ursinus
GTATGTTATGTGGCATAGGAGGCAATTTCCCTTGTGGCTGACATCGAATGGTGCTACCATATGGCTGACACCCCATATGGGCCAGACTGGTCAGTGGGGGTAGAGTTGGAGGGTGGGTATGTGCAGAATCTTCCTGGATGAATCATCACTTCATTGCCTGTCTCTGGCCTGGGGCTGTGAATTCCTTTTAAGCAAAGGGACAATTGGAGGTAGAAAACTGGAGGGAGGAGGGGTTGGCCAACCCCTCTTTATTCAGGCCAAGGGAAGGATCCCTTTGGGAGATGGAGGTAAGGACTAACCTAACTGTTTGGTTCTGGTTCTGACCAGGCGCACTGGCTTTGCGTTTTAATGCAGAATCTGAGAGGTTATCTCAGCCATCCCTCTGTTTCCAGGCATGGCCATACCTTATTCAGTTGTACAGAAGAGAATTTTTCCTGTTTTCAAAAATCCTCCCTTAACCTATACATTTCCCAAACAAACTTCCACAATCCCTGGTCATCTGTTTCCTGTCCAACAACCTTTTCCCCCCTCTATTAACTAGATCAATTGTGTGATAGTAAAGATGTAGTCTGCATAAGGGGGGAGGGAAGGAAAGGGAAGAAAACAAGCATTTATAGAACACCCACTATGTAGTAGGCACTCTGCTAAACACTTTACAATCATTATCTCATTTGATTCTCACAACAATCCTTAGAAGTAGGTACTATTACCATCCTCATTTTACAATTGTAAAGTATAGTGGCAAACAGAGGTTAAGCCTTGCCTGGAATCACACATCTGGGAAGTGCCAGAGGCCAGATTTGAGCTCAGGTCTTCATGACTCCAGGCCCAGGGCTCTATCCACTGTACCACCCAGTTGCCTCTAACCAGCTTGGAATATTTTTTGAGAGATCTGATTAACCTAGAGGGTAATGGAAATGTTCACCGAAGGTTAGGAGCAGGCTGCTGCATCTTGCCAACAACAAAAGAACTTTAGAAATGGAGTACAAGACTAATCACAGAGGATATGCATGACTGCAAAGAGGTGAGCTGGTTTTGTGAGTAAGAATGAGGGATAGTGTAAGTTTTTCACTAGTAGCCATGAAATATTAAAAAATTCAGAGGAAGACTGCCAACACATTGGGCAGGAGCTTTTTTTTTAGGATCTCATCTCTAAAATGAGAATCTTGCCTTATATGATTACTGCACTTTGAAAACTATAAAGCTCTATGTAAATGTCAGTACTGTTGCTATTTTGTGGGAGGACCAGTCAAGAACTGCATGGGATGAGAAGATGTGGAGGGATTGGGATAGATGGCCAGTGAAGGGAGTTCCCTCACCTCTGGCATCATGCATCTATCAAAGAACAAAAAGTTGTTTTTAAAAAAATTTTTTTTTATTAATAAGGACTTGAACTAGAATATTGGCTGTGGGAGTGGAGAGAATTCAGATACAAGAGGTGGTAGGGAAAGAGTCAAAGAGAGTTTGCAACTACATGCACATAGCCCCCACCACCCTCATTCAGGTACTCATCCTAGCTCTCAAGGTTTATTGCAAGAGCTTTCTGATTGGTCTCCTTGCCTCCATTTTCTCCCCTTTCTAATACATCCCTTATACCACTGCCAGAGAAATATTCCTAAAGTCCAGTCCTGACCTTCCCTTGCTCAAGAAACTTCACTGATTTCCAATTCCTTTTTGGACAAAATCAAGCTCCTCTGTTTGGCATTTAAGGTTCAATATAGTTCCAGCCCATCTTTAGAGATTAATTTCACATTAGTCTCACAGCTGGCCAATTAGCTATTTTGTCTCTTGTAGTTTTCATTCATGATTTTTTCAAATATAGCTCCAGTAAACCAGGCTTTGATAGAGCCCATTGGGATTCAAGTGGAGCTCCTTGATTATGCCTTTAAACCCAAATCACTCTGGTCAAAAATAGGTCCCAGCCCAAGCCTCACTTGCTTATTGTTTGGGTTTTGATGTCTCAGAGTGAGTGTAAATAGCATTTGCTTCTGTTCTGGCCAGAAACCCTGAGGGTCTTCTCCTCCCAGATTGATTCTTTTGGGAAGTCAAACTAGGTCACCTTTTGCGTCAATTTTTAACCTAACCTGTAATCACTAAGTAGGTGTGCCTCAGACAAACTGAGACCTGGGAAAGACTTTAGCTTAAAAAGACCAAGGTCTCCCTACATCAAGGGCCATTGCCAGTCATTTTGACCTGTCTTGCCACTGGACTCCCATAACTCTGGAGGACAGAGTGAGGCTGATGACTTTGCACAGCCCTGCCTCACTTATATCCAATTCACTTGCAAGTCAAGACACTACCCTCCTGATATCATTGCTCCTCTTCGAGAACAAAGGATAAGAAACAACGTCAACAATAACACAATGTTCCAGTCAAAAATTTGGCCTCACTACTGTTCCTCATACATGACATTCTTTTCTTTTCTTTTCAGCAATTGGGGTTAAGTGACTTGCCTAGAGTCACACAGCTAGTAAAAGTGTCAAGTGTTTGGTCTGAGGCCAGATTTGAACTCAGGTCCTCCTGACTTCAGGGCTGGGGCTCTATCTGCTAAACCACCTAGTTGCCTCTCATACATGACATTCCATCTCTTACCTTTGCACCTTTTCTTTTTTAAATTAAAAAAAATGTTTTAAATGAACAGAAATCTATTTCCTCTTCCCACCTGTTACCCCATAGGGTGGAAAAACCAAATTCCTCATAACTAATATGCATTGTCAAGCAAAGCAAATTCCCTCTTTGGTTATGTTTAGAAAATAGATGCCTTGTTCTACACCCTGAACCCATCACCGCTCTGTAATGGGAAAGTGCGCTTTATTATTGGTCCTCTGGAGTCCTGCACTAGCTTGGCTAGTGCCTTGACCAGAGTTCCCAGAGTCCTCAAAATTCTTTGCTCTTGTAGTGTTGTTGTATAAATTGTCCTTCTGGTTTTGCCCACTTCATTCTTCAATCAGTTTATATAACTTCAAAATTGTTCATTTTTATAAGATTGATTTTATAAACATAAATTGTTCTTCTGGTTCTGCATAATCCACTCTGCATCAGTTCATAAATGTCTTTCCCTGTCTCTTTGAAATCATCTATTTTCTCATTTCTTACAGCACAGCAGAATTCCATTACATTCAAATATCTCAATTTGTTTATCCATTCCCCAACTGATGGAAAGCCCCTTAGTTTCTAGGTTTTATGCCAACATAAAAGGAGATGCTGAAAGTATTTTTGTACATCAAGGATTTTTTCAGCTTTCTTTGATCTGTTTGGTGTATAGGCCTAATAGTGGTATAGCTGGGGCAAAGGGCATCAACTTTTTGCGTAGGATTCCAAATTGCTTTCCAGAATGGTTATGCTCATTCATAAATCCACCAGTGACAGTGTATATGATAATAGGTCTGTTTTTCCACAGCCCTTCCAGCATTGGTCATTTTCATTTTTGGTCATCTTTGCCAATCAGATAAGTATGAGATAGAAACCTCAGAATTGTTTTATTTTAACTTCTCTAATTATTAGTGATTTGGAGTATTTTCTTCAGTAGAGATGTAGATGGCCTAAGTTTCTTCCCTTGAGAACTAGCTATTTATACCCTTAGGCCATTATCAATTGAGGAGTGGTTCTCTTATTTTTATAAATTTGAATTGATTCCTTATATTTTGGAAATGAGACTTTAGAGAAACTTGCTACAAAGATCCCCCCCCCAGTTAATTTTTTTCTTTTAATCTTAGCTTTATTAGATCTGTTTGTGCAAAACCTTTTTAATTTTATGTAATCAAAATTATCCATTTTTATATTTATTACACTGCATCATCTGTACAGTGACAACATTAGCTGAGCTGGACAGAGGATGGGAGGGGGAACCAAATCCCTCCTCTTCATTTACATTAAAATTGGCATTGCAAAAATGTTCATTGCTTTAAAGCTGTTCTTCCCATAGGATTTGGTTTCAGGATGCCAGTAAATCTCTTGACATATGCCACCATGACTTTCTCCTTGATGGCTTTATGCTTGGTGTGTCTAGCCTGGAGAAGAGCAAGTTATTTATAAATATTATCTTTATCTATTGGTTTTATTTGACTTCTGGGTTCAGGCTCAAAGCTGTCGTTATCTATTTTTCCTTGATGTCCATCAAGACTTTTACACTTAGCCAGTTAAATGATATTGAGACACCAGTGGAGAAAGCCTTCGTGAGTTGAAGAAGCTGTTTGATGTTCTTTTCAGCAGCACCATATTACTTGATCAGCATTATCTTCTTCTCCTTCTCCTCTTCCTCTTCCCCAAGGAGGGCATCATTCACAGTAGGAGGACTTCCCCTGCCCTATTCTCATAGTGTGAGTGTACAAAAGGGTAGGAGAGATATAGAGGGATGCTGAAAGAAGGAAGTATGGTTGTCATCATCATCATCATCATCATCATCATCATCATCATCATCATCATCATCATCACCATCACAACAACAAGAACAACAACAATATCAATGGCCATTTCTACAGCACTTTAAGATTTACAAAGTGCTTTCTTCATCATAGTCCGATAAATGAGGTAGTTTGAGCACCCTAATTCCCATTTTATAGATTAGAAAACCGAGGTTCAAAGTTAAAAGACTTGACCAAGGACACACAGGTACTAAGTTTCACAGCTGGGACCTGAACTCAAATTTTTAGATACTAAGATTCTCTACACTCTACCATGATATGATGCCTCCCCAAACTGAGAGAAAACTGGAAAGTGTCATAAAAATGTGAACTCTTGGTATGGGGGAAGCTTATTATAGCAGAAAGAGCACTTGCACAAAGCACTTAATAGCCTTGCTCCTTCCTGCCTTTCCAGGTTCCTTACACATACACACACACACACACACACACACACACACACACACACACACACA
>NW_020954645.1:404403-405163 GCF_900497805.2 Vombatus ursinus
CCTGTATCAAAGTACAGGTTCTGATGCTTATTACCTGTGAGACCTTGGGTGAGTAGCTTATTCCTCTGAGCCTCAGTTTTCTCTTTTTAAAATGGAAACAATTTTATTTGCAATAATAACATGGAGGATTGTTGTTGGAAAATCCATTTGTAAATGGCAAAGTCTTCTAGAAATGGAGGCTGTTATTACTATCCTTACTTTGGGAGGGAAACCAGCAAAAACCCCCTTTGATGCCTTCCCATTGTGTAGGGATGCCTCTGGTTATATGAAAGGCTAAATATTAGCAAAGCAAAACTCTGGTGGGCCCCACCAGGATGGAAAGGCTGGGTAGGGGACAGACTGTGTGTTTTCAAGTCAGTCAACAAGCCTTGATTAAATGCCTACTATATGCTAAGGGTAGTGTCCTAAACTCTGGGAATACAAAGAAAGGCAAAAAATCCAAAACCCAAAAACAAACAAACCCCAGTCCCTACTGTTAAGGAGCTCACAGTCCAGTAGAGGAGACAACATACAAACAAGCTATAGGCAGAATAAATCAACAGAGAGAAGGCATCGGTCCAGTTGAGAGATAGTGACTTGTTTGAGCAACAACAGGTAAAGTGACTAGTATTATTAGATCACAGAAGATGTGGTGGTAGTGGTGTTGGTGGTGTTGGTAGTGGTGTAGGTGTTGGTGTTGATGGTGGTGTTGGTGTTGGTGTTGGTGGTGGTGGTGGTGGTGGTGGTGTGTGTGTGTGTGTGTGTGTGTGTGTGTGTGTGT
>NW_020954645.1:405181-429996 GCF_900497805.2 Vombatus ursinus
GAGGGAGCAAGGTTATCAAGTGCTTTGTTAATCCTCCTAAATTCAGAAAATAGGATACTCTCATTTCTCAAATATATAGAGAAACAAGCCAAATTTATAAGAAAGGAATCATTCCCCAAATGATAAGTGGTCAAAGGATAAGAATAGATAATTTTTAGAGAAAGAAATAAAAGCTATCCGTAGTGATAAAAAATGCTCTTAATCACTAATAATTAGAGAAATACAAATTAAAACAACTGAGATGCCACCTCACATCCATCAGATTGGCTAAAATGGCAGGAAAGGAAAATGACAAATGCCGGAAGGACATGGGAAAACAGGTATAACTAATGCAATGTTGGTGGAGCTGTGAACCATTCCCAAGAACAGATTGGAACTATACCCAAAGGGCTCTAAAACTGTGCATACCTGTTGACTCAGCAATACCACTATTAAGGCTGTACCTCAAGGATACCAAACAAAAGGGGAAAAAACTCATGTATTCAGAAACATTTATAACAGCTCTTTCAGTGGTGGCAAAGAATTGGAAACTGAGGGATGCCCATCAACTGGGTACTAAATGAACAAGTTCTGGTATATGAATGTGACAGAATACTATTGCGCTGTAAGAAATGATGAAGAGATCCTATCACAAATGATGATAGTTTCAGAAAAACCTGGGAAGATATATGAAATGACGCAAAGTGAAGTGAGCAGAACTGGAAGAGCATTGTGTTCAGTAACAGCAATATTGTAATGATGCTCAACTGTGAAAGACTCAGCTACTTTGACCAATTATATAATGATCCATGACAATTCTGAAGGACTAATGATGAAAAATGCTATTCCCCTCCAGAGAGAGAGAACTGATGAGCTTTGACTGCAGATTGAAGTATATTTTTCTCTCACTTTCTTTACTTTTCTTGTTCACTGCCTCCCCTCACCCCCAAACCTGGGCTAACGTGGAAATGTTTTGCATGACTTCATATGTATAAAGGGTACTGTATTTCTTGTCTTCTCAATGGGTGGGGAAGGGGATGGAGGAAAGGAGAGAACTTAGAATTAAAAATAAAAATAAGGTTAAAAAAAAGAAAATCAAACATGTTATTCATTAGCAGTTTTCTCCATTTATTAATGTTATGCTTCAATAAAGATGATAGGGTTCCCCCATAGTCCTCTGTGGACTAGCCTTGCTGTGTGTCCAGATTTGACCACAAGAACTCCCAGAGAACCATCTGCTGTGGTATGGGGGAGGAGGAGGTGAGTTCTGCATCAGCACAGGAGCAGTCACGGGGTCTTTTGAATCAATCAATCAATCAATCAATAAGCATTTGTTAAGGATGTACTATGTTTCTGGCATTGTGGATTAGAAAGACAATAAATGAAATAATTCCTGTTCGCAAGGATCTTACATTCTAATATAGGCCATAACATATATAAGTATATTCAGAATAAATATAAGAGAATGTATAGCCCTTTGACCAAGCAATAGCACTTCTAGGACTGTATCCCAAAGAGATGATAAAAACAGGAAAAGGTCCCATATGTACAAAAATATTTATAGCAGCTCTTTTTCTGGTGGCCAAGAATTGGAAATTGAGGGGATGTTCATCAACTGGGGAATGGCTGAACAAGTTGTGGTATATGAATGTAATGGAATGCTATTGTGCTATAAGAAATAATGAGCAGACAGACTTCAGAAAAACCTGGAAAGACTTACATGAACTGATGCTGAGTGAAATGAGAACAGCCACATTGTGTGATGACTGACTTTGATATATTTAGCTCTTCTCAGCAATGTAAGGATCTAAGACAACTCCAAAAGTCTCGCGATGGAAAATGCTGTCCACATCCAGAGAAAGAACTATGGAGTCTGAATGCATATGGAAGCATACTATTTGCTTTCCTTTTTTTTGTTTGTTTGTTTTGTTTTATTGCTTCACTCTCCTGGTTCCTCCCATTAGTTCTAATTCTTCTTTACATCATGAGTAATGTGAAAATATGTTTAATGTGAATGTATATGTAAAGCCTATATCAGATTGCATGCCATCTTGGGGAGGGAGGAGGAGAGAAAGGGGGAAGAAAATTTACAACTCGAAATCTCATGGAAGTGAATGTTGAAAACTAAAAATAAATAAGTTAATTATTAAAAACATAAAGAGAATGAATACAAAGTAGTTAAATACAAGATAGTTTGGGAAGGAGAGCACCAGCAGCTGGGGAGATAGAAAGTGGTACTTACATGAAGAGAGGGATTCTATGAGTCAAAGGTGAGGAGGGAGCCTGTTCCAGGCAAGGGCAAAGGCACAGAGAAAGGAATTTGGGTGTTGTGCGTAGAAAGAGAGAAGAACCCAATTTGGTTGGATTGCAAAGTGAGGGAGGGGAAGTAATGTGCAATGAGGCTAGAAAGATAGATGATAAAAGAAAAATAAACACAACACTCTGTTCTGTTCCACAGAATCAAGGCAAGATTCCTGAAAGAAGTGGACTGGAGGAAGAGGAAGGCCATTTGACAGAAGGGAAATGGCTCCAGTCATAAGCATTTGAACCCAAGGCTAGGGCAATATGGAGTACATGCTTTAGGACTGGGTTGTCCTGACACCCTGGATACTTGACCGTGTGTTCTGGTCTCTGGGAGAGCAGATGGTGCCCACCCTGGATAAGTGGAGGGAAGGGATTGGGGCAGAGACATGAAAGAAAGTAGCCCAGGGGCAGCTAGGTGGCGCAGTGGATAGCGCACTGGCCCTGAAATCAAAAGGACCTGAGTTCAAATCCAGTCTCAGACCAAACACTTGACACTTACTAGCTGTGTGACCCTGGGCAAGTCACTTAATCCCAATTGCCTAAAAAGGAAAATAAGAATCCTTCTCTAAAAAAAAAAAAAAAGAAAGAAAGAAAGTAGCCTGCCCCAGGTCACACACAGAGGTAGGTCTGGAATATTGGTGCGCTAGATCGACTTTGCCTCCCTCAGAAACGGGTAGGAAATAGATGTCAGGCTTTGGGGAAAGAATTCTCTCCTAGACCCTCATGTTGTCCATGAGGGCACCCAAGTTTAAGCGACATTCTCTTGGCTCTAATACAAAACTTTCTCCTTTATGGTTCTCCAGGTAGAATGCCCAACAGGATTCACCAAACAACCTCCCTATCTTAGATCGTCTACGTAGGCTTCTAAGTAGTGGAAACAATGACTGATTTTGAGTCAGAGGACCTGGCTCTGAATCCCAGCTTTGCTACTTGTGAGATCCGGAGCCAGTCTCTTCAACTTCTTCATCTGCAAAATGGGTGAGTTAGACTAGATCACCTCTAAAGTGCCTTCCATCTCTAGACACATCATCCTAGAGCCTCAGAGTAAAAGTCACAGCCCTCTTTATGCAATAAATGGTTCTTTCAGCCAGCATTTAGTGTGTGCCAGGGGAAGATGGGAAGAGGAAAAGTTTAAGATCCTCAGGTAATCTATGCTCAGTGGTAGCTGAGAGTTATAGTCACTGTGCAGTAGGAGCTGGTGGAGGGAAGGGTGGAGGGAATCAAGAATGATGGCTGTGGGCTGAGCTGAAATACCTGATATGGAGATACCTGGCCCAGGGCGCCTGGCGCCCTCGCCAAAGTGGCAGCTGGAGCTTTGGCTAAAGCCCCTGAGCTCCCCGTGCCAGCATTGTATCCTGAGCAGTAGAGGGCCTGGCACACAGAGGCCATTGATACGGCTGGATTAGCCCGACCCAAGCATTTCCAGTCATTTCACGCCCCTGGCAACTTGTCCTAACATGGAGACCAAAAGGAGGGGAAAAAACCCTCTGAGGAGTCACAGAACCGCAGCGTGTCAGAGCTGAGAAGAACCTGGGCGCATCAGGGAACACGAATGGGCAGAGCTGGCAGGGGCCCCAGGGGGAGAACAGCAGAACTAGAAAGGGCCTTAGAACATAGAACGTAGAAGAACAGAAAGGGACCTGAGAACATAGACTATAGGCTGTCACACCTGGGTGGGGAGGGGAGGCTTGCCTCAAGTGGCATCCTAGTAAGGCAGAAAAAAATGCTCGATTCAGTCAGGGGACTCTGGTTTGAATGCCTGTACTGCTCTGCCACTTACTACCTGTGATGTTGTTTAGTTGTTGCCGCTTCTTTGTGACCCCTTTTGGGGTTTTCTTGGTAAAGATGCTGGAGTGGTTTGCCATTTCCATTTGAACTCAGATCTTCCTGACTCCAGGCTGGTACTCTATCCATTTCACCACCTAGCTGCCCTTTACTACCTGTGACCTAGGGAAAATCATTTAATTTTTCTGGACCTCAGTTTCTTCATCCGTAAAATGAGGGGGTCAAAGATTCTTAATCTGAGATTCAAGAGCTTTAAATTTTTTTTTGTTTGATCATTCAATATAATTGGTTTACTTCATAATCCTATGTATTTTATGCATGTAAAAAATTATTCTGGGAAGGGGTTCGTAGGCCTCCCTAGACTGCCAAAGGGATGTTGTTGAGTCCAACTTTTTGCGACCCCATTTTGGGGTTTTCTTTGCAAAGGTATTGGAGTGGTTTGTCATTTCCTTCTCCAGCTCATTTTACAAATAAGAAAGTGAGGCAAACAGGGTGACGTGACTTGCCCAGAGTCACACACCAGTTAGTGCCTGAGGCTGGATTTGAACTCATGAAGATGAAGCTTCCTGACTCTGGGCCTGGCACTCTATCCACTGTGCCACCTAGTTGCCCCAAAAGTATTTCTGACACAAAAGAGGGTAAAGGACCCCTGAACCAGATGATCTCTGAGGTCCCTTCCAGCCCAGACTCAGAGGGGCTGACCTTGGCTACTCCACTGTGGAGATGCTGATGGCCAGAAAAGGAGGCCACAAGTAAAGGATGTGAGTGAGGTGGGAGAATTAACTAAGCCTGTGGTCCTAGGAATACAGACTATCAGGGCTCAGAGAGGCTACAGAGCATAGAATGTTAGAGCTCCCAAAGATCTTAGAGAGCTCAAAATGTCCCAGCTGGAGAAGGCCCTAAACCCTACAAGGGATAAGTGGGAAAGGGTCTTATAACATAGACCATAAAAGGATAGAGTTGTTCCATCTCTGACTTATGTCCTAAGGTCCCTCTCAGTGCTGACATTTTACAGTCAAAGGCTTTCCAGCTTCCATGTTTTATGTTCTATGAAAATGCCTTTAGCCTTCAGGACTTTGCTTGGAGCAGGCTGCTAATGGGAGAGCAACTCATAAACTTATTCACTCCAAGGTGTGAATGACTGATTCAGGTGTGACCCTACCGCCCCAGTATTTGCATTTTAAAAGAGGAGGCTTATTTATCCTGAGGAATTGAGTCCTGTTTTTCAGGGACTGTGAAAGAGAGTGGTGGGGGGAGGTGGACACTTTGGGGTCAATGACTGTCACCCTGGTTCAGGCAAACAGCCCTGTCCATAAGTCACTGCTTAAGCAATCAATCCCCCCCCAAAACGAACAGACCCTTGGGAACACTTATTATGGGCCAGGTCTATGGTTCCTAATATGGTTCCTAATATACACACAAATGCACACATATATCTATGTATGTATGTATGTATATATATATTTGTTCTGTGAAACTCAACAACAAAAAAATTGTGTTGTGAACCCCCAGAGTAGTTTAATATGCTATTCATAATTTAAAAAAAAGATTTATTCATTAAACACTCACAATAAATACAATGACAACTTTTGCTCTCAAAAGCTCCATATATAATTTACATTATAAAATTACAATTATAAAATACCAAATTTGATTCTAAATGTAAAATTATGAAGCTAATTATAAAATAATTGCAAATATTTTATGTCTGACAAAGGAAGGTCCCAGAGGAAAAAATATATTTGCAACATAATTGGATAATTATTTACTGCTTAAGGCACAGTTAAAGAATTTTTACCTGAACTCCTTGGACCACACTAAGTGGGAGTCACTTGGTAAGACAAAGTTCCTCCAGCTCATAGTTCAGTTAAGGCGTGTTCGGTTCAATTTAGTAGACATTTATTAAATACCTAGTGTGTGTGGGATACAAAGATAGATACAAAATAAGGCCTTTATTTCAAGGATCTTGCTTTCTGCTACGGGGGAGTGGGGATGGGAAGGAGGAGTACATAAAATCACTCTAATACAAAAGAAAAAATAGTAGAAAGATGTGGGCACAATGCTTTAAGAAATTTGAGGAGGGGGG
This sequence comes from Vombatus ursinus, assembly GCF_900497805.2. Classification (NCBI taxonomy): domain Eukaryota; kingdom Metazoa; phylum Chordata; class Mammalia; order Diprotodontia; family Vombatidae; genus Vombatus; species Vombatus ursinus. The sequence continues at coordinate 411,336 of NW_020954645.1, forward strand.
AGGAATAGGTCACTTTTCCTTGGAAGGTTTCCTAGTGGGATCTCTCTTTTCAAGGGACACTCTTTCCAAAGGTTCAGATCATGACTCATCCACCCTTTCTCTTCCTCCATCATTCTAATCCACATCCTCTCATAAATCTTAGACTGAGGAGCCAACAGGCAGATAATACCTTTATCATATAAGAGATAAACACTCAAAAAGTTAAAAAACAAAGACGACTTTAAATCATCTTCAACTCCAAGGAGGTTCAATTATCATCTCAATGCAGGTGATTTCCCAGGTTTATATTCAACCCCAGTCTCTTTCCTGTGCTACTATTTTGCATCCCCAACTAGATATCCCAAGGGCATCTCAATGCTCAGTGTGCCCCAGACAAGATTTATTATCTTACCTCTTATACTTATCATTTAGCTAACCTTCTCTTTCTGTAGAGGGCACCCCTATTTTCCCAAACATGTAGATTCTCAACCTTGTAGATGAGCCAGCGAGGTGGTTCAGTAGATAGAGTATTGGACCTGGAGTCAGGAAGACCTTAGTTCAAATCTTGCCTTGGGCTTTTACTAGTTATGTGAGTCACTTAATGCCTGCTTCAGTTTTCCTTATCTGTAAAATATGGATAATAATAGCACCTACCTCCTTGGGCTTTTGTGACAATATAATGACACAGTTGCAATTGTTCAGTTGTGTCTGACTCTTCATGACCCCTTTTGGGATTTTCTTGGCAAAGGTACTGGAGTGGTTTGCCATTTCCTTCTCCAGTTCATTTTACAGATGAGGAAACTGAGGCAAACAGGATTAAGTGACTTGCCCAGGGTCACACAGCTAGTAAGTGTCTGAGGCTGGGTTTGAACTCAGGTCTTCCTGACTTTAGGCCTGGTGGTCTATTTAACTGTACCACCTAACAACTGGTATATTTGCAAAGTACACTGAAAACCTTAAAGCACTCTATAAATGCTAGCTAATGTTATAATCAATTCTTCCCTTTCTCTCATCCCCCATATCCAATCAGTCACCTAGTCTTATCAATTCGATTCTATCTCCACATCATCTCCTGGGTCCATCCCATTCTCTCAGCCTCGTTCAGGCCGCCATCACTTCTCATCCAGACTGTTACAACAGCCGCCTTATTCAACTCCCGGTGTCTAGTTTTTCTTCTCTTTGGTCTATCCTCCCCACAGCTGCCAAAAGTCTTCGTAAAGCACAAATCTGACTAGGTCACTCCCTGCTTAAGGAACTTAAGGGACTCCCTATGGGTCTACAATAAAACACAAGCTCTTCAGCTTGGCATTTCAAGTCCTTCATAATTGAGCAAGGCTTATTACTCTTGATTCCTGTTTTCACACTCGACATTTCAGCCCAACTGTCCTGTTTGCTGTTCTAGGAACTCAAGACTGTCTCTGGCCTCCCTGCCTTTGCCCAGGCTGTCCCCTTTCCCTGAGTGTGCTCCTTTCTTTTGAAATCTCTAACTTATTTCAAGGCTTAGCTCATGGGCCCCGTCCTTCCCCCACCCCTTCTTCCCAGTTAGTAAAGTTTTCTCTCTCTCTCTCTCCTTGAATCATGTATATGACTATTTAAGGGTAGCTAGATGTCACAGTGGATAGAGTGCCAGGCCTGGAGTTGGGAAGATCTGAGTTCAAATCCAGCCTCAGACACTTACTAGCTGTGTGACCCTGGACGAATCACTTAACCCTATTTACCTCCATTTCCCCATCTGCAAAATGAGCTGGAGAAGGAAACAGCAAACCACTTCAGTATTTTTGCCAAGAAAATCCCACATGGGGTCACAAAGAGTCAGATACAGCTAAACAACAACAGATTAAAGGCTGGGGGAAAATTGAGAGGCCATTTAGTCAAAGCCCTTCATTTTACAGATGATTACTCTTAGATTGTGAGCTCCTTAGAGACAGGGACTGCCTTTTGCCCTTTTTTGAATCCCTAGTGCTTAGCATAGTGCCTGACACATAGTAGGTGCTTAATGAATGCTTATTGATTGATAGGAATTGAAGCCCAGTGACTTGGTCAATGTCACACAAGTAGTAGACAGCAGCACCAGGATTGTATATAATCAGGGCCTCTGCCTTACAGGCCTAACACTCCTTCCATTGGAGGTGACATTTAAGCAGAAACTAGGAGGAAGACAAGGAGAAAGCTTGTTTCTGTGTTATATCTACAATCCTCTTTCTCCCTCCTGGGAAAGTAAGCCTTTTGAGGGCAGGAACTATTTTTTTCATTTTGTTTTTGTATCTCTAGCACCTTAGTTCAATGCCTTGTATGCAGTAGGTACTTAATAAGTGCTTGCTGGATTAGCTTTCTTGAGCTAGGAACTATATGTGGTGGGGATGAAAATGCAGTGTCATCGATTTCAGAACTTCTCAGAACTGGAAGGGATACTGGAGGACGCTGAATTCTTCTACCTTTCTCTGACCAGGAATCCTTTCCCCAACATTCTGACAAATGGTCACACAACCTCCAGTTGAAAACCTCTCCCTATGGGAACATACTGACTCCTAAGGCTGCCATTCCACTTTTTGACAGCTGTAATTGGTAGGAAGTGGCTCCTTCCAAGGGGCCTAAATCTGCCTCTTTATAGCTTCCTCCTGTCGCCCTTGCCCACTGGGGCCAAGTGGAACAAGTGTAATCCCTCTTTGCCATGACAGCCTTTCAAATACTTGAATACAGCAATCATGTCCCTCTCTGAATGTTCTCTTCTCCAGGCTAAATATCCCTACTTTATCTGATACCTTTTGTTCATCCATTAAGATCCCTCTCTGATGCCTCATGTTTCTCTTGTCTCCATGTCTTTGCGTAAGCTGGCCCTCCTACTTGGAATGTTCTTCTCTTCTCTTAGAAGCCCCTCCTAAGCTTCCTCCCCATCTAAATGTCACCTCCAATGGAAAGAGTGTTAGGCCTGTAAGTCAGAGGTCCTGGTTATATAGAATCCTGGTGCTGCTATCTACTGCTTGTGTGACATTGGCCAAGACAGTGGGCTTCAATTCCTATCAATCAATAAGCATTCATTAAGCACCTACTATGGGCCAGGCACTGTGCTAAGCAGTAGGGATTTAAAAAAGGGCAAAAGGCAGTCCCTGCCCTTAAGGAATTCACAATCTAATGGTAATCATCTGTAAAATGAGGGGTTTTGACTAAATGACTTCTCAGCTTCCTTTAAGCCCTTACTCTGTTATTGTTCAGTTGTGTCTGACTCTTTGTGACACCATTTTGAGATTTTCTTGGCAAAGATACTGGAGTGGTTTGCCGTTTCCTTGTCCAGTTCATTTTTGCAGATGAGGAAACTGAGGCATGTAGAGGTTAAATAACTTGCCCAAGGTCACACAGCTAATAAGTGTCTTGAGGCTGGATTTGAATTTAGGTCTTCCTGAGTCCAGGCCTGGTGCTCTATCCACTGTGCCACCTCGCTGCCCCAGCCTTTAATCTATGCTACCATAATTGTGTAATTCCACCTTGTATTAAGTTTTGTATTTATATAGCTTGTGTACGTGATGTTCCTTGAGGGCAGGATCTATTGGCTTTTTTTTTTCTTTGCATCTTCTAGTGTCTAGCATGGTGCCTGGAAAGAAGGAAACAAATATTTATTATGTACCTACTATGTACCAGGCACCCTGTATTCTCAAAGGCTACACTATTGGGGTACAAGCCCTAGAAATTTATATCTTTTTTTTTTCTGCTAGACAATGGGGTTAAGTGACTTGCCCAGGCTCACACAGCTAGTAAGTGTTATGTGTCTGAGGTCGGATTTGAGCTCAGGTCCTCCTGAATCCAAGGCTGGTGCTCTATCCACTGTGTCACCTAGCTGCCCCCGTAGAAATTTATATCAAGGAAAAGCTGGAAAGGCCAAGGCTCTGAGTGCGGGACTTCCTTGGTGACAGTCTGGCCATCTATGGTGGGACAACCAGATCAGCTAAAGGAGGAGAAGTCACTTATCACTCTCTAGAACAGGGGTGGGGAACCTGAGAGCTCGAGGCCATATGTGGCCCTCTAGGTCCTCAAGTGCAGCCCTTTGACAGAATCCAAACTTCACAGAACAAATCCCCCTAATAAAAGGATGGAGATTGATTCTTTGGGCATAGTATCTTCCCGAGTGCCATCTTCTAAGATGTGGAGGGGCTGTGAGCTGTGCCCATGGGGCAGCCCCCATGCCTGTGATATTTCTAGGCTGAAGTGGAAGAATAGAGAGCAAACTCTAAGGAGGGAGGAGTGTATGGGGGGGTGTGTGTGTGATTATCTGTGGCCACTTAGTGTTTGCTGAGCTCTGATACCTCCATTCCCTTCATAGGTGCCATCCCGTCTCGTAAACACTCAGGCCGCAGAGTGCTGGTGGTGTAGCTGTGGTTTGGAGAGCCCTTGGCTGCTACAGTCACATAGCTGTGGTTTGGGCTGCTATTTCTGAGCAGAGCATTGAAAGCTCTTGAGAGATTATTGTCTGTTTGCCTTCTTTGGGGGGTCCAGTCCTTCCCCCAACACCCCCAAATCCAAGGCAAGGCCAGGAAAGGTTATACTCTCAGCCTGTGGGAGGCACCCATGTTTTGCTGGGGCATAAGCATACTTTCTCTCCCTCCTTTTGGGGGCTTTGGGTGTGAACATCTGCCATATTGGGCCAAGGGTTCATCTGTTTGTCTTGGGGAGCTACAAAGGCTCCCAATGGTGGCATGGGCTCTCCCAGGGCTTAGAGCCAAGCTAGCCAGAAGGGATCTTGGAGATTATCTGGTCTAAACCAAAGAAAGGAAGTGATTTGCTCCAGTCCCACAGAGAATAGCTGGCAGAGTCAGGTTTGATGCCAGGCTTTTCATCTCCAGCATCTTAAACCTCTGCCAGACTCACCTCTTCTCTTTACTCTATTCCAGACCATTACAATAGCTTGGGGAACTTGGGAAGTCCAAGTAAAAGATGAGATCAGCCAGTGATGCTCAAAGCAAGAGACCTTTACTTGGCATATTTTAACTCACCTGGAAAGGCTCAAAGCTTAAGGGGATACCCAAAGATGAGCAAACAGAGAAGGGAAATGAGGCAGGGGTAAAAGAACAATCCCTGGACCTGGGGCTCCATGTCCCTTGGGCTGCTATCCCCCTACTCTCAAGTAAAATCAGGTTCTTCAACCACGGGGAAACTTTGAATAGGTTGGGGATGTGTGGAAGGGGTAGGAATAATTACTCCCTGGCTGTATGGAGATGAGCCTCAGAATTGCATTCAGTGGGGAGCAGCCCCCCTTCTTCTCCCCTGTGGGCTGCTTGCTTGAATCACTGTCCGGCTGCCCCTCATGCCCTCAACCTCTGCAATTCATCATACCCTGGAAACAGCTTCATTGGAAGACCAGGTCAACATATCAAAGGTCAGTAGTTTCATTACTGAGGGGATGCCCTCTGCCAGAATTCCTCTACAACTTTGTGGATGATCTAGAGTTATTGCAGCCAAAAGACGAAGGACCCTGAATTCAGTCTGGAAAGGATAGTATGGTGGTGAAAAGTCCTTAAAAGTTGTCTGAAAGTAGGAAGAGGGCCTGGAGAAGGGAAAGCATCTGAGAACCAAAGGGCTGAACAGATTTGAGGAATCTGTAGCAAGACTACTTGTACTGTGATGATAGCTCCACAAGCTTTTTGGGCAGGGTTTCCTTCTCTGTAATATTAAGAGGGTTAAACTAGGTTTGGGTGTGGCATAAGCCCTTTTGGCAGTCTGATGAAGTCTCTTTGCTCCTCAGAATAATGTTTTGTGTGTGTGTGTGTGTGTGTGTGTGTGAGAGAGAGAGAGAGAGAGAGAGAGAGAGAAGAGAGAGAGGCAGTTGGGGTTAAGTGACTTGCCCAGAGTCACACAGCTAGTGAGTGCTATGTATCTGAGGCTGGATTTGAACTCAGGTCCTCCTGACTCCAGGTCCGGTGCTCTACCCACTGTGCCGCCTAACTATGCCCAGAATAATGTTTTTAAATGCATAAAATAAAATATAGGATTCTGAAACATAACTGATCATATTGAAATAGTTATCAAAATATTTTTTAACAATTCATGGACCCTAGATTGGGAACCCCTGAACTGGATGATCTTTAGCGTTCCTTTCCTCTCTAACAGTTTAGGTTCTCTGTTTTAAAATCCCTTCTAGCCCTGACATTCTATTGGTCTTTCTTAATCAATATGTCTCTCTTTTTTTTTGTTTTGTTTTTGTTTTTGTTTTTAATTTTTTATTTGTCCATCTTTTTGCTCATTATCCTAGAAACTAGCCAACATAATCAGTTTATAATAATATAATATAATCAGTTCCCTATTTATTCCCTGAGCACCCCATTACCATACAGCTTTCTTGGCCCCGTCCTTTGACTTCTCTCTTCAACCAAACAACAACAAACCATTTATTAAGCACCAACTATGTACAAGATGCTAGGGATGCCAATAAAAAAGGATCCAGTCTCTGCCTTTAGGCAGCCTGCAATCTAGGATATGCTGGAGGCAGCTTGCAATTTCCAGCATGAAGATTTACACTTCAGAAGTCAGCAAATGCACACATCATGGCTTGATTTATTGTTTTGTTGATTGCTTAGACTTAAGAAAGTAATGGAGGAAATGTTAATAAATGCAGATTAAATTTAAAAGTGTGTTATATGTGTGGAGCATAGTCTGTTAAATATATACCAGCTTACAATGTAAGTGTGGAGTGTAGTAAGATACAAACCGAAATAAATATGCTACAATGAGAAATGTGCACAGGAAAGATTAATGAGACATTAGAGACCAGATTGGGAGGACTTCTAGCTGGGGAATGGGGGTGGGGGAGAAAAGTGGAATTTGAGCCGGTCCTTGAAGAAAAAGGGAATCAATAGATAGTAACTGGAATTTGTTGGAATCCATTTTGGCATGGGAGATTGTAGGGGTGTGGGTAAAAGGCAAGGAAATTCTAATGGACAGAACTGGATTGAGAATTGCAAACAATGCCATTGGATCTCCGATTGGATGAGGTAGAGTGTATGAAGGAGAGCACTGTGAGATAAAGCTGGATAGATAATTACTAGGCTACTTAATGCTCTGCGTTCAAGACATTCCATTTCCCACAGTGGACCTTTCGTACTGCGAGTCCCCCAGGCTGGGAATCAGTTCTCTCCTTCCCACCACCATTTTGTTGTTCAGTCGTGTCTGACTCTTTGTGATCCCATTTAGGGTTTTCTTGGCAGAGATACTGGAATGGTTGCCCATTCCGTTCTTCAGTTTTCATTTTACAGATGAAGAAACTGAGGAAAACAGGGTTAAGTAACTTGCCCAGTATCACCCAGCAAGTAAGTTTCTGAGGCTGGATTTGAACTCATGAAGATGAAGCTTCCTGACTCCAGTCCTGGCATTCTATCCACTGCGCTACTATTAAAATTTAGTTGGAGTGCCGCTTTAAAAGGCCTTTCTTGATTCCTGTGGTTTTTAATACATCTCTCACCCCAATTTACTTGTATTTATTTTGTATACATTTTGAACTTGCTTCTCTGTAGTGTTTTCTCTTAGTAGAATATTAGCTCCTTGAGGACAGGGACTGTTTTGGGCATTTGGCTTTTTTATCCCCATTGCACAGCACATAATAGGTACTTACTTCAATGTTGAAATGAATAGAGGTGAATTGAGTACCCAGCTAGATTGGAGTTGGAACCAGGAGGGCCTAGATTGTCAGGAGTTTGAATTTTATCCTGTTTTCCTCCCCCCTCACTCTTGCTCTAGTATTGAGAGCTTGAGCCCCCTCTCTCTGAGAGAGGTGTCCATCTATCCCTACCTCTTTGCTCTTGGCTCCCTCACCTGACTGCCCTCTGTCCCATGCTGTCTGTGGTTCCTTGGGCCCAACAGAGAATGTCTCCTCAAGAGCCCTGTGGGGTGAAGGTAGGCAGAGAGAGCTTATGGTGGCCTTCAGTGGCGGCCCATGACTCGAGGACAGAAGGAGGTGCCGGGGGAACATTTAGGCTGCTCCTTCTGAATCCCTGGCATGAACGTGCCCTCCTGGCAATGAGAAACATGTCAGCAGATGGCAATTACCGCCCCCAAGGCGTGCACAGTGGGCTCAGACCACCAAAGGAGTCAGTTCCTGGGGAAACCCGGGAAGCGGTGAAGTGGAGAACAGCTGGGCATTGGGCCCAGTCTCCAGCTCCCCAGTCTTCCCCTGCTTCACCAGAACCCCAGGTGGCCCCCAGTGGGCTCTGCTGGAGGTGGGGAACTCAGTTCTTACTTCCTGGCCTCTGCTCCTCCCTCTCCCCTTTCTCCCCCCACCCCTTCTCTAGCAGCCTCCCAGGAAGTTTCCAGCTCTGAGCATACAGAGGTCTGTTTTTTAACCTCAGGTATTTGCAGGAGGATAGGAGGTATAGGCAGAAAGGGAGGGCATCTTGAAAGTACTCTTTGGAAAAATATGCAAAGCCCGTAAAAAAATATGTAGGTAAAAGTTATTTGATTGCAAAATAGAATCTAGTAATTTGGGAACATAGAACACAGGCTGTCAGAGGCCCGGAGGGAGCTTAGAACGTAGAAGGGAATGGTTGAGAGGGATCTGAAGACATCAAGCATGGGATGTCAGAGGCGGAAGGGACCTTAGAACCTAGGAAACCAACGTGGGAAGAATCCATTCCCTGGTCCAACCTCCTTTCCACACACATGGGGAAACCAAAGTCAAGGCGGTAGAGGAAGTCAGGGGCAGAGCTGGGACAAGAAATGAGTTTTCCTGACGCTGAGTCATGCCCCTTCTTCTTTCATAAAACAAACCCAAGGGACATTTATAGTTAAAAGAGGACCTTAGAAAAGGAAAGGCCATGACCTAAAGGGGTGAATCACCAATGGTGGAATTTGGGACACTGGGGCAGGCTAGGGGAGAGGGGACGCTTTTGGGACTGGCTAGCCACAGGAGGTAATGGAGGTGGGGCAGAGCACAATGCTGGGTGTCAGGCTAGTCACCCACCACCTGTGGGATCTTTGGAGGATGATGATGCGGAGCGGTGATTCATGGACCATTACTCATTCATTGCTTCTGTCAGAGACCAAATACTGGGATGGCACCATTTTGGGGTCATGAAGTCTCATTTAAACACTTTCAGCAATGGAAAGTTCACTATCTCCTATGAGAAACCATTCCATTGTTGGATAGCAGTCATTGGTTAAAAAAAAAAAGGGGGGGTTTCCTAGTGTGCTGGGCCCAGATCTACCCCCCGAAGGTCTGTAATCCTACTCCCTGAAGCAACACATTTTTACCCCCTTTTCTACATCAACTATTTGATCAAAATTCCTTCCTTCCTTCCTTCTTTTTTTTTCTGTTTATTTATTTATTAAAAATGTTTAGAAGGAAGGTTAAAAACCATCCCTACCCTCAAGGAAATCACAGTTTACTTGGGTAGATAACATGAAAATAACAAGGTATATACAGGATAGATACAGGATAGAAGGCAATCTGGGTGGGAGGCGGAAGGGATAAAGCCATAGCATTTAGGGGAGAGTGGGACCAGGAGAGGCCTCCTACCAAAGATGAGATTTGAAAGGGGTCTACTACCATCCATCTCCTAACTTGTCTTCTCACCTCACATGCGCCATTGGACAAGTTACCTAAACTCTCCATGCCTCAGTTTCCTCATCAGTATAAGAAGGAAAGTGGACTAGATGACCTTTAAGGTCTCTTTCAGCTCTAAGTCTATGACACTATAATTTCTGTCTGGACATCCCACCATTACCTCCAACTCCATATGTTGCAAAATGTAACCAATCACTTGGTACATTAGCAAGAGGGTGGCATTTATGGTTGGAATAACTGTCTTCAAATCCTGCCTTGGATGCTTACTCTGTGTGTGTGTGTGTGTGTGCGCGTGCGAGCTGGCAGGTGGGGCAGGGAGGGGGAGAGAGAGAACAACAGACAGACTTTGGTCATGTCCCATCCCTTTTCTGGACCTCAGTTTCCTTATCTGTAAAGAGGTTGGATAACTTCTAAGGTCCGTTCCAGCTCAAAATCTAGGATCCTAGGATTTTTACATTCCGGTCCAATTCAAATGCTACTTCCTCCAGGAAAACTTCACTGATCATTCCTTTTTCCTCCAAGGATGACACAAAGCAACTTATTATCTGTCTCATGTACCTGTCATCTATTATTTTGAATTATCTCATTCACTTCCAACTACTATCTGTTTGTGGACAACTCTATCTATCATCCATCCATCCATCCATCTATCTATCTATCTGTCTGTCTACTTATCTACCAACTCATCTATCTATCTATCTATCTGTCCATCTGTCTGTGTCTGTCTGTCTACTTATCTATCTAACTACTTGTCTATCTATCTGTCTGTCTGTCTACTTATCTGTCTATCCATCTATCTATCTACTTGCCTATCTGTCTGTCTACTTATCTATCTATCTGTCTGTCTGTCTGTCTACTTATCTATCTACTTGTCTATCTATCTATCTATCTATCTGTCTGTCTACTTATCTATCTATCTATCTATCTATCTATCTAATCTCTCTGGTCCTCACATCTCTCCTAAGTTCAAGGCCATATCCCCAACTGTCTATAAAATGTGTCCAACTAGATGTCCCATGAACACATTCAGTAGAATGTGCATTCATGGAGTTCATTCTCTTCCTCCCTAAACCTACTCTTCCTTCTTACTCACTTTTGCCAGGGGTACCTCCAGTCACTCAGTATCTCCCATCCAAAATCTTAGGGGTTATTTTGGTGACTTCATTTTCATCTTTCATATCCAATCAAAAGTCCAAATCCTGTCTGTTAAGCCTCCATGATATTGCTAACATCCTTGCTTTCCTCACTATTCGTTACCACTGGTGTGACCTATTGAGCCATTCTTCTTCTCTCTGCCTTCTTCAATCAATCTTTCTAATAACTCCTAGAATAATTTTCCTTATACATAGATTTGGTCATATGGGGTACGGGTTCAAGAACTTCTCTGGGAGAGGGGGTGAGGCCTAGGGCTGTCTCCAAGGGGTGTGGGGCCTGGAATCATCTCTAGAGGGACCGGGAGGACAGAATCTAGAATCTAAGAGTTGGAAGGGGCCTCAGAAAACACTGGGTTCCGCTCATACCTGAACTAGTTATTTGACTAGTTATTTATTAGAGTTTGGCTCTCAAACATCCTTAGCAAATAATCATTTAACCGATGCTTGAAGACCTCTGGGAGACAGAACTTCTAACCCTCTGAGGAAGCCAATTCAGCTTCTGAACGGCTCTAATTGTTAGGAAGCTTTTCCTCACCTCAGACTAAATTTACTGCTTTGCTCTGAGTCCTGCCCTCTGGGGCCAAGCAGAATGAGTCTTAATTCCTCTTCCTTGGGACAGCCTTGCAAATACTAGAAGGCAGCTAGCTTTCAGGTCTGTCTTAACCTTTCTTTTCTTCAGGCTCAACATCCTACTTTCTTCACTCAGTCCTCATACAGCTTTATCCTGAGACCCTTTGACGCTCGAGTTATAAGATTATGGATGAACTTCATCTTATTCAGCTGTTTTTCAGTTGTGACCAAACTCTTCATGAACCCATTTGGGGTTTTCTTGACAAAGATACTGGAGCGGTTTGCCATTTCCTTCTCCAGCTCATTTTACAGATGAGGCAACTGAGGCAAACAGGGTTAAGTGTCTTGCCCAGGGTCACACAGCTAGTAAGTGTCTGAGGCTGGATTTGAACTCAGGAAGATGAGTCTTCCTGACTCTAGGCCTGGTGCTGTATCCACTGCACCACCTAGTTGTCCCCATCTTATTGATATTTCTCCTAAAATGTGGCATCCCCCAATGAATACAGTGCTTCAGATGTGTTCTGAAAAGGGCATAGCAAAGAGGAGCTATCCCCTCCCTAGCACTCTACAACTAGCTTTTTTCCATGTAACCAAAGATCAGTTTGATTTTCTTGGCTACCATATCATGCTGTTGATTTATGATAAACCTGAAGGCCACTAAAACCCCCAGATCATTTTCAGATAAATTTCTGAGTAGCCTCCCCTATTTTATATTTGTGAAGCTAGACTTTCACATACTATCCAAGTAATCTTCCTAAGGTATCGAACTGTCGCTTCAGACCTGAAGCATAAGCCTTTTCATTTACCCCAATTATATTTCCTCTTATTAGATTTAGCCCAATGTTCCCTTTCATCTTTTTGGATCCTGAATCTGCCACTTCAGGGCACTATAGAACTAATCCACCAATCAACAAAAATTTATTAAACACCTACTATGTGCTGGACCATGGGACACAAAACCCCAAAATGAAACAGTTCCTGCCTTCAAGAAGATTACATTCTTTCAAGGGAGACAACATATATACATATAAATTTACGTAAAATAAATGCAAGGTGATTTTTTTTTGGTGGGGCACTAGCAGCGAGATGGAGCAGGAAGGTCTCATGCAGGAGGTCACCTACCTGGCCTAATGTATCTTTAAAGTAAAGGATACACTCAGGCTGTGGGCTGCTTGAGTTCCTTTTGTCCTGATTCAGTGAACATTACTCCAGATGTGAACCTTTTTTCCTCAAATGGCCTAGCAGTGTGCCAGCCAGGAGCTGGTCGCCTCTCCCAGGACCTCAGACTCACCTGAGTGCTTCCTGAATATTGAAACATAGAGTACTATGCTCAGGAATAAACTAATTGAGTTAGCCCTTTACAGATATACTGATCTAGAGAAAGCGGGTATCTTGTAATATATTGATCATGGGTATGATAGGTGTGATAGATAGGGAGAAATTCAGGTTAGTAAAATTCCTTTGGTGCTCATCAATTATGCCTGAAGAGAACATCAGTAACTCTAGTTCTTCCTGTTCCCTATGTCTACACCTTTCCCACTGGGGACAAGACTGCCTCACAATCTAATCAGAGGTACATTAAACATGTATATGAGTAACTGTCATACAAATTAGATAAGATCAATAGATAGGAAGGGTCCAATGTAGAGAGGTCTGATGGACATGGGGAGGAAAGGCTCTCTAGTTAGAGGGTTCAGAGAAGATGCCATGGAATGAGATGGGAGGAACACGAGCTAAACCTCGAAGGAAAAGTAGGATAGTAGCAGGCAGTGATGGGAGTTGGGGGGGAGGGAGTCAGCTCCAGGCAAGGAGAAAAGTGTTTACAAATGGGGTAAGAGAGATAGGATGAATTTGGGGACAGCATGGAACTCAGCTTGACTGATGTAGAGAGTAGGTAGGAGTGTGAGATAAGAATAGAAAAGGAGGTTAAAGTCTTTTGTGGAGGACTGTTTCTTATCTTAGAGGTGGAGAGGTTTCTGAGTAGTGAAGTAAGAGTTGGATCTGTGCTTTAGGCAGATTATCTGGCAGCACATAAAGGATGGGTTGGAGGGGAAGAGACTGGAGGTGGGGCAATCAGTTAGGAGGCTGTTACAATAATTGGGTGATGAGAGCTGGACTAGCTCAGTTGTCGAGAGAATGGAAAGGAGGAGACAAATGGAAAAGGTGTTAGACAGGTGGGATTGATAGGACTTGGAAGGCTTTTTGTTATCACTTTTTTGAAGGGGAGAAAATGAAGTAGAAGTTAAGGATCCCTTAAAGATGCCAGAGAAAATTCCTTTTATTCCTTAAATTTCCTACTCTTTAAGCTACTCATTCCATCAATAAGTATTTATTAAGACCCTCTATATGGGGGCAGCTACGTGGTGGCCCTGGAGTCAGGAGGATCTGAGTTCCAATCCAGTCTCAGACACTTACTAACTGCATGACCCTGGGCAAGTCACTTACCCCTGATTGCCTTTACTAAAAAAAAAAAAAAAAAAAAAAAAAAAAAGATCCTCTATATGGAAGTTATGTATGTATGTGTGTATGTGTGCGTGAATATGTGGGGGCTATAAAGCATGTAAGATATGATTTCTGACTTCAATAAGCTCACAGTAAAATGATAATAATAGCTAGCATTTATACAGGGTATTTTAGGTTTGCAAAATGCTTTCCCCAAAGTATCTCATTTTATTGTGACAACAACCCCGGGTAGCAATTATTATCCCTGTTTTACAAGTGAGGAAACTGAAGCATCTTATTTTTGTATTAACAGCCCTGTGCACGGAGCTCTATATAGTAGGCACTCAATAATGTTTATAAATGAAGTAAATTAGAGTTGTGAGAAGGGGGAAAATCACTGTGAGATGAAAGGAGGGTGGGGAGGAGGCAGGAATGGAGGAAGAGGAACTTCCATTTGGTGGTGCCCTGACCATTGACTGGGGGTCAGGGGCTGGCCTTGCCTCTTCCCTTCTGACTACTCCTCTCAGTCATCTTAAAAAAGGTTTAGGGATAGTCAGGGCCTTAATTAGACCCGATGAACCTGTTTGGTTGTGGGAGGGAAAACCCAGGGGCCTGTCTGATCTCAGGCCTGAAAGTACTCTTGTGATGAGCAAAGCCTGGCCCATGTCATGTCTAATTAAAAGGCACCAGAGAGGCCCTCTGTACCAAGACCCTGGAGGCTCAATCTTAAGGCCAGAATGCCAGTTCTTTCAGACTAGTGAGGACGTCAGATTGTACACACCATATATGGAGATTTCTATACTAAGTTCTGGAGGAGATAGAGAAGGATGAAGGAGACAGGGCACGGGTCCTCAGGGAGCCTCTAGTCTGGTGGAGAGAGCAGCCCCTGTCTTCAGGGAATCTCTATTCTGAAGGGGAAGAGAAAGCCCCTGTTTTGAGGAAAATGAGTCTTTCCTCATTCTGTTAGGGTCTGTGTGTGGAGTGCATTCATCCCCTCAGGGAGCTTAACATCTTAGCTTTTCCAAACTGTTATTAACCACCTGGTTCCTAAACTCAAAAGTATTACCCCCCCAGTTAAGGAAGAAGGCTGTATTTTTGCTTCATTTTATTTTTCTTCACTGCTTTAAAAAACTACACAAAACTCTCATTGTGTTTTCTACAGCCAAAAAACCCCATGAATATAACATGCACTCAAAAATTATGCATTTAGTCCAGACACTTGGGATTCAAGGTGACCACACCTCTTTGGGACAGTGGCCTTGGGTCCCTAGAAGAATCTTACACACCTCCTTCTTCACAATTGATGAAGCTCTTATCTTGGATTGTCTTGACTCCCTCTGAGTTCCAGGACTGACCAGAACCAATGCCAAAGGCTGAGGAGGCTGGATAACATAATAAGATATTCCATAAGTCCAGATTTCCTTGCTGTCAATCTCTGGGCTATGACATGGATAAGAGGATTATGAATTCTGGAGACTCCATATGAGGCCAGTCGTATCCTTCTTTGACTTGCTCCCTCGATCTCCTGACCCTCCTCCAAAGACTTCAAGCGTCCAGATCCTCTGATGGTCAGAGCACTGATGTAAGGTGGCATTGACAGTCCAGTGCCTTGAGAATGACAAAGGAGAGAGGGAGGAGGCATTAAAAAAGGTAGAAGACCCAACCTCCCTTTCCTATCTGAGGGGGAGACACAGTTCCTATCCTATTGGAGCCTTCAGTTTGATGAGGAATCACGATTTCTGCTCTTGAGGAACCTTTCCTTCTACTATATGCTTTAATGAGGTACCTAACCATCACCCTGCACTGTAGGACAAATGCCCTCATTGCCTCAAAAGGAGGATTATTCAATACAGAGATTATTGACTGAGCAAGATTAATGAAGCATTTATTAATTGCTTATTTTGTGCCAGTCTTTATTTCTCTCTAGGGAGACTCCCTCTACCATGGCCCAGAAACTTTGTCTTGGAAGACGGCTTCAGCCGGGAATTCATACCTTGGAATTTACCCTCCCGCCTTTCAGCTTCTCCCTCTGATTGGATGGCTCCTCCCAGAACTTCCAATGAGACCCGCCACCCAGGACAGCCAGTATATTCCTCTTCTGGCTAAACTCTAGACTTTTTCTACCATGCCCCGAAACCAAGCACCTTCATCTCTAAACACACCCCACCCCAGCACAACTTTTTATCCGCCTTTGATATATTTCATTCCTCTATTAGAATATAAGCTCCTTGAGGGCACGTATCATCTTTTTTTTTCCTGCTTATATTTGTATTACCAGCACTTAGTGCAGTGCCCAGCATACAGTAAGTGCTTAATAAATTCTTCTTCTTGTCAGGTTTTGCGCTATGTGCTAGGGATACAATACAAACAAACAAACAAAAAAACAAACCAAAACAAAACCACAGTTCTTATCCTGAAAGACCTTACATTCCAATGGGAGAAGACCACTTGTAAAAGTGAGCTGGAGGGGGCTGGAAGGATTCTCACAAAGTTTCCCTCAAAGCTCCTACTCTTTATAACAGGCTCTTTTCTATTATATAATAGAATTTTTTCTTTTATAGGATCTTTCCTATTCTTTATAATAAAGCCTCTGATCAAAAAGGGAAAGAAGACAAACGAAAAAATGATTTTAATTATTCAACAAAGTCAATTCAACAAATTATTCAACAAATCAATAAGTATGTAAGGCCCTGCACTGGTTGCTGGGGTTGTAAAGCTGATAAGCTCTCCCTGCCCTTTGGGAGTTTATAATCTGCAAGTGTAAACAGTGCCTAAGTATGATCCCAAGTGAAATTTGATAGGGGTGAAGAAGATAACCCAACAAAGTGCTCAAGCAAGATGTGAGGAGGGAGAGGGGCTGTGGTACAGAAAGAGCCCGAGACTGGGGACCTGGGCTTGAATAGGCCAGTCACTTAGCCTGTCTAGGCCACAGTTCTACTTTTGTAAAGTGAAGAATTAGGATGAGATGATTTCTTTCTTTCGAGGCAATCTGTGTTAAGTGACTTGCCCAGGGTCACACAGCTCGTAAGTGTCTGAGGCCACATTTGAACTCAGGTCCTCCTGACTCCAGGGCCAGTGCTCTATCCAATTAGCTACCCAGCTGCCTCCAGGATAAGACTATTTCAAAGCGCCTTTACTGCTCTAAATCCTGTGCAACCTGTATGATCCGGGAAGGCTCCAAGCGAGCCCCAGTGAGACCTCAAGAGAAGAGAAGGATGTCAGCGGGTTGAGATGAGAAAAGGCAGGGGGGCGGGTTGTTCTAGGCAGTGGGGAACATCTAGCAGTCCCCTTTATCTAGAGCCCAAAATCCAGGAAGGGGAGTAGAGAGAGTGAAACAACACTTGGAGACAAGGACACACAGTAGCAAGTGAACATTCCTCTGTAGCAGGACCAAGAGTCCTCAGGGTGGGGAAGAGGGAGGGCAGGCGGGCAGTCAGGTGGGGTCAAGTATAGGCTATGTCTACACAGCACGGAGAGAAGTAGAGAGCTGGCGAGGATCCAGCTTCCCGGGAGGTATGCTGGGGTTGGGGGCATCCAGGGAGTGGCTGCATGTGGGGACTGTTTTCAGGAATTAAGAGTGGGAAACCCACTCTCACTCCAAGCTGCCTTCACTCATCGCTCTCTGAAAACACTCTTTGGGATGAAGCCAAGCATGGGAAAAGTCAACCCTGATATGGGGTTGATTGCAAAATGTGACTGAAAGACGTCCAGCTGTTGGAAAATTTGAAAGAGCCGGAACAGAGGCGAACACATACGCCTTTGCTGCTCCCCTCTTCTTCCCCAGCGTCTGTCTCTGTCTCTGTGTCTCTATCTCTCTATCCCTTTCTGTCTCTCTCTTCTCTCTGACTCTGTCTCTCTGTCTCTTTCTCTCTGAGTCTGTTTCTATCTCTGTCTCTGTCTCTCTCTTTCTCTCTGTGTCTCCATCTCTCTATCCCTTTCTGGTCTGTCTCTGTCTCTCTTTTCTCTCTGACTCTGTCTCTCTTTCTGTCTCTCTGTGTCTGTCTGTCTGTCTCTATCTCTCTGTCTCTGTTTCTATCTGTCTCTGTCTCTCTTTGTCTATCTCTCTGCCTCTCTGTCTCTGTCTCCGTGTGTTTCTCTCTATGCCTTTCTGTCTGTCTCTATCTCTCTTTTCTTTCTGACTCTGTCTCTCTGTCTCTTTCTCTCTCTCTGAGTTTGTTTCTATCTCTGTCTCTGCCTCTTTCTTTCTGTCTCTCTGTGTCTGTGTCTGTCTGTCTCTGTCTCTCTCTCAAACACACCCATATATATGGATAAGTGTCGCCAGAGAAAATCTAGGAGATAGATGGAAGAGCAAATGTTGAACCAATGGCAGGTAGCCTTGGGCATCACTTCTGGCAGAAAAGCCAGACAGCAAGCCTGGATGTGGAGTCAGGAGACACAGGTTCAAATTCTGACCCTTCCACTCACCAGCTGTGTGTCCATGGGCACACTTTCCCTTCTGAGGTCTCAGGTTCCTTCCTCTCTTAAAATGAGCAGGTTGAACTACATGGTCCCTAAGGTTCCTTTCAGAGCTAAATCCCATGCACACCTATGACCTGGGTTGGAGTCTTGGTTACACTAATTCCTATTTGTGTAACCCTGTACAAATTACTTCTACTCTCTGATATTTATTTTCCTCATATGTAATATGGGGATATTAATTTTTTCATTAACCTTAGAATTAAAAAAAAAAGGTTTCTTCATGCCTTTTCCTTTTGTATCATAGTAATTTTGAACAAATATCTCTTTCCACAATTGAACTCTCCCTTTTAACCAGCCCCCCAAACTCAAAAAAATCAACTCATGAGCAAAAATACTCCACTCCCAGTACCCCTATTCTTTGCCAAGGAAAGGGAATCATGTTTCATTATTTGTTCTTTGGGACCAGGATTGACTATTAAAATCACTCAGTTTAGCTTCCTTTTGATGCTGGGTTGTGTGTGTGTGTGTGTGTGTGTGTGTGTGTGTGTGTGTG
>NW_020954645.1:430011-434672 GCF_900497805.2 Vombatus ursinus
TTATAGTTCTTACTTCATTCTGCATCAGGACGTACAAATCTTGTTATGTTTCTCTGAATTACTCATCTTCATCATTTCTTATTGCACAATTATATCCCATCACATTTATATGACAGTTTCCCTACTCAATAGGCATCTAGTTCTTTGATATCACAAAAAAATGTGCCATAAACATTTTGTTGTACATTGGACTTTTTTTTCTGTCTTTGACCTCCTTGGGATATATGCTCAGTAAAAAGATCACTAAGTCAAAGCATGTGAATAGTTTAGTAATTTTTCTGGCATAATTCCTGAATGTTTTCTGGAAGGAGTGGCCAAATTTTTGCTCTACCAATAACGTATCACTATGCCTATCTTCCCATAACATTTCCAACACTGACCATTTCTATTTTTTATATTTTTTGTCAATTGCTTTCCATGAAGCCAAACTTCAGGGTTGTTTTAATTTGAATTACTCTTATTATTAGTGATTTGGATCATGATTTAGAGGCAGCTAGGTTGTATAGGAGGTATTTCAGCCTTAGACACTTAACTAGCTGTTTGACCTTGGGCAAATCATTTAACTACAGTCTGCCTCAGTTTCCTTATTTGTAAAATGAGGAAAATAATAACACCTACTTCTCAGGGTTTTTATGAGGATAAAATGAGTCCTTGGCAAAGACATACTTGGCAAAATATCTTTCAAACCTTAAAGTGATGTATAAATGCTAGCTCTTATTATGATTTCATATAATCATTGACTGTTTGCAATTATCTTGGACATTTTTTATTTCCTTTGATTACTGATCTATTGGGGAATGATTCTTATCTTAGATATTTATATTGTTTAATTGTTTTTTAGTTATGTCTAATTCTTCATGACCCCATTTTGGGTTTTCTTGGCAAAGAAACTGGAGTGACTTGCCATTTCCTTTTCCAGCTCATTTTACAGATGAGGAAACCGAGGCAAACAGGGTTAAGTGACTTGCCCAGGATCACACAGCTGGTAAGTGTCTAAGGCCAGATTTGAACTCGCCTAGTTGAATCTTTCTGACATCAATCCCCTTATTTTATCCATTGTGTCACCTAGCTGCCCTATATATTTGTACCAATTGCATACACACACATACTCTATCTATCTATCATCTATCTATCTATCTATCTATCTATCTATGTATCTATCTATCTATCTATCTATCTATCTATCTATCTACATCTTGGATGTCAGACTTTCATCAGTGACATTAAGATTTAAATATTTGCTTTTTCGCTCAAAGATTTCACTTTTTATTCTATCTTCATACAAAAAGTTTAAAAATTTTATGTAATCTGACAAATGTGGAAACACGTTTTACATTATTGCACATGTATAACCTATATCAGATTGCTTTGCTGTCTTGGGGAGGGGGGAGAGGAGGGAGGGAGAGAGAAAAATTTGGAACTCAAAATCTTTCAAAAAATGAATGTTGAAAATTGTCTATACCTGTAATTGGAAATAAATAAAATACTAATACAATAAATTTTATGTAATCAAAATTGTCTATTTTGTCTTTCATGACCAACCCTCTCCCTAGTTTGGTTAGGAATTCTCTCCATAGCAATGACTGAAAAATGTACTTCCTTTTGGTCTCTTTAATTCTTTTTATTTTTTTAATTTTTAATTTTTTTTTTGGTCTCTTTAATTCTTAAAAAATGATGTGACCCTTTTAGGTTCCACATCCCATTGGGGCTTATCATGGTATATGGTATAATATGATCTTTTAAGCTGAAATTTCTGTTAAACTGATTTTTAATTTATGGAAAACAATTCTGATGCTATCTCTCTTATTGGGATATTGTGATCAAAGTGCTTTGTAAATTTTGAAAATCCAGAGAAATGGGAATTCCCATTATTATCCCAATTTTTTTGGTAGTTCTAACGTTTCCTGTAGGGGAAACTCAGAACATTTGACATTTACCCCTTTACCTTCTTTTGCTTTGTGATTGGTATTATGGTCTTGCCTGCTTGCCTGCTTGCCTGCTTTACTCTGGGTGGGGATCAACAAAGTTACAACTCTATACAGGTTAATAATTGCAGACATTCTTATAAGGATGGAAAGAGCCGTAGGCTACAAGTCAGAAGACTCGGGTCTTCGATTCTCCTCTGTCACTGACTTATTGGGTGACCTTGAATGAACCACTTCCCATTTCTGAGCTTCAGTTTTGTCATCTGCAGAATGGGAGGATTGGATTAGGTCAGGGGTTCTTAATCATGTGTGTGTGTGTATGTGTGTGTATGTGTGTGTGTGTGTGTGTGTGTGTGTGTAAGATGAATCAAATGAGATAATATTTGGAAAGTGCTTACCATAGTACCTGAAACATAGTAGGTGCTTAATAAATGCTTCTTGCATTCTTCTTCTTCCCTTTGGCAATATGGTGAGGTCTATGGACCCATTCCCAGAATAATGTTTGTTGCCTCATTCATAATAGAAGGAAATGCTAAATTCAAGTTAGAGGTTAGTGAAAATAAAGATATAATTTTTTCCTATCCAAATTCATGGGCCCTCTGGGACCCCAGGTTAAGAAATTTTTTTCTTTCTCTTCATTTTAGAGAGGAGAGAACTGAGACCTGAGAGGGAAAGTCACCCAGTTAGAAAATAAAAGAGTAAGGGGCAGCTAGGTGGCACAGTGGATAGAGCACTGGCCCTGGAGTTAGGAGAACCTGAGTTCAAATCCAGCCTCAGACACTTGATATTCACTAGCTATATGACTCTAGGCAAGTCACAACCCCAACTGCCTCACCTAAATAAATAAATGAATAAATAAATAAATAAAAGAGCAATTTCAGATAAGAAAGGAAGCAATTGACAGTGGAAAAACATCCATTGAATGTCTCTGATAAGGTTTTGATATCCAACATATACAGATAACTAACAGAAATTTATTAGCCCCAAACCCAATCTTTAACGGAGAAGGAGATGAATAAACAGTTCTCACTCAGTCAGTCAGTGAGCATTTATTAAATGCCTACTATGTGCCAGGCACTGTCCTAAGCACTGCGAATATAAAGAAAAAGATAATTCCTGCCATCAAGGAGCTTACAGTCTAACAGGGGAGACATGTGAACAACTCCATACAAATAAGATTCATGTAAAACGTTGGAGAGAACCACAGGAGGAAAGCACTAGTATTAAAGAGGGTCAAGAAAAGCTTCCTATAAAAGGTGGGATTTTAGCTGGGAC
The DNA here is from genome assembly GCF_900497805.2 of Vombatus ursinus. Classification (NCBI taxonomy): domain Eukaryota; kingdom Metazoa; phylum Chordata; class Mammalia; order Diprotodontia; family Vombatidae; genus Vombatus; species Vombatus ursinus. The sequence goes on from NW_020954645.1 coordinate 433,212, forward strand.
TTGAAGGAAACTCTGGAAGCCAGGAGATAGGGATGATGGGGATGATGGGCATGATGGAGATGATGGGGATGATAGGGATGATAGGGATGATGGGGATGAAGAGAATGATAGAGATGATGGGGACGATGGAGATGATGGGGATTAAGGGGTTGATGGGGATGATGGGGATTAAGGAGATGAGGAGAGAGAATTCCAGGCCAAGGAAAAAGCAAACTATTAACAACCATATGAAAAGATGCTTCCTATCACTAATAAGAGAAAAGCCAATCAAAACAACCCTGAGGTTTCATCTCATCCAACAAACTGCCAAAGATGACAAAAGACAGAAATAGTCATGTTGGAGGGGCTGTAGAGATCGAGGCATGCTAATGTACAGATCTGTAAATTGGTAAGAATCCTCTTTAAAGCAATTTGGAATTATGCAAATCGATCGACTAAAATGCCCATACCATTTGATCTAGAGATTCCACTGCTAGGCATGTACCCCGAGGAGGTCACTGACAAAAAAGTAGGGCTCCATATACACCAAAATATGGCAGCACCTTTTGTGGTGACAAAGAACCGGAAATGAAGTAGACAATTATCAGTTGGGGAATGACTAAACAAAGTGTGGTACCTGACTGTAATGGAATATTATTGTGCCATTAGAAGCACTGAGAAGCATGGAAATGACTCAAAGAACTGATGCAAAAGGAAGCATGCAGGTTCAGAAAACAGGTCTACAATGATCAAAACAGCATAAATGGAAATAACAACCACCACAACAATAACTGAAACTCAGTGATGAGAAATTATAAAGAATGAGCTTGACCTCAAGGAAAAGATATTGATATTGCAAGGACATTAAACATTACAGATAACTCTGGGTTTTTAAAAAAATGTGTTGATTAGTTTTAATGTTTGTTTGTTTGTTTATTTTTTTGTGAGGCAACCAGAGTTAAGTGACTTGCCTAGGGTCACCTAGCTAGAAAGTGTCAAGTGTCTGAGGTTGGATTTGAACTCAGGTCCTCCTGACTCCAAGGCTGGAACTCTATCCACTGTGCCCTCTTTTTCTCAAAAAAATAAAAAAATTTCTTAGTCACAAGGGATGGATCTCTTGGGGGGAGGGGTAAGGGGAAAAATAATGGGGGAATCTAATAAATGCAAAGATAAAATATATGAATAAAATCTATTTTTAAAAGACTATAGAAGAGCTGAGGTTTAGATAAACTTATGTGGGAAGGGCTGGAGGGCAGAGATGAGACCCCACTTTTCCTGATTTGTCCATAATTCTTTGCCCTACGTCCTGTTGGCCCTCAGTCAATTGACCAACCAGTATTGATTGAAGGCCCATTGTGCTCCCACTTCTGCTGGGTACTCTGGTGGACATACAGAAGGACCTGGGTTAAAACTCAGCTCTGAATAGCTGTGCTACTATGGGCAACTTGCTTGATCTTTCTTTTTTTTTTTTTTTTTTTTTGT
>NW_020954645.1:434734-459618 GCF_900497805.2 Vombatus ursinus
ACCCTTGATCTTTCTTAGAATCAGTTTATTCATCTGTAAAATGGGAATAATAATACCTCACAGGGCTACTGTAAGGAAAGTCCATATAAAGCCTCAGAGAAATTGGTTATTATAAAGTCATTTCTGAGACCAGCTTCTTCAACCATATAAAGGGACTAAGAACCCTTGTCCTGCCGCCTTGTAGTGTTGGTGAAAAGAAAACACCTTGTAAATCCTAAGGTGCTGGAGAAATAGGAATTATTTCTAGAACTTTATTATTATTAATATAATTAATTAAAATTGTATTATTAATTGTTAATTATTCAAAACTAATAATTAAATTAAGGATGTTAAATAAAATTAAAATACATTAATTAAAATATTATTATTATTAGAATTAGAACTATGAAGTAGAGAGTTCAGGAGATAGGAGATGTGGGCTGTAGTTTCTTGCTCTGTCATTAATTTGCTTTATGATGGCAGGTTTTATGAGAGACAGGGAAATATAATGGAATACAAATTTTTTTCTGGGTTGAGCGGACCTGAGTTCAAATCCTGCCTCTATTGCTTACTACTTGTAAGACCTTGGACAAAACACTTAATTTCTCTGAGCCTTCTTTTCTCTATCTGTAATATGAGGGAGCAGTTTGTTCGTGCAGTGGATAAAGTGCTGGGCCTGGAGTTAGGAATACCTGAATTCAAATCCAACCTCAGACACTAACTGTGTAACCCTGGACAAGTCACTTGAACCCCAAATAGGGTCACAAAGAGTTGGACCCAACTGAAGATAACTGAACAACAACAACAATATGAGGGAGGTGAACTAGATGGCCTGGAAGGTCTTTTCTAGATTTAAATTTATGATCTTAAGTCATTTCTCCTTTCCGAATTCCCTTCTACTTACCTATAAAATGGGGGTAATCATATCTCCCCTAACGAACCCACAGGGATGTAGTGAGGCTCAAATAGAGAGGTTAGCAACTCTTGTGGTCTTGTTATTTTTAAAAGATAAAGTAGGTTTTTTAAAAAAAAATTAACCCATGAACATTGAAAGTATGGGGGCTGGTACTAGAGAGCCCATGGCACGAACACCAGACCCAAATCAGCAGACCTGTCTGAGTCCCAGCTCTGCCGCTGACTCGCTGTGTGATCTCGCATGAAGTCGCTTCACCTCGGAGTCTCAGTTTCCTTTTTTGTAAAAAGAGAGGGTAAGACTAGATCAATTCTAAAGATTGCAGTTGGAATCAGGAATGGATTTTTGTTGTTTTAGTCATGTCTGACTCTTTCTGATCCCATTTGGGGTTATCTTGGCAAAGATACTGGAATGGTCTGGCACTTCCTTCTCTAGCTCATTTTTCAGATGAGGAAACTGAGGCAAACAGGGTTAAGTGACTTGCCAAGGGTCACACAGCTGGTAGGGGTCTGAGGCTGGATTTGAACTCAGAAAGATGAATCTTCCTGACTCCAGGGCTGGCGCTCTATCCACTGTGCCACCTAGCTGCCCAGGAATGGATGTATACTGATTTAGAAACAGTAATGTCCTAAGTGCCCCCATCTTGTTTTCTCTGCAAACTTTTAGAGAATCACATTTTCCTAGAATCTATGAAAATCATCGATGGGTAAAATACACATAGGCAGGCAAACACTGGACATAGAATATGGAGGCCTGGCTGTGGAATGACTCCTACGTCCTGTTAGTCAGTTCTTTACCCTCTTGCCCTGTTTCCAGTTCTGCAAAATTAGAAGAGCAGAACGTAATTTTTCCGGGTCCCTCCTGCTCTGAAGGTCTAGAACTCTACGATTTGAGTTCCTCTCCAGTTCTGTTGGCCTGTGACCTAAGGCCCCTTCCTCCTCTGTTATTTGAGGGTTCTAGGATTGCCAGCCTGAGATCTGAAATCTGAAGATCTGCCTTCGTCTCCATTCTGGCCTGCTCTTTGGCGTCTTCTGGAAGCCTTTCACCATCTCCACGCCCAAGGGTCTCCCTTTGTTCAGAGGAGATGACTCAGCTGTCACAGCAGATAAGGGGGAGATCAAGATGGAGAAGGTGAAGGAGGTAGAAAGAGAGGGGGTATGGAGAATGCAGGGAGCGGTGGTGTGGTGCCAACACACACATCATTTAGCAGAAAGTGAATGCAGAAAACAGGGATGGGGGCTCATTTTCTATTACTTATAAGTTGTCATGCCTTGTTCTTTTGGGCTGAGGTTAATAGGAGGACAAGAGAAAGGGGTAGTAAAAGTGCAGTAAAAAAGCTTTAGATAAGGGACTTTGGTGAAGGTAAGCCTCAGTTTCCTCATCTGTCATATGGGTATACCAACTTCACCTCCTCCCTGAGTGGTTGGGAAGAAAGTGCTTTGTAAGTCTTTAAGTGCCATAGCAAGGTGAGCTGTTATTATTCTTAACTAGTTTGGATCTCTGACTGCTCAGGACCTCCATCTGTTTCTGAAGCACAAAGGCAAATGGAAACAGCTGGATTATCTGTGCTTATTTTTTGAATTATGTGTGCTCCTTCCATGTCTGGTAGGACCTTTGTGAGTTCATGCTGCTATTAGGGGTTCACTGTAGAAAGACAAGGTCTGAGATGAAAAGTGCTATTGTTTAGTTTAGTTTTGTTTTTTTTTTTTAGTCATGACTGACTCTTCATGACCCCATTTGAAGTTTTCTTGGCAAAGATACTGCAACGGTTTGCCATTTCCTTCTCCAGCTCATTTTACAGATGAGGAAACTGAGGCAAACAGGGTGAAATGACTTGCCCAGGGTCACACAGCTAGTCAGTGTCTGAGGCCAGATTTGAACTCAGGAAGAGGAGTCTTCCTGACTCCAGGCTCGGTGCTCCATGCACTGTGCCGTGAAATTTGAAGTACAATTTGCCTTTTTTGTTGATACCGCTCTTTCCATATTTAAACCCTCCGCAAACCCTTCCCCATCACATGGCATCCCTATTCTTTATGTTACTTCTTCCAAAGATGCTCTGCTTCCACCGCAGATCCAAATTCAACCTCTCTGAGGAGGAAGAATCAGAGAAAATGTCAGAGCCGGGGTGGGAGGGTCTCAGAGATCAGGAACAACCTCCTTCTTTTGTGTGTAAAGGAACTGAGGCACAGAGAGGCCTAAAGTCACCCTACAGACTGATGGTGGAGCCAAGATGAGAAGGCAGACCTCCCAACTCACAGGATCACAGATTCAGCTCTGTGAGGGATCTTAGAGGCCATGGAGCCACTTTAAAGATGAGAAAACTGAGGCCCAGTGAGGTTAAGTGACTTGTCCAGAATCACACGGCTGTAAAGTCTGAGGCAAGATTAGAACTCGGGTCATCCTGAATTCAAGTCCATCTGCCTGTGCCATCTTGCTCATTTCACCAGACCATGTTACTCAGGGCCTGCTTCCAAGTCCACCTCTCTCTCGCCACCGCATCTCAAGACTAATAACAAGAATAGGTGTCTATACCAGCAGAAGCAGCATAGGTGGGGTCAAAGGGTTACCATATACCACTGAGGAAGGCCATAGTCCTTGTTTTCAAGGAGTTTAGCATTCTGCAGGGAATGTGACAGTAGTTGGCTAGGTGAACCAGTGGATGGCATGCCGGCCCTGGAGTCAGAAAGACCTGAGTTCAAATCCTACCTCAGACACTTACTAGCTGCGTGACTCTGGGCAAATCACTTAACTTCTGCTTGCCCAGTTTCCCCATCTGCAAAACAGGGATAATAACAGCACCTTTTGTTGTTACTGTTCAATTGTCTTCAGTTGTGTCCAACTCTCCGTGATCCCGTTTAAAGTTTTCCTGGCAAAGATACTGGAGTGGTTTGCCATTTCCTTCTCCAGCTCAGTTTATAGCTGAGGAAACTGAGGCAAAGAGGATTAAGTGACTTGCCCAGGGTCACCCAGGTAGTATGTGTCTGAGATAGATTTGAACTCAGGAAGAGGAGTCTTCCTGGCACCAGGCCCAGTGCTTTTTATCCACTGCAACTTGTTGTGAGGATTAAATTATAACAATTGTAAATTATTATATAATATTATAAAATATATGTATTATATATAATATGAGATAATAATTGTAGAGCACTTAGTACAGTACCTGGCACATAGTAAGCACTATATAAATAGTAGTAGTGGTAGTTGTGGTAATAGTAGTAGTGGAAGTAATAGCAGTAGTGGTAGTAGTGGTAGTAGTAGTGGCAGTAGTAGTGGCGGTGGTAGTGGTGGTGGTAGTGGTGGTGGTAGTAGTGATAGTAGTAGTGGTAGTAGTGGTAGTGGTAGTAGTGGTGGTAGTGGTAGTAGTAGTAGTAGCAGTAGTGGTAGTAGTAGTGGTAGTAGCAGTGGTAGTAGTAGCGGTGGTGGTAGTAGTAGTGGTAGTAGTGGTAGTAGTGGTGGTGGTGGTGGTGGTAGTAGTAGTAGTAGCAGTAGTGGTAGTAGTGGCAGTAGTAGTGGTGGTGGTAGTAGTGGTAGTGGTAGTAGCAGTGGCAGTAGTAGTGGTGGTGGTAGTAGTGGTAGAAGTAGTGGCAGTAGTAGTGCTGGTGGTAGCAGTGGTAGTGGTAGTAGTGGTAGTAGTAGTGGCAGTAATAGTGGTGGTGGTAGTAGTAGCAGTAGTGGTAGTAGTAGTGGTAGTAGTGGTGGTAGTAGTAGTAGTGGTAGTAGCAGTGGTAGTAGTAGTAGTGGTGATAGCAGTGGTAGTAGTAGCAGTGGTGGTAGTAGTGGTAGTGGTAGTAGTGGTAGTAGTGGTGGTGGTGGTAGTAGTAGTAGTAGTAGTAGTAGTAGCAGTAGTGGTAGTAGTGGTAGTAGTGGCAATAATAGTGGTGGTGGTAGTGGTGGTGGTAGTAGTGGTAATCGTAGTAGTAGTACCACTCTAGTTATTGTTGTTGTTAGCTGGAACTGAAGTCAGGAAGACTTGAACTGAAATCCAGCCTCAGACACTTAGCGGCTGTGTGACTCTGGGCACGTCACTTGAACTCTGTCTGCCTCAGTTTTCTCATCTGTAAAATGCAGATAATAATAGCACCTCCTTCCCAAGGCTGTTAGGAGGATCAAATGAGATAAGATCTGTAAAGGTTTTCAAACCTTAAAGCACTGTATAAATGCTAGCTGTAATTAGGATATCACAGCCTTACTACCGTACTCAGTCTGATGGGAGGTAGGGCATGCCCACCACAGAGGAGACGAGACATTTGGGGAGGGAGAGTCTGACTCTAGCTGGGGGGATCAGCGGGGTTTCACGGAGGAGTCCACATTGTTTTCCCTCTGCTGAATTCCTTAGAATGCTTCCTCTCTGAGTCTGGGAAGGTTACGTTCTGCCCGGCACCGTCTCTCAATTCCAATGTGATAATCTGTCACAGAAGTCTAACGTGATCTAGGGCTACGGTAAGGGAGGCTTAACGTCTAGACCATTTCTCAAACAAGCAAGCGTTTAGGTGTATCCTATGTGTCAGGCCCCATGCGAGGCACTGGAGATGCGCAGATACAAAATGAAGCTGCCTTTGCTCTCCAGGAACTGACAGTTTGAGGAGCTGGGTGGGGAGGGAGAAGATAATGTGTTTGTGTGTGTGTATACAGAATAAATATGTCCTGCACAAATATACAATAAAGGCAAGTTAAAAACATAAGGTGGTTAGGGAGGGAAGGCACTAGCAGATGGGGAAATCAGGAAAGGTTTTAAGAGACATTTAGCTGGTTGTAATGGGTAGAGGAAGCTGGGTGGCACAATGGAGAGTGCATTGGGCCTAGAGTTATGAAGACCTGAGTTCAAATCTGGCCTCAGACACTTACTAGCTGTGTGACCCTTTCTGTTGGCCTCAATTTCCTCATCTGTAAAATGAGCTGGAGAAGGAAATGGCAAACCACTCCAGTGTCTCTGCTAAGAAAACTCCATGGACAGCAGCAGCATGCTATGGTCTACAGGATCATGATGAGTCAGACAGGACTGAACAGCAGCATCAAAGGGTAGAGAGGATCGGCCTCAGATTTAGGAAGCCCTGGATTCAAGTCCTGTCTCTGACACACACTCTCCGTGTGACCCTGGACCAATAAAGCATTCAGCCTGTCAGGGTCTCAGACAACTTTGTGAGATGCTAACTTCCAGACTAGTTGCGTAGCTTCCTGGAGGATGGAATTTCCATACCAGGATACCTAGGAATTCCCAGGTCAGGATCTGAGAACCGAACAAGAGCTGTGATAGTCTTGCTGTCCTCTGCCCTGGTCATACCACATGGGGAGCAAGCGCCGTGTCTAGTTGTGGGTGTTATATTTTAGGAAGGACTTTGATAAGCTGGGGAGCCCAGCGACATGGTGAAGGGTCTGGAGGTCATGGCATAGCAGGAGAGGCTGGAGGAACTGAGGACGTTAATTAAGCCTGAAGGAGAAGAGACATAGGGGAACAAGATAGGTGTCTTCAGGTATTTGAAGGTGGTCATGCGGAGGAGAGATTAGATAGAGCTGCTCAGGAAAGGAAATTGCCAAGAGGCTTGATGTCAGGAAGAACTGGTCACAACTGGAGGTGGGCCAAAACTGGATGGATTTCCTGTGGAGGGGCGGGGAGGGAAGGGAGGGAAGGGAAGGGAGGAGAAGGAAGAGAGGGGAAGGGAGGGAGGCATCTTCAAGTAAAGGTTGGATGACCATTTTGGCTACGTATTAGAGGGATTTCTTGTTCAGGTCCCGGCTGGACTTTGGGGCCTCTGCGGGTCCCTTCAGCTCTGAAGTTGTGTCATTTAGGGCAGGCATTTACTGGGCAGTGGGTGAGATTAGAAAGACGAGACAGGACAAGGTTCCTCCCCTCGGAGAACTCAGAGTCTAGGAAGGGAATAAGATAAATACACAGATCACTAGACTATACAGCATATTATGATAAGTAGCATGTGATGTAGGGTCTAAGGGCCTGGGCCAGCACAAAGTGACCCTCGAATTGACTCTAGAAAGATGAGTAGTATTTTAATGAGGAGGCAAAGACTAGGCATAAGGAAGATCATCAACAAAGGCACAGAAACAGAAGAAAGCTCAGGAGACATGGGAGTGAGAGACACCGAGAATTGTGCGTTTTGGGTAAAACGTTAGCTATAGTCAGCCTTGAATATTAGGGCCCTGTATGAATGTTTTCTCTCTAGCTAGACAGTTAGGAGCTGGTGCAGGGTGGTGTCCATTCTTCCTGTACTACCCAGGACAAAGTTAAGCTTTTTTTGTTTTGTTCGGTCGTTTCAGTCACATTCTACTTTTCATGACCCCATGTGGGGTTTTCTTGGCAGAGATACTGGAGTGGATTGCCATTTCCCTCTCCAGTTCATTTTACAGATGAGGAAACTGAGGCAAACAGGGTGCAGTGACTTGCCCAAAGTCATATAGCCAGTAAGTATATGAGGCCGGATTTGAACTCAGGAAGAGGTGTCTTCCTGACTCCAGGCCCTGTGCTCTATGCACTGTGGCGCCACCTAGCTGCCCTGGGTTGAACATGGGCAACACAAATAAGAATTTGTTCCCCACGTGTTGCCTTCTAACTGTCCCTGGATCAGCCCAGGCTCATTCCCACCTCCAAGCCTTTGCCAACCCCAAAACATGCACCTCCTACCTGCCACACCAATGCCAACAGATACATCGTGCACACCTTGCTGTGAGTCATAAGTACCGTAGGATTTAGAACTGGAAAGGACTTTAGGAAGAAAACTGAGCCCCAGAGAGGGAAACAGATTTGCCCAAGGTCACACATATAGTAACCAGCAATGCCAGCATTGGAATCCAGGTCCACTGATTCCAAATCCAGTGGTCTTACCGACATATCATGTCGGGGTGGAAGCGGGGTTGGTGTCGTGGCACAATACCGAGCTGAGAGTTGGGAGTCCTGGGTTTGAGTTTGACCCAGCCACTAACTTCGTGACCTTGGTCAAGTTCCTTTTCTCCGGACCTCAGTTTCCTCCTCTGTAGAATGAGGGTTTGGGATTCGATGTTCTCCTCTAACACACAGAGACGGAAGAGGTGATCATTCAGAGCTATTCCACCCTCTTTACCCCCCTGCACCCCGCCTCCCACCATTGCTCAGCCCATCCGGTGTCAGGGTTCACAGCCAGGGCAGGTGAGCCCCTGAGCACGCGGGAGGACCGGCTCACCAGGCTGCTTTGCCTACCTCGGCCCCAGAGTTGGGGGTAGAACTGCTTCTTGCTTTTTTCAGCTGGAGTTTTTAATTAATGTTGGCTCCTTTAAAAGTCCCCGATTACATGGGGAATATAATAAAGGCAGAGAAGAGGGGGGCTGTGGGGGACCAGAGGGCAGGGAGGGTTTTAATTAAAGCTGTGAGTGACTCCAGCCACAAGGAGTCGGAGGCTGGAGAGAGAGGTTCTAGCAGGTGCACCTTGGCTGGGGGGACCCCCAGAGTCTGCAGCTGTGATTCCCCTCCTTCCAACCCCGCGCCCCTCGCCTCCTTAGAGGGGGAAACACTACTGGATCTGGAGTCAGAGGCTCCGAGTTCAAAACTGGGCTGTCACTCACTATCTGGGGTGGCCTTGGGCCGAGCACCTTGCCTCTGGGGTTCAGTGTCTTTTACAGAATGAGGGCACTGGTCTAGAATCTCCTTTCCATTTTTACGTCTATGATTTTTGACTCCTCAAATTAAACTTTCTTGGCCACCACTTCCCCGTAAGTATTATTGCCTCCAATTAGAAGGTGAGATCGGTGGGGTCTTCCCATATGCAGATGTATCCCTGATTTTTAGCACAGTGTCTGGAATACAGCGAGCACTTAATAAATGATCATTCATTCATCTCATTCACCCATAACAGAGAAGAAAAACCGAGGCCCAGAGAAAGGAGATGACACAGCTAGTCAGTGGCAGAACCGGGATTTCTCCATGGAAGAAGAGGAGCAGCTTTTGGCCCCTGCTTCTCTTTATATCAATTAGCAGGCAGAGAGGAAACCAGATGCAGTGGGAAGCGGCAGGCATTTGACCCTCCTGCCCCATCCTTGATATAATTACCTTACCCTCATAATCCCTCTCACTCCTCTGTGCTCCGGTTCCCAATCCAGTTGGTTGCTTTTTTCCCCATGATACCATGCTTCTCATAAACAAATGGTAAAGTCCAACTGTTTTAAATAGTAGCTTGCATTTATATAGGGCTTTCAGGTTTGCAAAAGAGATTACAGGTGTCTCAACGACAACCCTGGGAGGTAGGTGCTGTTATGGTCCCCATTTTACAGATGAGGAAACCGAGGCAGATAATGGCTAAATGACTTGCCCAGGGTCACACAACTTGGGAGTATCTGAGGCTGGATTTGAATTCAGGTCTTCCTTGACTCCAGGCTGTTATAGCTACTATGCCACCAGCTGTTTTTTCTCTTTCCTGTATTATAAAATGGATTATTTAAGGTTTGCAGTGCATTTTATATAGATTCTCTTATTTGCACTTCACAACTATCCTGTGAGGTGTTTTTTTTTCCCTTCTTTTTTTCTTTTTCTTTTTTAGCACTATTTGGAGGATAAGGAAAACTGAGGCTTAGAAAGGTAAAATAACAAACAGCCTATAAATGTCAGAGACAGGATTTGAACTCAGGTCTTCCCTGGCTCTGAGTTCAACAATCTATCCATTACATAATTCAGCCTCTACTTTTGAGAAAGTCATATCAAGGACTAGAAAACATTTGTAAGGTAGTATGTCCCCATCTCTCCTTTCCTGCCCAGAAAAGTATCTGCTTAAACTTATCCCCAAGGCGGCTAGGTAGTGCAGCACATAGAGAGCCGGGGCCTGGAGTCAGAAAGACCTGAATTCCGATCAGGACCCAGACACTTACTAGCTGTGTGACTCTGGGCAAGTCATTTAATCCTGTTTGCCTCAGTTTCCTCATGCGTAAAATGAGTTGGGGAAGGAAATGGCAAATCACTCCAAGTGATTATCTTTGCCAAGAAAACCCAAAATGGGGTCACAAAGAGTCAGAAATGACTGAACCGCAACATACTGCCCTCATCCTCCTCCTGCCTGAGCGTCTCCTTGGGAGACCTCCTCCATCTGAGTCCCTGCCCTCGTCACCAGAATCAGGCCCCGCTATTTTTCTGCGCCATATTCTCTCCTCCCCTCGCCTTATTTCTCCCTCATGGGATTGTTAAAAGGATCAAATGGAATCTGGGAGATCACACACTTTGCAAACCTCAAACCTCAACAACCAAAGGTGAATTCATTCTGCTAGGCGAAGTGAGGCCAAAGTCACAAGCTCCGTCCCTGCCTGGACCGGTCAGCAGGGGTGGCCCAAGTCACCCTGCCCTCGTGCTCTAGGTTTCAATGGAGACTGGACCAGACAGCATGGGGGCCTGCACTGTTCCAGCATAGCCCAACCAAGGTGGGGGAGGACATTTAGAGGAAGAGGGGCATGGGATATTGTGAATGGGAGAGGCTACAGAGGACAATGGGAAGGGCTCTGATCCCAGCCCTGACATTTACTAGCTTGTTGACCCCAGGCAAGTCCCTTCCCTTTTCTGGGTCTCACTTTCCTCATCTGTAAAATGGGGATAATAACACCTCCCTTGCAGGGTTCTGGCTGTTAGGAAAGAGCCGGTTGTATAAATATGAGCTATTATTATGATTAATGATAATAATTACTCATCACATTGCCCTCTAGATTATAGTGATTGGAATGGGAGTCTTATCTCTCCTACCAGACTATAAACTCCAAGGAACAGAGGCTACCTCTGCCTTACTCATCTTTATATTTCCCAGGCGGCCTAGCTCATAGCATGAATTGTGGAGGGAAAAAGGGGATTTCTCTGGCTTTCCTATCTTTGCCCCCCCCATCAACTTCAATTAATTTCAGTTGGCCATTTATGTGTGATATTGTCCCTCTCCTCCAAGTGACCGCCCCCCCCAGCCTCTCAGTGCCTTTACAGAACCCTAAGCTCCAGCCTTCCCTCCTCCTTTCCAAATTCTCCATCCCCCCCAAACTCCCTCTTGCCCTCCCCACCCCACTCTGCCAAGCTCCCAAACCTCCCATTTCCTCAGAGCAGCTGCTGTCAGCTAGGTGTCAGGAGGAAAGGGAGCTGATTGTGCTAATTCACACTACCATGTGAATGACTGATAGCACCTTCCTTTAGCCCTGCTTGGCTTAATGTACATTTGAAAAGAGGATGCTTGTTAACCTAAAGGAATCTCTAAGCAATTTTAGGCCCCAGGTAACCTGGAAAAGTGAAAAATTCCTGTGGGTGGGAGGAGAGCCATTCAGGGCTTCTGATTTGCTAAGCTTCTACCTTGATTTCCAAATCCACATCTGGGATATTCCTGGGACCCTGGATCTGTGAACTTGTGCCTGGCACATAATAGGTGCTTGATAAATGTTTATGGCTATTTTGATCTAATTGGTTTCCTTTCTAATCCTACGTACTTTATTTTATGCATTTGAAAGCAATATTCTGAGAGGGGTCTATAGGTTTCACTGCACTGTCCAAGGGATCCTTGACATAGAAGAAATTAAGACCCCTCAGTCTAGGGTCAGAGGACTTGGAGCTGAATCCCAACTCTTCCACTTAGAAGTCTTGTGACTTTGGGTAAGTCCCTTCATCTCTCTAGGCCATAGTTTCTTCATCTGTAAAATGGGGGTAATGTATTTATGAACCTCCCCTCCTCCAGGATTGTGCCATACAGGTGACCTCTCAGCGGTGTGGGGCAGGAGCGAAGCCCCTGGGTCTCTTCCCCAAGCCAGCATTCCTTCAAATGTTTGGTCTTAAGACCCCTTTACAGTCTTACAAATTATTGAGGACCCCGTAATTCCAGAGAATGCAAGATGAGACATGCTCCCCACTTCCAGATAGAGAGATGATGGGCTCAGAGGGCAGCTGAGGCCGACAGGATTTTTTGGACAGGGCCAGTGTGGGACTCTGCTTTGTTTAACTCTGCATGTTTGTAGTGGCTTTTTGTTTTTCTTGCTTTTTCATTGGGGGTGGAAGGAGAGGGAGACAATTTGGATGTGAAAATGAAATGGAATTTTAAAAATTATTGAGGCCCCTCTAAAGAGTTTTTGTTTATGTGGGTTATATCTTTTGATATTTACCATATTAGAAGTGAAAATGTCTTAATATTATTGTGAAAATAGTTTTGACCCCCGAGGACCCCCTGAAAGAATCTGGGGACCATCGGGGTCCCCAGACCACCCCTTGGGAACCACTGCCTTAGACAGTCTAAGCTTTTCCTAGCTTCTCTCCTCTATTTCCAGTCCCCCAGAGTCAGCAGTGTGGTACTGAGGGCAGAGTTCTAGATTTGGGCTCAGAGGCTGGTTTCAATCCTGTTTCTGCTCCTGGCCTGCCTTTGTGACCTTGGCTTCAGTTTTCTCATCTTGAGAATGAGGTACTGGGACAGCTAGGTGGCACGGTGGATAGAGCACTGGCCCTAGAGTCAAGAGGGTCTGAGTTCAAATTCAGCCTCAGACCCTTACTAGCTGTGTGACCCTGGGCAAGTCACTTAACCCCATTGCTTCCAAAAAGAAAATGAGGGTATCGGACTAGAACAAAGATCTCTCAGCTCTAAATCTGAGATTCAGGGTGATCTCCCTCAGCATTAACAGACTATTAGAATGACAAATATCTTCAATAGGAAGTTCTTCCTCAAAGAGGGTTCACCGAGGATGAAGTTCAGTTCTCCTCCATCTAGGGGGAAGCTCCATCACCTCATCTCCTCCTTTTGTGTCTGTCTTCCTCACTGGGGCTAACTTCTCTACACAATTCAATTCAACAGACATGTTTCACAATGTAGGTACTGTATTCAAGGGCCTCACACTCGGGGCCCTCATTAAGCAGAGATTGATAGAATATAATACTAAATTGGGGTTGATAGATTATAATACCAAATGGGAGTAGGCTCCCTGAAGGAGGGGAGGTCAGTTGATTGAATGAAGGATGGTGGAGACAACAGGTTTCATGAAGAGGGATGAGAAAGGTACTGGGGTAGCATGCCTCAGTTTTCCAACTATAAAATAGGGATCGTAACTGCACCTATGTCCTAAGGTTGTTGTGAGGATCAAAAAATGCAGTGCCTCACATATGGTAGGTGCTTATTAAATGCTAATTTGTTTCCTTACTTCCTTTTCTCCTCCCTCCCTGCCTCCCTTCTTCCCTCCCTCCTTTCTTCCTTCTTCCTTCCCTTTCTTTCTTCCTTTATAAGTAGGATGCAAAGTGAGGGCATGGAGGTTAAAGTGAAAACCTAAATGAGACAGAGAGATTCTCAGTCAATAATGACTTGAAATTAGGAGCCCAGAATAAAGATTTGAAGAACCTTAGAAATCGTCTTGTCTAGCCACCTGCTTATATGAGTGAGGCCACTGAGGCCCAGAGAGGAGGAGAAGCAATCTGCTTTCCACTGTAACGTGTTGCCTTTCAGTTTTCTTGATTTTTCCTCCACGTCAGACAATTATGGGAAAGGAAGACGGAGTCAGGAAATATTGACTCTTGAAGACTTCTGTAAAATTGTGTATGCATCACCCAAGGGCGCCTCCAGCCTTTTTTGTAACAGCACACAGGACAGATTAGATGTTTCAAATGTGCCAGATCAGAGAGAAGGCCCTGAAAGAAATGTGGGATAGGGTGGGGGGCAAAGAAGGGAACAAGCATTTGTTACATACCTACTATGTGCCAGGCACTGTGCTGAGTGCTTTACAGATATCTCATTCTATCCTCACAACAATGTTATGAGGTGGGTGCTATTATTATCTTCATTTTACAGGAGAGGAAACTGAGGTAGACAGAAGTGAAGTGACTTGCCCAGGGTCACACGGCTAGTAAGCACCTGAGGCCAGATTTGAACTCAGGCCCAATGATCTATCCACAATACCACCTAATCGCTTTTAGAATTGGACACAGGTAGGTGATGCAGTGGATGGATTGCTGTTCTTAGAGTCAGGAAGATCTGAGTTCAGATGTGACCCGAGATACTTACCAGCTGTGGGCAAATCACTGGACTTTAGTTTCCTCATCTGTAAAATGAGGTAGGTTGGACTTAATGACCTCTAAAGGGGCAGCTAAGTGATACAGTGGATAGAGCTCTGGCCTTGGAGTCAGGAGGACCTGAGTTCAAATCTGGCCTCAGACACTTGACACTTACTAGCTGTGTGACCCCGGGCAAGTCATTTAACCCAATTGCCTCACCAAAAAGCAAAAAAAAAAAAAACTTAATCAAATTAATGACCTCTAAGGTCTCTTCGAGCTGTGTGTATACATGTATGTATATTGGGGGGAAGGAATAATGATAATAATGTTCATATTTCTTTAGTGATTTACAGATTCTCAAAAACTACAGCCCTGTGAGGTAGGGTAGTATAAATATTATGATGCCCATTTTGGAGATGAGGAAACTAAGGCTCAGAAAGTAGAACTAACCTGCCTGGAGCTACACAGCTATAATGTGGCAGAACTGTGATTTGAACTCAGGTTTCCTGAGTTTCCACTATGTCAGGAAGAGAAAATGAGGCTGCTTGGGGTACTGTCCAGGGGAGGGCAGCACCAAGGCACCTGAAAATAAATTTGGCTGACTCAGATATGTGAAGGTGGGAGTAGCCCTGAGCGTGATGTGAGCAAAAGCCACCCCCGGTTGGGGAGGTTGGGTGAACCCATCCCCATCACAAAAGCCACCGTGGTTGCATTTTTCAAAGCAAGAGAAAAATGACCTAATGGTTTAACAGAAGGAATCCAGGAGCTGAGAACAGTTGCTTGGCCCATGGCCTGGCCCAACGCCCAGCCTGGCTTCCTAGTCTGCTTAACAGGAGAAGGAGGGAGATGCCAGCCAGGCCCCTAGTGGGGTGGGTGCCAACTCAGTGTCTGAAGGAGGTGGTGTGTGGTGTGTGGTGAGTGGTGAGGGCTGCCGCTGCCGTGGGAGGGTGCAGGAAGGGATGAGGCCTGACCTTTGCCAGGATGATGTGGTTACCTCTGAATCTGACAGAGAAATTATCCCCTTGTTTAAAAGGAGGTGGAAAAAAAAACCCTCAAGACAAACCCAACACAATGGGATTAACGAAAACCCAGAGAGACCAGAGTAAGACAAACGGGTTCATTGTTAGGGGTTCTTGGGGAAGCCAGCTAAGGGCTTCTCTGAGTACTCTCCCCACCCCCACCCCCCCAAAGAAAAGTGGAAAAGTGGTTTGGTGAGTTTAAATGGAGGAACCCAACGTGGGCTCTTGCAATAGAAGAGACTGAAGGTCCTCCAGCCCAACTGACCCCCACTTCCCAGGAGAGGAAATGGAGGCCAACAGAGGGGATGTGACTTGGTCACATAGCTAATAAGGAGGAGAGACAAGACTTGAGCCCTTCTCCTCTTCTCTAGTACGTCTAAAACACTTCCCCATTTGTACTTCAAGATGGCGGCATGGCATTTACAGGATCTGAAAGGCAGGACTGAGCTCCTCCAGGAGGGCCCTGACACTGTCTTATGACTCTCATTCTCTGAGCAGGGTTGGGGCTCTGAGGGCTGATTGGGCCTCAATTTCTGCCTTACTGTTGGTGAACTAATACCCTGGACATTAGAATAGGAAACTCCCAGGGAGGAGAAGACTTGGCCTTTAAAGTTTGCCAAATGTCACCTTATCTGATCCTCACAGGAAGTCTGTGAGGTAGGTGCCGTGATTATCTTGATTTGATAGTTGAGGAAACTGAGGCAGACAGAAGCTAATTGACTTGACTGAGCTACCTAGCATAGTCTAACAGTCAGATCTGTCCAAAGGTGGATGGTGCCTTTTCAGAAAGCAGTGAGCTCCCCGTCACTTAGAGAACTTTCAGCTGAGATTGGGTGACCCACCACGTATTAGCTGTAGAGGGGATTCCTGTTCCGGTAGCTAGGTGGCACTGTGGATAGATTGCTAGTTCTGGAGTCAGGAGGACCTGAGCTTAATTCTGGCTTTAGACCTTTGCTAGCTATGTGACCCTGGGCAAGTCACTTAACCTGTTTGCTTCAGTTTCCTCATCTGTAACATGGGGATAATAATAGTACCTACCACCCAGAGTTTTGGGAGAAACAAATAAATTAATATTTGTAAAGTGTTTACTACAGTGCCTGGCACATAGTAGATAGTATAGAAATGCTGGCTATTACTATTATTAGGGGGTAGTGGGGTGATGGTGGTACTGGATCTCCTCTGAGATCTCTTTCAACTTCTGTTATTCCATGACCTTAGAAAAAAAGGACACAGGGGGATGCACAGGTCTGTGCATGTAAAATAGGCCCCCAACTAAACTCAAAGTGCTTTTAAATGGGTCCTGTTTTAAGTGGGCCACCCAGAGCAGCCAGAAGCTTACCTGCTTATCCTGGAACTGAAGACCCTCTATAATCTGGCCCAAACACCACTCAAAGCCCCTTTCTTCTTTTTCCCCTCAGCACGTTCTGTTCCAGAGACATGTTTCTTTACTCTATCCCTCCTCTGACTCTTTGCTCACGTTGTTTTGCTCAGCTGGACTGCCTTCTCCATCATTCTTTCCTCATTTCTTGTTCCTTTCTGAATAGAGGTCCAGGAAACCCCAGCTCCACATCCTCTTCCTGCCCCACATCTTACCTGATCACTTTGGCCAACGGTGATCTCTTATAGAAGGTAAGAGTTGGAACGGACTTTTCTTTTTTTCTTTTTCTTTTTTTTAGGGTGAAGCAATTGGGGTTAAGTGACTTACCTAGAATCACACAGCTAGTAAGTATCAAGTGTCTGAGGCTGCATTTGAACTCAGGTCCTCCTGATTCCAAGGCCAGTGCTCTATCTACTGCACCACCTAGATGCACCCCTTTTTTCTTTTTGGGGGGGGGCAATCAGGGTTAAGTGACTAGTGCAAGGTCACACAGCTAGTAAGCATCAAGTCTGAGGCTAGATTTGAACTCTGGTCCTCCTGACTCCAGGGCAGATGCTCTATCCACTGTGCCACCTAGCTGTTCCAAATTGAACGGAACAGACTCTGAGGCTCATGGCAGCCTGGCCCCTGATTTTACTGCTATGCAGACTGAAGTCCAGAGACATGGAGAGATTTTCCCAAGGTCATAAATACATTAGTGTTTAGAACAGGCACTAGAACCAAGGCTTCCAGATTCCCCATCTTCTGCTCCAGACTGATCCCTAACCCTAGTAACAGAGATAGACAGATGGATAGACAGACAGATAGATGAACATATAGAAAGATGATAGGCAGATGGATAGATAGGAGGAGAGATGGCATGTGTGAGTATTTATTAAGTTCTTACTACGTGGCAAGCACTAGGGATATAAATAAAAGCATGTTAGACAGTCTCTGCCCACAAAGAGCTTATGCTCTAATGGGAAAGCAAACACAGAGGGGTGATGAAAAGACAGTGGAGGAATGGATGAGGTAATAAGGCCAAAGCTAGGGGGAGATGACGGAGATGATGGCCTGGTGGAGATAGTTGACAGGGCCTAGAAGGGAGCAAGATACTGCCAAAGAAGGACTATCAGGGGCAGCTAGGTGGCACAGTGGATAGAGCATTGGCCATGAAGTCAGGAGGACCTGAGTTCAAATCCAGCCTCAGACCAAACACTTGACACTTACTAGCTGCATGACTCTGGGCAAGTCATTTAACCCCAATTGCCAAAAAAAAAGGGGCTACCAAAGGCCAGGAAGTTAGGATGTGTGTGTGTGTGTGTGTGTGTGTGTGTGTGTGTGTGTGTTTTCTATACCCGTGACTAGCTTCTAGCCCTGGTCATAGATTGACCCTTAACCCCAAACCCAGACTGAACCCTACCCCAGTTTACAGACTGAGTCCCAAGACTGATTCTAGTTGAAGCCCTAAGCCTAGGCACAGGCTTATCCCAGCCTTGAGCAAGGTTGTAGAGTGAGTCCTGATTCTGTCATTAGACTTCGAGATCCTTCAGAGCAGGGATTGTCTTCCTCCCCCCTCCCCTTTGTATCTTCAGTGCTTAGCACAATGCCTGCACATAGTAGGTGCTTAATAAATGCATGTTAACTTAATTTGACTTGGTCACGGACTAAATCTTCTCCCTAACCACAGATAAGCCTGGACCTTAGTTGTAGACTGGGCTAAAAGCTGCCCCAGGGCAGGGGGGATCCCTGTCTCAACAATCATGACCTCCCCCACTTGCTCTCCTTTTCCTTCCCTCTGCCCCTCCCCCACTGCCCAGCACGGGGCTCTGTCCACAGTCCGGGTGGGGGTTGGGGGCATTTGGGGTGTTTAGGCCAGGGTGTTGACTGACTGACTACTTTCCCATAGGGAATATAAAAATGAAGGCTGTGTCTTTTCAGCTTCACTGCTGAGCTTAGAGGAAAGGAAAAAAAAAAAGCTCTTGAGTTCTCCTGCAAACACCTGTACATCTAGTGAAAGGTCTTTGCTAATATCTCCCCCTCACTCCCCTCCCCCTACTTCTCCTGATCACACCTGTCTAGCTCTGGGCAAAATGAGATGCTCAGAGAGCTGCCAGGACGGGTCCTGTGCTGGCCTGAGCCGCTGTACACAGTCATTTCCAAAGAAACATCAGGTTGCTTTATTGAATCATACTGAAAACTGGTGTGACAGTAACTTCGTGGGGGGATGAGGGCTGCTGGGCAGGACGCAGAGGGGGAAGGAGGGGGCAGGCACTGACTGCAATGATTTTTAAAAACTATAACAAAATCTAGTGACGGAGTATGCATGCTGCTGCTCTTAGACAGCTTTGGGAGACCCTTTAGTACGGGTCCCACCTCTGAGCCCTGACCCTGGTCCCAGTCAGAACCTTGACCACTGGTCCTGAGCCCTAACTTTGGTCCCAGGCTGAACCTTCACTCTGGTCTGAGATGAGCCCTGACCCTGGTCCCAGTCAGAACCTTGACCACTGGTCCTGAGCCCCAACCTTGGTCCCAGGCTGAACCTTCACTCTGGTCTCAGAGATGAGCCCTGACCCTGGTCTCAGTCTGAACCTTGACACTGGTCCTGAGCCCTAACCTTGGTCCCAGGCTGAACCTTCACTCTGGTCTGAGATGAGCCCTGACCCTGGTCCCAGTCTGAACCTTGACACTGGTCCTGAGCCCTAACCTTGGTCCCAGGCTGAACCTTCACTCTGGTCCCAGACCTGAGCCATAGACATATGACCCAGACATAGACATAAGCTCTGACTGGTCGTAAACAGAGCCCTATCTCTCCTCACAGACTGATCCCTTATTTTAATCACAAATTGAGCCCTCACACCATTAGATGTCTCCCAAATACTTATCATGGATCCATAGCAATGTTTAACTGGTAAATGTTTAACCACTGGTTCCCCCCAAAACAACAAGACACATTTTGAAGTTTATCTTCATTGTTAATATTTTTTCAATCACTTAAGTCTAGACAATCAACAAAGCAATAAATCGACTTGATTTGTAGTTTGGAAGGCATAAATGCTCGCACTGAAAATTTAACAACTGGCTCTGTTTCTCCCAAGTGGGATTGAGCTGGCTCCAGCACATCCCTGAATAGATCCCAGCTTGGGCTGGGAGAAGGAGTGTTCGATTGTCCAGTGTAGTCCATCCCCAGTGCCAGAGACCAACCCCATGGGGTGGCGATAGGGCACAATGTACAAAAGTGAGTTGGGTAGGGGTAGGGATGGGCTCTTTCTATGAGGGATGCCACATTTTGGAAGGCATTCAGAATTTATTGTTCTTCACCAAAGAAAGGCAGATAGACTTGGAAGAACTCAAAGGAAAGAGGATGTCTTATTTTTCATATGGTCTAATACAGGGATGAGGAACCTTCAGCCTCGAGGCTGCACGTGGCCCTCTAGGTCCTCAAGTGTGGCCCTTTGACCAAATCTAAACTTCACAGAACAAATTGGATTCAGTCAAAGGGCCGCACTTGAGGACCTAGAGGGCCACGTGCCTCCTCGAGGCTGCAGGCTCCTCACCCCCAGTCTAATAGAAAGGCCCTGGACTTGATATCAGAAGATGTGAGCTCAAACACTGGGCTTCGTGACTTCCCTTAGTGAGGTCTTTAGTATCTTCCCTGCCTGGCTGAACTGAGAGGCGGCCGGTGGGAGGATCGAATTCCCTGAGTTCTCCTGCTAAAGGAAGGCCTACAGTAACAGCCAAGGGACCCCTTTCTCTCCTGGAGTTTGACCACCAAGGAGCAGTCAATTCCCCAGGCTTTGCCCCATCATGAATCAGCAGCAGACCTGAACCTTGAGCGGCACAGCAGGTCCACACTCCCTGATCCCTGCTCCTTCCCCCCAACTCCTAGTCCCGCTTGACCCAGCCAAGAACCTTACAAAAATCCACTGGGTTTTAGCGGTTATGGTACCCCAATCCTTGCACCCCATTTCCTCCCGGTGGAGCCTGACCTGAGTCCACCCTCCTCAACCACCCCCCACAAAGCTAGCTTACTCCACGCTGTTCGTGCCGACTCCCACCTTGTGCTCTGTTCGGTCTCGGAGTGAGCCTGGCTTCCAGGCACTGTTGTTTGCAGTCTCAAACCCCCCTCAAACTACACTAAGACACTTTGGGTGAATGTCATCCTCTCTCTGCACCCCAGTTTTCCTGATCTGTAAGTTGAGGAGGTTTGTACTAGAGTTCTCCAAGGTCCCTTCCAGCTCAGATAGTGTATGATTTCCAGGAGGACCAGGTCAATGAAAGGTAGTGGGATGGCTTCATGCCCTCTGGGAAAACAAACAGGGAAGGCACCTGCCTCCTGGATTTTAGGGATGATGGTAAGAATATAGATCTGCAAATGCAAGGGAACTCAGAGGCTAACTTGTCCAAATCTCATTTTACAGCTGAGGAAACTGAAGTCAAGGAAAATTGACTTACCTGTGCTCGTATGCATAATAAACACCAGAAGCAGGATTTGAATCCAGGACCTTGAACTGCTGCTCCTTCCACTGTACCTACCCAGTGGCTTTTTTTGTACTGTGCCATGTTAAAGAACCTTGGGCTCTTCCCCTTCCCTTTTCTTGAGCTCTGTCCTTCCGATTCCTCAGCCCCCGCCTGAGTTGAGGTCTTTCTCATCTCTTGCCTGGACTGCTGGAGTGAAACATTCCTCTGCCAGGGACCTTGCGGCTAACTTGTCTCCCTGCCTCCAATTTCTCCACCCTCTTGTCCAGCCTCCCTGCCCCCCAGCTTCATCTTCCTCCAACCCTTCTTTGGCTGTGATGGCGTCTAGTGGGCAAAGAAATCGAGGCTAGACTTGGGACAAGGAAGACTGGGGCTCAGTCTCTTTTCTGATACTCACCTGCTGCACCACCCCTGAACAAATCACTCAATTTTCTCATATGTTTGCTGTTGTTCAGCTGTTTTTCAGTCACATCCGACTCTTCATGACCCCATTTGGGGTTTTCCTGGCAAAGATCCTGGAGTAGTTTGCCATTTCTTTCTCCAGCTCATTTTACAGATGAGGAAACTGAGGCAGACAGGGTGAAGTGACTTGCTCAGAGTCACACAGCTAGTAAGTGTCTGAGGATGGATTTGAATTCAGGTCTTCCTGACTTCAGGCTCAGCGATCTATCCCCTGCCTAATGAGGCTTAAAGGAGGTGGCCCAGTGCAGAAAGCACCGGGTTTAGAGTCAGGATGACTCTAAATTCAAATTTGGCCTCACACCCTTACTGGCTGTGTGACCCTGGGCAAGTCACTTTATCTCTGTTTGAGCAGTTTCCTCATCTGTAAAGTGGACATAACAATAGTACTTACCTTCTGGGGTTGTTGTGAGGATCAAAGGAGATAGTATTTCTAAATAGTGCTTAGCATAGTGCACGGCATGTAGTAAATGTTAGTTGCTAATACTGCTATTATTATTATCATCATCATCATCATCTATGTAAAGCACTTCGCAAATTTTAAAACTGCTGAATGTATGTTAGTTATTATTACCAAGGTAGTTAGGTGACAAAGTGGATAGAGCACAGGGCCTGAAGTCAGGAAGATTTGAGTTCAAATCCAGCCTTAGTCCCTTACTAGTTGTGTGACCCTGGGCAAGACACCTAAATGCTGTCTGCCTCAGTTTCCTCATCTGTAAAATGGGGATAACAATACTACCTACCTCGAAGAGCTGAGATACTATTTGTAAAGTGCTTTGAAAACCCTAAAGTGGTATATAAATGCTAGGTTATTATTATTATTATTATTCATGTAAAGAAGGTTTGGGCAGCTAGATGGCGCAGTGGAGTGTGCTAGGCCTGCAGTCAGGAAGATTCATCTTGAGTTCAAATCTGGCCTCAGACACTTACTAGCGGTGTGACCCTGGACAAGTCACTTAACTCTGCCTCAGTTTCCTCCTCTGTAAAATGAGCTGGAGAAGGAAATGGCAAACTACTCTAGTATCTTTGCCAGGAAAACTCCAAATGGGGTCATGAAGAATGATCGAAACAACTGAACAGCAAAGAAAGTTCTTGTTTTGGTATGGGTTAGCCTGAAGAGTTCCTTCCAGTTTTGTGATTCTGTGCCACCTTATTGTTAAAGGACTTACAACAGCTTTCCATTACCTGGAGGATCAAATCTACGTCCAAATGTCCAGTCCAGCCGTATCTATCCCTCCACAGAGCCTGGACTCCTAGCTCTTTCTCAAACACCTCCAGCCTCCAGGCCTTTGTCTGAGGCATCCTCTATAGCTGAGATGTATTCCTTTTCAGAAACCTTGTCATCCTTAATGTTCAGTTTGGGTGCCCCCTCTTTTCTTTCTCTGACCTCCCACATTTCCCTGGAGAGCCACACAGATCAGCACCTAACTTAACTGCTGCCTGGATCCTCCATGTCCATGCATCCCAAGTCTGGCCAGGTGCAGGAGGTGCTATCTCTTTTTCTCTATTACAGGGGAGCTCATCTAAAAGGCTGACACACCGAGAACACCTGAAGGAAATGTATGGGAGTAGAAAAAGCGACTGGTCTTGTAATCCCAGCTCTGCATTTTCCTGTGTGATTTGAGACAAGGTGTTTCCCCCTCAGGGACTTGGTTTCCTTCTCTGTAAAATGATGGGGGTGGTTGGTTAAATGATGTCTCAAATCCTTCTCAGTTCTAAATCTCATTGCTTGGTGACTGAGTGTTTAGAGAATCAGGGATTCTTTTGGCCTTGAGAAGGGGAGCAGAGGGTGGGGTCCCTATGAAATAACTTATTCCAGTTGCTTTGGAAGGGGAGAAGATTCACCTTGGGGGAGCCCATCCTCAGGAGCCCTGGGAATTGAATTTTGTACCATGTTGTACTTTGCATCCCTTAATGTGCTATATAAATGCTAGTTTTGATGTTATCCGGAGTCCTCACATAAAATCTCAAGTCAGTAAAATCCTTCCCCCTCCCAAACATCTGGACGCTCAGGGTGTGTAGACCCCTAGGAAAAACTTCAAGAAGAAGCTGGCACTTTCTCTGAGTTTTGCAATTGGGAAGGATTTGAATAGAGAAGGGCATTCCAGGAGGCTGGGGAGACTATGAGCAAAGGTGTGGCTATGGGAAATTTTAGAATCCTAGACCTTCACTGAAGCCCCTCTTTGATGCCTCATTGAACCGCAGAGGTGACTAGAGGCTCTCAGTGGCTATTCCAGCAGAGCCAGGCAAACTGTACGTGTTGTCTGACGAGCAGCCTAGCTCTGTTTGGAGAGGCTCATTGCTAAACTGATTGGGCCCATTTTTCAGATAAAGAATTCTTGAATTGTTTACACTGGAAGATAGTGGGATGGCAACTTTGTCGTCATTGGGAGAGCTCACACTGGTGAAATTTAGGATCTTTTAAGCATTGGAATCAGAATCATACAAAATTAGAATCTTGGGATGTGAGACTGGAACATTGAATGTTGGAACTGGAAGGGTTCTTAGAACACGGGTTATTTATCTGTGCATGTCAGGAGCAGTGAGTGTCTTTTCTCCAACTTGGGATACAGGACCTAGAGTTAGTTGGAAGTGACTTTAGAGTTTATCTAAATTTCACCTTCTCATTTCACAGATGAGGAAACTGAGGCCTGGAGAGAAATGATATGCTCACTATGCCTCACTGGTGAGTTTGTGGCACAGATAATTCACAATGGTTCAGGTGACACAAAAAAATCCCTGATATAGATGATTAAAAAAAAAAAAGACTGGAATGTGATCAAACCCCTGATTAGACAAAGGTTTTACTCCAGCCATAGGTGAAACAAGGGGATGTCCGTCTAGGAAGTGTGATATTAGGAAGAACATAAGGTTCCTTCTACTCGTCTCTTGGTACTATACTAGAAATTCTTACCTTTCTAGTCGTAACTTTGGATTAAGTCGTTGTCTAGGGGCAGCTAGGTGGCACAGTGCATAGAGCACTAGGCCTTCAGTCAGGAAGATCTGAGTTCAAATCTGGCCTCAGACACTTACTAGCTGTGTGACCCTGGGCAAGGCACTTCACCCTGTCTGCCTCAGTTTCCTCATCTGTAAAATGAGCTAGAGAAGGAAATAGCAAACCACTCTAGTATCTTTGCCAAGAAAACCCCGAATGGGGTCACAAAGAGTCAGACACGACTGAAATGACTGAACAGCAACAACACTGTCACTAGAAGGTTCTTTTTAAAATATCTAGATATAGAAAGGGCATCAAAAACCTTGGGTTTGTGTCCTGGCCTTTTTGTGAACTTTTTGCTCTTAGGCCTCAGTCTCCTCATTAGTGAAATTTAGATAATATTTGTATTAACTACCTCACTGGGTTACTGTTGTGAGAAAACGGGGCTAGGGCTCTAAATATGAGCTATTCTTATGTTATCTGGGAGGGAGAATGCTCTAATCTTTATCAGCTACTAACAAGGTAAAACTAATTAGTTGATCAGATTAGCTTTGAAAGGGCCCTGAAGGGAAAGACTGAGGACTGGTAAATTTTCATTAGCAGGAGAAGGGAAGGGAGGGTTCAGAGCTGGGTGCTCTGTAGCTAGAAGAGGGGTGTGAATTTTTTTTGAGGCAGCAAGGAGCAGACCTGGGCAGCCAGGGGGATAACAGGCAGGCAGGCAGGCAGGCAGCAAACATTTTACTATATGCCAGACATTGTGCTAAGTGCTGGGGATACAAATGCAAGCC
>NW_020954645.1:459685-459983 GCF_900497805.2 Vombatus ursinus
AAAAGACATTCCCTGCCCTCAAGGAGTTTACTTTCTGATGGTGGAAGATATTGCATAAAAAGGGAGCTGAAAAGAGGGGAGGAGGTATGGAATTCAAGTCTAGATAGTCAGAAATAGATTAGAAAGGGAATCAAAGATGGCTAGCCTGGGCCCATCCCCTAAACCAAGGCCCTGAAGGGACTCACCAATGGGAGAAGAGAGGAGAGATGTTTCAGGCAGAGAAGGCAACTGAGGCACGGTAGCTAAGTCATTTACTTTAGGGGGATTAGGGGTTTTGGACAGAATAAAGGGATGGTTT
>NW_020954645.1:460023-484454 GCF_900497805.2 Vombatus ursinus
TGTCATTGTTGTTGCTGAGTCATTTTTCATTCATGTCTGACTTTCTGGGACCTCATTTGGGGTTTTCTCGGCAAAGACGCTGGAGTGGTCATTTTACAGATGAGGAAACTGAGGCAGATAGGGTTAAGTGACTTGCCCAGGGTCACATGGTATCTGAGACCAGATTTGAACTCAGGTCTTCCTGATTCCAGGCCTATCCACTGTGCCACCCAGCTGCCCCCCAAAAAGAGGTGGTAGAAGGGTCTATAAAACACTTTTAAATTTTGCAAAGTACTTTACATACATTACCTCATTTGAGCCTCTCAATAACCCGGTAAGGAAGATATTGCAGGAATCCTCATTTTATAGATGAGGAAACTGAGGCCTAAAGAGGTAAAGGGGAGGTGGGGAGATTGTTCTGCTAAGGCCACCACATCCTAAGAGGTTGGGGGAGGATCAGAGCCCAAGTCAAGGGAAGAGACAGAGGGAGGGAGGGGACTGGCAGAGACTCCGGACAGTGGGCTCAGTCTATGTAACTATCACCCGCCTTGTCCATTCTTACTCTACAATATCCTTTCCCCCTGTCCCGGCTTCTCCACGCCCATTGCCCTCGCTCTACTACTTATTCAGACTATTGCAATAGTCAAGGTCACACCGCTGTCTCCTTCTCCATCAGAAGACTCTTCCATCTTTCCATTAGACTCTGCCCTCTCCCCCCACCTGTGAACATCTTTCTCCTCCTTCAAGACTCAAGTCAGATGCCATCTCCTCCAGGAAGCCTGCCCTGATTTCTCTGGCTTGAGAAGATTCCCCCTGTCCTCCGTCTTTCAATTCTCTCAGCTGCTACTTCCCATTCTAATTTGTATCTAGACTATAAGCCCGATTAGGGCACAGATAGGGCTTTTTAGGCTCTTTTTATGGCCTTGAGGCTGTACACAGGCTGACAAACATTATAGGTATTCAGGTTCAGGCTGAAATAGCAGCGGCTTCCTCAGGATGTCACGAAGAAAATTCTTAGTCAGGTATGGGCTGGGCTAGTTGGTTTTTGAAGTCCCTTCCCTGTCTGGTGTTTTGTGAGTACTTCTTTGATTTTTCTGTCTTTTCTTCTAACTCATCCTGCACAGACTTACTTGAATACTTTTCCTAAAATGCTGTTTTTATTATGTAGCACCCCTGCTTCAAAACCTTCCATGACTCCCCATTGATTTCAGGACCAATTCTATACTTCCTTGATTAGTTTTAGAAACTTCACGAATCAGCCTCTGTTTGATTCACTTCAGTTCACTTTAATTGGAGCCACCAAGTGGCACAGCAGATAGGGGTGGGCCTGGGGTCAGTTCAAATTCAGCCTCGGCTACTCAGACACACTAGCCGTGGCAGGAATGCTCTTTGACCGGAAGAGTGACTTGATCAGGTTTTTCTAACAGAGGCATGAAGGATGAGCAAGGTGGCGAGAGTGGAGGTGATAAGACTTCCTCTTTCAAGGAACCTTTTGCAATGTTTAGGCTGGTGGCAATGAAGGTCTGGGCTAGGTTGGGAGCCAGAAGGACCTTAAAGTTCATCTACCCTTCCTCTGCCTTTAACAGGAGAGAAAATTGAGGCCACCTTCCAAGTAACAAAATGAGGATTTGAACCCAGAACCTCTGATTCTAAATAGAATGGAAAGCTCTTGAGCATGATGGTTTGATGGGAACTTGAGGAAGATCAATCAATTGGGTGGGTGGGTGGGACCAGTGGCACAGACAGAGCTGTCTCAATCTTCACCTGAGCTAATCCCCCACACGCACCCTCCTCCCACTGGCTGGGTTTTCCTGAGCATCTGGCCCAGGCTTGGGCAATTAAGAAAATAAACAGGGAACTGATGTTTGATGTGAGAGGCTAATTCCAGCCTCCAAGACATCAAACGGGCTTCTCTTCCCTTCCTCACTCTTGGCAGTCGCCTGGGCGAAGCTGAAACAGCGGGTTCACAAGTTGAGTCGGCCTGTGGGGTAGAACTGTCTTTGAAGCCTAGTCCTGGCCTCCTTCCACAGGGGCGGGGTTGGTGGGGGGAGAAAATGGATGCAGCGGAGAAGGGGCTGGAACCTCCCTCCACTTCTGTTTGAGACGAAAATCTAGGGAGGGAGGGGATAGAGGGGAGGATAATTAACCCTAATTAACCTTCTGCAGTTGAAATTAGTTGGGGTGAGACGGGGGAAAGGAGGGAGGCTGAGAAAGGCTGGTGGTGGCAGGGCAAAGAGAAGGAAGGCTTCTCCAAGAACTTGACTCTTGAGAGCTACACTGCCCTACCCTATAGGCAAAGTAGGGAGGTGGATGGGCACCAAATGGTGTGATGTGAGGAAACCCTGGAAAGTTGCCCCTCCCCACTGAAAATCTTACCCCACATACCCCGCCCAGGACTTGGAATCCTACTCTCTACTCCCTTGGGTTAAGGCATTAAACCCTCAAGGATCATCTTTTAGACTAGCAATTTCTCTGGGAGAAGAAAAACATGGCGGCTTCAAACTCTTTAGTGTGTCTAAGTTTATCACAGAATAAGAGAATGTGGTAGTAGGAAGGACTTGAGAGTAGGGCCAAAGAATGCCAGAGGTAGATGAGGGTTCTCTCTCAGGTCATTCATTTTACTGAGAAGGAAACTGAGACTCAGAGAAAGGAAGTGGCTTATCCAAAGTCTCACAGAGTTATGGACAGCCAGACTAGAGCCAAGGTTGCCCGACTCATCCAGGTCATCCATTCATCTATTCATCTATCCATCTATCCATCCATGAGTATATATACTCATTCAACAAATATTTGAGTGACCACAAAACACCATATTGTGCTGCATCTCACTGACTTCTGCTGTCTGGCTGTTGTTCGGTCATTTTCGGTCATGTCTGACTCATCATGACCCCTTTTGGAGTTTTCTTGGTAAAGATATTGGAATAGTTTGCCATTTCCTTCTCCAGTCCATTTTTCAGATGAGGAAACTGAGGCAAAAAGGGTGAAGTGATTTGCCCAGGGCTACACAGCTAGTAAGTATCTAAGACCAGATTTGAATTCGGGAAGATGGGCCTTCCTGACTCAAGGGCTGGCCCTATACGTTGCGCCACCTAACTGTCCCTACTAGCCCACCATCTGGCCAGTGACTGGATCAGTCCCACTCTATATTACTGGTTTGGAAGCATGACCACAGCCAATTGACAAGAAAGATCATATAGATCCATTGAAAAAAAATCTATGAACATTCCCATGTTTGAAATGAGAATGCTTCATGGGGAGAAGACCTAACCACCTTGGATGAATTCATGGACTGACTAGGACTCCCAATGTCATGGGATATTTTTCGTGACCATCTTTAGGGTTCAGCTACCCTACTGTTTAATTTTCTACTTTGCTACAAACACTGACTGCCAAGTTCCTGTGATTTCTAACACAGGTAAGCCTTAGAGAATAGGGAAGACTCAAAATATGTTAGGAATACAACTGTCACTGACCTTCAGACACAGCCATGGGATTGCCCAAAGCCTTTGATGTTTTCTGAATCTTAACACTCAGGGAACTCACAGCAGAGGTCAACCCATAAGATTTCCATTAACAGAGACTCCATGCAGATGCATATGGGGTAAGCTATGCATATGAAGAGGCCTCGCTTGGCTCTCTTGTTTTCCCTCTTTCATGGACAACCAGTTTAACAAGCAGCAATATAATGGGTTAAGCCAGGACGCCATCTCCTATGGCCTACTTCTCTCCTCTTTTATGTGCTGTGGGCAGCTCAGGTGTGGGAGAGAGGCTGGTGCACTTTTTCAGGGTCACCTGAATTCGCAGCAGCTGCTGCCATCTTGCCCACATAGCTCAGTTGCTCTGACTTAGCATAGAAGCAATACTCTGGTGGACCAGGCTTACTTTCTGGGACCAGCAAAAAACTGACTCTTCTCTAATTTTGATGAGGATAGCCTCCCTCTCTCTGCCTCCTCTCTGTCAAGCCATTTCCCTCACCATCTTCAATCATGGCACAGGGGAAAAAGAACTGATCCTAGCACCAGATGACCTGGACCCAAGTCTGAGCTTTGCTGCTTATGCCCTATGTAAGTCACTTAATACTCTCAGTGCCTCAGTTTCCTCACCTCCAAAATGGATTGAATTACCTCAAAAAGCCACTATAGGGAAAGAACTTATTGAGGTCTTATTAAAAAATGCTGATTAAACGCTTATTTAAAAATGCTGATCCAAACTCATCTGCCCCAAGGAGCTTTTAGAGGGTAACTGCACCTGGCTCTGATTACTTCTTTCTTTCCAGCATACTCTTATGACTCATACATAAGTCCTTGCACATAGTAGGTGCTGATGGACTGACGGTTTGATTGCAGAACACAGAACAGCTGGAATTACATCATAGGATTGAAAGCTGGAAGAGATTTTAGAGTTCAGTTAGTCCAGGTATGGGGTGGGGTGGGGGAAGTGACTGGCTCAAGGTCACACAGATGAGAGAGCTGGGATTCAGCCCCAGGTTCCAAGACTCTAAATGGAATCCTCTTTCCACTTCACCATGCTCTCAATCTGTATTTCTTTGATAATGGCTAGCATGTATCTATAGGGCTTCAAAGTATGTATATTATCTCATTTGATCTTCGAAATAACCCTGTGTGGTAGATGATATTATTATGCCCATTTCACAGATGAGGATAATGCTTCTTTTTAGTGTTTTGTCTCCTGGCAGGAGTGCGGACTCCCCAAGGAGGGGGTGTGTCTCCACTCTGCTAGGTCTCTGGAATGTCACTGAGCTCTGGGTTTACTGGGATGATGGGAGGGGGTATTTTTTGGGAGTGGGTGGGCAGGGAGCCATTATTCTGATGGCTGATGGCCTCTCATGTCTCACCTTTAACTTCTCTCTGTTAGGTCCAGCCAGGCTAGGATAGGGTTTTATTTATGTAAACTTCGTTTTCACAATGTCTGTAAATAACAATTCGCAGAGGTCTTTGGAGCCAAATGAGTATTTACAGTGCGTGGAGAGGCTCAAATAAAAAATGAGAGAGAGAGAGAGAGAGAGAGAGAGAGGAACAGGTTGAGCCCCGAGGCGCAGGGCCAAACAGCAATTAGCACCTTGCTGACTTGTTCTCCCTGTCCCAAGCTGCCAGGGGATGGCCCAGTTCTGGCTCATCTCATCTGTCCTCATTGTTCTGCCTCCGAAAGTCGGTACCTTCACTCAGTGACACTCACTGGCCAGCATGTAAGATTCGGATCAGGTGGACCCCAAGCTGTTCTGTCTCCTGCCCCTTTAACACACTTAAAAATCCTCAAGGTCCCTCTCCCCTACAAAGAGCTTTTGTTTATGTGGGTTACATCTATTGATATTTACCGTGTTAGAAATTAAAACATCTTAATATTATTATAAAAATAGTTTTGACCTCAAAGATGCCCTGAAAGGGTCTCAGGAATCCCCAGGGAGTTCCCTGACAGAACTTTCAGAATTGCTGATTTAGATAATGTTGAAGAAAGATGTGCCACCATTCAGGAAGCTTTTTGGTCTCCTGCGAGGTGCACAGGCTCTGGAATGGAGGGATCTGGGTTTGAATCTGGATGCATGACCTTGGGCAAATTATATCTCCTCTTGGCCTCATTTTCCTCCTTTGTAAAATGAGGGGATATCTTGTAGGAGTTTTTAACCTGGCAGCCATGAATTTGTGTTTTTAGTATTTTGATAATAATATTTCAATCTTATTGATTTCTTTTTAAATCCTCTGTATATATATTTTAAAATACAAAGACCTTTGAAAACATGATTCTGATTCATAGGGATCCAAAGGTTTCATCTAACACTACCTAAGGGATTTTTGACACAAAAATAGTTAATGATCTCCGAAGTTCTTTCCAGCTCAGAAACCTAGAAAGTAGAGAAAATCCAGTCTGTATGGTGGAACTGAGGAACATTAGAGCTGGTGTTGAACTATAGGCATTGTCATGAAGGGAAGGAATGAGCATTTATTAAGAACTATTTATAGAGGTCTGTGCTAAGCACTTTCTGAATATTATCTCATTTAATCCTTAAAACAATCCTGGAGTCCAATACGGAGAAGGGTTGGTGATACACTATAGGGGTGTTTCATGGTGTAGTGGGAAGAGTGCTGGATTTGGAGTCAGAATTCCTGGATTCAATTTTGGGCTCTGCTACTTACTTGTTTTACAGTTGAAGAAACTGAGGCAAACAGGGGTTAAGTGACTTGCACAGGTTTATCCAGCTAGTAAGTTTTGAACTCGGCTCTTTCGGGTTCTAGGCCCAGTGAGCTATCTGCTGTGCCACCCAGCTAAAGGTTGAGGGTAGTGATGATACTAGCTTACATCTGTTCTAAAGTACTAACTTTTTGGTTCTCGATCTGTTGCCAGATATTTTCTCATTTGGTCCTAACAACAGCCTAATTTGGGTGTATTAGTGGATTACAAGCTCAATAGAAGTCCTCAGTGAGGCTTAGCAATGAAAAAATAAAAAAGGATAACATAATTTTTAATAATTTGTAAAGTCACAATGTCTAGAATGAAGGAAGCTACAATCATTGTACTATGTCCTGGCTTTTGGGTTCAGTTCTGGGTATCAGATGGTGGGAAGGCCATTAGAGGCAGCCAAAGACTTGGTGGAAGGAAGGCTGGATTTGGAGTCAGACACCTGGGCTCAAATACTGATTTAGCCACTTACTTGAGGTTTGTGAGTGACCTTAGACAAGTCATTGAAGGAATTGGGGATGTTGACTATGGAGAAGGAAAGGCTTGGAGGTTAGCAGGAGGGACATGGTAGTTATCTTTATCTTCTGATATTTGAGGAGTGGTCATGTGGATGCGCAAGGGGTTTAGACTTGTTTTGCCTGGCCCCAGAGAAAAGAACTAGAAGCAACATAAAAATATGACAGAGATGTTGATGTCAATAAGGAAAAATGTTCTCCTGTTAAGGAGAACTGTCCCAAAGTGGAATAGCCTATCTGAGGAGCCTACCTGGGGGTCAGGAGGCGGTGATTCCCCCTCAGTGGAGGTCATTAAGGAATTCTTGGTCGTAGTCAAGTATGGGTTAGACTGGGTGCCCTTCAAGGTTCCTTCCAAAGCTGAGATTCTAGATTCTGTGACTTGGGAAAGGATTGTTATCTCAATTTTACAAATGGAGAAATCAAGACAATAGGAAACAAAAAATGACTTGCCAAGGTCACACAGCTGGTAAGTGTCTGTTTATTAATTATTATTAATTCTGATTAGAACTTGGGTCTTCTGACTCCACGTTCAGTGCTGCCTCTCTCTCTCATCTATCTATGTTCATGTTTAAATATGTTGACATGAGACAACGTGGGTGAGCGCATGTCTATATGTATCTGTGCATACATTTATATGTAATAAATGTTTGCGTATGTGTCTATATGTCTGTATGTATATATGGGAGTGTGTGTATGTGTGACTATGTGTGAATGTGGCTGTATCTGTGAGTGTGTATGCCAGAGTTAGTGCATATATTTAAGTGTGACTGTATGGACAGGTACGTTTGTCCATTAACATCCATTCCTTCTATTTTGGGGAGTATTCTGGCCAAGTTACAGGCTATTATGTAAAGCCGGAAGGTAACTTAGAAATCATTTAATCTGATCCCCTCATTTTACAGATGAGGAAACTGAGGCCAATAAAAGGGAAGGGAATTGTCCAAGATCACACAGCTAATATATATCAGGAGTGTGATTCAGAACAAGGTCCTCTAACTTAAACTGTTGTTTTTCAGTCCTTTTCCCTATTTGTGGTTTCCTTGGCAAAGATACTGGAGTGGTTTTCCCTTTCCTTCTCCAGCTCATTTAACAAATGAGGAAACTGAGGCAAATAGGGTGAAGTAACTTGCCCAGGGTTACACAGTTAGTAAGTGTGTGAGGCCAGATTTGAACTTAGGGAGTCCTTTTGATTCCAGGCCTGGCGCTCTATGCATGGCACCATTTAGCGGCCTTCTAACTTGAACTACAATGTTCTTTCTGCTGCAACATGCTGCCTGTCCTGCTGTCTCCCTAGTTTATATAGTACTATAAGGTTTTCAGAGTGGTTTACATCATTTTATCCTTACAGCAGCCCTGTTAGGTAGGTGCTACAAATATCCTCATTTTACAGATAAGGAAATTGAGGCCCGGAGATGGTAAGTGACTTGCTCAGGGTCACACAGCTGGTAAGTGCCTGACATGGGACTCAACTACAACTACTATTCATTCTACCCCAGGAGCCCTGTACAGAAGGCTCTTTTCAGATGTATCAGGTTTACATGGGGCTTATCCCCAGACTCAGACAGCCCCAGGTTACAGAGAGCTGCTCCCTCTGCTTCCTGTGGGGAGAGAACTAACAAGTACAATTGGTTCCAGACTTCCCCTGCCTATCTGATCTCCTTCTGGCTAGAAACAACACCTGTGGTCCTCAGGCTGCACTCACTCAGTAGGAAGGATTACTGCAGGCCAGGCAACTCTGACTTAGAGCAGAGCCCACCTTTAGAGTCTCTTGTTCATTAGTATATATGTTCCCTTTGACTTCCAGAATGCTGGATCCTGTCAGCCCCAGGGCCTGCAATCCTCCCTGTCTGCAGAGACTCCCGCCTGCCTAACATTCAGTTCAGAGTGCCCCCTTTTAGCATGGGTGTTTATATGGGAGTGGCGCCAATATTACAGTTGTGTCCAAAGCAGGTGAGAAATGATGACAGAGCCCTGCTGCCTGGCCAGCTCAGACCTCCTCCAGAGGATGATGCTCAGGAAGGACATTGACGAACAACTGGAGCATATCCAAAGGAGGGAGAACAGGCTGGTGAGACAGACAGGAAGTCATCCCACGTCAACTGAAGGGACTGGGGATGCTTAAGCTGGTCAAGAGAAGACTTAGGAGGGATGTGGTCTCTGCACAAAGTCGGTACTTAGTAGGTACATATTTATGGAGGGGATTAATGAATGAATAAATTATGAATGAATAACTTTTCAAATGAACTTAATGCATTATGAATTAATGAATGAATAAATAACAGCCCTTGTCTGATTTCTGAAGGGCTGTTACTGGATTGTTCTGCTGGGTCTCAGAGAATAAAACCAGCAGCAAAGGAGAGAAATTGTAGATTTTAGCTGGATAGAAGGAAAAATATACTAGCCACTAGAGCTGGCCAAAAGAAGCATGTACTGCCCCCAGGAGATAGTGAGCCTCCAGGCAGAGACTGGATGACTGTTTCCTACAGATGTTGTAGAGTGAATCCCTGTTCAGGTACAGGCTGGCCTTGATACCTTTTGAAGTCGTCTCTAGCTGTGAGATTCTAGGATTCTGGAACCTCCCAGGACTTGACTCTGGCCAATCGATCTCTTCTTGGTAGTCGGATTCCTGATCAACCCTTCTTGGCCACCCCTTTCCCATTGTTAGCTGTATTTCTGAACAGCCTCCACAAACTGGATCACACCCAAGAGCAAACCAACCAGTCAACCAACGGCAGGTTTACATATGTATTTATATCAGTGAAGTAGCAGGTGCATACATGGACATTCCTGAATGCACCAACACATGAAGGTTGTGATTGGCCATGGAGGGTTTTGGATGTACTACTAGACATGAAGATGTTAGAACGTGAAAAAGAAGATGGGGAACACATGGATAGACAGATAGATAGGATGTGCGGTGAACAACTCTTTTGGTCATTCATTCATTCAAAGAATAGTTATTAATCAGTTTAATATAGTAGAAGAACACTAGATCTGGAGTCAAAAGGCCTATGTTCAAAATCTGTCTCTTCTACTTTCTACCTGTGAGACCTTGGGAACCAGTCATCTCTCATCTCTGGACTCAATTTCTTCATCTGTTACCTGAGGGGTCTGTACTAGATGATTTTTTTTTTGTTTTGGTGAGGCAATTGGGGTTAAGTGACTTGCCTAGAGTCACACAGCTAGTAAGTATTATGTGTCTGAGGCTGGATTTGAACTCAGGTCCTTCTGACTCCAGGACTAGTGCTCTATCCACTGCGCCACCTAGCTGCCTCTTAAATTAGATGACTGATAAGCTTGCTTTCAGTTCTGAGTTATAGGATTTTCCTATCTATCTGTCTATCTATCTATCTATCTATCTATCTATCTGCCTATCTACCTATCTATTTATCTATCATCTATCCATTTATCTACATCTCTGTGTCTGTATATATAGTCATATACCTATATATGATATATATATATGTACACATGCATATATATCTAGGAGGGAAGATCTCATTACAGATATATGTATATATATATATATATATATACACACAACCATCTACTTTTTATACACACATATACATATATGTGGATATGAATGATCCTGTGTTAGAAGAGAAGGGAAGGAGGGTAGGAAGGAGATGCAGGAGACCTCCTTGATCTGGTGATACTGAAGTCTTTGTTCCACACGCAATATACTCCTTGTTAAGGCCTTTTCAGATTGGTAAGACTAGTTAGAGCTTTTTTTTCTCTGATAAAGTCTTTGAGAGCCCAGGATCACCTTGACACCAAGATGAGGCATTGGAAAAGGACATCAGTGGATAGTCAAATAATGCCAGGCAATAAATGCTAAGTGACAAATGAGCTGTACAACACAGACTATATAGCATTAAGAGTTTGAGCCAATAAAATAGTTTAGGTTTTCTAATCAGCTATATGAAACTTGGGTCAAATCACTTAACTTTTATATGCCTCAATTTCTTCATTCATAAAATGGTGATAATAATACTTGTATTGTTTACATCACAAGATTATTGTGAAGCAAATACTTTCTAAGCCTTAAAGTGTTATAGAAAGGAGTTATCATTATTTTTCTCTGCTGGGCATTGCTCTGTTTTCTTCAGCTTCAGAACACTGGGCTGTCCACGGGTCAAGGAGCAGGAACCAGAAACCTGGGAGAAGGAAAGAGCCGAAAATGGCGAGTGCTGTGTGTGGAGAGAAGGAAGAGAGCACATGGAATTAGTTTAAGTTCAGAGGTTTTACAAAGTAAGGAGTACCCCTCAGGGCTAGTTAGGCTTAGGATTTCAAGGAATAAAGACAAAGTTTTGCCCTTTAGCTAAAGGGTTTATTGAATAATATGCAACCCTCATGGATATACTTATTTACTACACAGGAAGGATGCAAGTAGACATATTCATTCTGCTTTACTGCCAATCCCTGAGTCCCCATCTTTGTGTGACTTGGAATAATGAAGATATGTGTGTGTGTGTGTATGTATGTATGTATGTATATATGTGTGAGTACACACACATATCTACATATATGCATATTATATCTGTATCACACACACACACATATATGTATACATATACACACATACATGTACATACACATACACACTCACTGCTACCACGAAATCAGCTCCATTTAAAGTCCATCTATCAGCTGGCCCAGGGCAGCCAGGTAGTGCAGTGGATAGAGTGCTAGGCTTTGAGGCAGGAACACTCCTCTTCTTGAGTTTAAATCCAACCTCAGATACTTGCTAGCTGTGTGACCTTGAGCAAGTCACTCAACCCTGTTTGCCTCAGTTTTCTCATCTGTAAAATGAACTAGAGAAGGAAATGACAAACCACTCCAGTATCTTTGTCAAGAAAACCCCAAATGGGGTTACGAAGATTTGAACATAACTTAAAAATGACTGAAAAAACATTGGCAGGCCCACAGATGTTAGGGGCTGTGTACTTTTATACTGAAGTAAATAGATCTCAGGCACCTCTGAATATATCAATCATGAGTAGCTCAGATAAGACTAAACAAAGAGGCTGGTAGGATTCCTTTGGAGCTAGGGGCTACATTCCTGGATACTCATCACGGCTCCCTGGTAATTACCATCATTACCCTGGGTTCAAATCCTAGCTTTTCTACTTGCTACTCTTCTTGGGTAAGTCACTTCACTACTCTGGGTCTTAATTTCCTCATCTATGAGGGAGCTAGGCTAGATGACCTAAAGTCACTTCCAGGTCTGTAGTTATGATCCATGAATGCTTTCTACCTCTACCTGTTGAAATAACTTCATTCCTTCCAAGATCAATTCAGGCAACAGCTTCTCCACTGTCATGTCCTTGGCTGATTCCTCCTACTTTCTCCTCACCAAGGATCTCTTCCTTCTCAAATTTCCCACTGGGACCTTGACTTTGTGCTTGTCTCACTCAGTCTCCCTTACATAAGAGCCTGAATATCTCCACTATGAGATAGCAAGCTCTTTTTGGTATAGATCCCCAAACTCTGCTAACAGGGACTAACGCACAGTAGATACTTAACAAATATTCATTTATTTAAATGAATAAGATCATAGCAAGAAGGGACCTTAGAAAATCATCTGGACTACCCTCTTCCTTTTACAGAGGAGGAAATTGTGGCCCAGATTGAGGCAGGGACTTGTCCAAGGTGACACAAGACTTTAGTCATCAGAATTTTGTGAATGGGAACAACTTTTTCACTGTTAGTTGCAAAACACTGGCAAGAACAGTAAGTATTGCAGGAATCCCATTGTTTTCCATCTACTTCCTCATGGCATCCCCATAACCACCCAGTGAGGTAGATGGGGCCAATAGTATTATGCTCAGATGAAGAAAAGAGATCAGAGAAGTTCAGTGAGTTACCCAAGGTCACACAGATAGCATCAGGCAGAGCCAGCACTGGAATCCAGATTCCCTGAATACTAAGTAGTTCACTACTCTTAAAAGAAGTTTTATTAAATGCTTAACATTTCTCCTTAACCAGGGTGTTTTGAAACTTGGCTATGGCATTCCTGTAAGTTGTATGTGATAGAGTTGTAGTTTCATGTGTAATCATCTTTTTTATTGTACTGAATTATGAAAATGCTTATTTTGTTCCATGAATTGAAAATAAAATAAATTGAAAAAAAAGCTTAAGATTGAACATCAGTACAACCAACCAAACTTGCTTAGTAACTATTTACATTTAAATTAATTTCAACACATAAAGTATTATAATAATATTTTAGTCACTCCCTCTAAATCCTCATTAGAATTCCTTGTTTGGGAAGACAATAACAAAACAAACACCAAATGCTGGGAAATTGTCATGACCAAGATTGGCCCCCAAAGAGGAGGTGTGTGCCCCCTATCCCGCTTTGCAGAAGTGGAGCATGATAGATATGGAAAACACTATAAAATATTAGACTTGGTGGATGTTTGGTGGAGTTTGGTGAACTTCTCCCCACTTCTTTCTTTCTTTTTGTTTTGTTTTGTTTTGTTTTTTGGCTAGGCAATGGGGTTAAGTGACTTGCCCAGGGTCACACAGCTAGTAAGTGTCAAGTGTCTGTGGCCATTCTCCCTACTTCTTTCAAAATTCTTTGTTATAAAGGATAGTAGTTCTCTAGGAGGAGGAAGGACACATTGGGAAATGTGGGTAGTGTAAAAACAAAAGATATCAATATGTTTTTTAAAAATAAAAAGACTAGTACTTTGTCCATTCATTCTCATTCACTTTTTCTCTGTTAGAATCTTAATGTGAACTCTATTCTTTTGGTTCTGGGGTTTGTTTATTTTTTTCATTTTTGCATCACTTCATAAAGGCTCATTAGAGTGTAAGCTCCTTAATGGCAAAATCTGTCTTTTTCTTCTTTTTGTATCTCCATTTTGCATAGTGCCTGGCACGTAGTAGGTGCTTAATATATATTTACTGACTGATTTTCAGATTTTTTTGAATTCCTCATTCTTGCTTTATTTTTTGTTGTTGTTCAGGCGTGTCCCACTCTTTGTGACTCCATTTTGGGTTTTCTTGGCAGAGATACTGGAATGGTTTACCATTTCCTTCTCTAGTTCATTTCATAGATGAGGAACTGATGCAAACAGGGTGAAGTGACTTGCCCAGGGTCACACAGCTAGTAAGTATCTGAGGTCAAATTTGAACTTGAAAAGATGCATCTTCTTGCCTCCAGGCCCAGTGCTCTATCCACTGAGCTGCCTAGCTGCCCACTTGCTTTATACGATTCCATTATTTGAATATACCGCCATTTATTTAACCATTGTTGGATATTTTAGGTTATTCCTAGTTCAGTTTTGTTTTGTGATTATATAGAATGTTGCTACATGAAAACCTTTGAAGATATAACTTTTTTGTTTGCTTTTTAATAAAAAAAGATTCTCATGACATTTCTAATAATGAAATTATTGGGTCATTATTTTTGTAAATTTTACTATGTACTTCCAAATTGTTCTCTAAAAAGATTACTTTTCTTCCTTCCTTCCAACATTCCTTGCTTCCAACCTTCCTTCCTCGCTTCCTGCCTCCCTCCCTTCCTTCCTTTCTTCCTATTTCTTTTTTCTTTCCAACCTTCTTTCCTTCCTTCCTTCCTCCCTTCCTTCCTTCGTCCCTTCGTCCCTTTCTCCCTTCCTCCTTCTCCTCCTCCTTCCCTCTCTCCTTTCCTCCCTCCCTTCTTTCCTTCCCTCCCTTTCTCACCCAGGCTGGAATCACAGGGGTCACTCACTTCCTCTTCTACTCTGGTTAGCTTGTAAGCTTTGGCCTACTTTATTTCTGACTTGGGCTCAGCTTTGGAGAGGGGTGGTCTGTGTCCAAGATGCTAAGCCTGTAAGCAAGGGAGCAGATTCCTCTACCAGCTATGCTACATTTAGAGTTGTGTGGGGTAAATGCTTTGTAGCAAATGATTTAAGTCTTTCCACTCTTTCCAGTGATAGTTTATAGGTGTGATCTAGAGGTGAAAGATGGTATTGTGATTCCCTTCTTTCCCCTCTGGGTATAGGAGGGAAACAACATACCAGACTAGGGGTTTGAGATGATGGCATTAGAGACACCCTAATTCCCTCAGGTCTACCCCTAGACCCTTGAGGGTTTGTACTCTGTACTTTACTTACTTGAGGAGGACACGTACTGTACCTGACTCATCTGTGAGTGGGCATTGAGATGAGTCCCACAGCTTTGTCTGGGCTACCCTGGAAGCATCCATCTTTGAAGTGCCGATTATTGCTCAGGGAAGACACACAAAGCAGAGGGCATGGCCGAGGACTTGTGGTCTTGTCTCAGGCTCGATGAAGTAAGCACTGGTTGATCAGCCTTGTCATGTGCTGGAACTGCTGGCTATCATCAGAGATGCAGAGGAGAGAGTGGTGATGGCTGAGGAGGATCAATTATCCATTGGAGTTCAGCACTCTTTGTACTATGCCACACTGTCTTCCCAGTCAATTAATCAATAAACACTCATAAATTCAGAGAGGAAGAAATAACTAGAGAAAATGATCAGGGAAGGTGTCCTGGAGGAAGCAGGGCCTGAGCTGAGCCTTGAAAGTTTGGAGAGGTATAAATATGGGGAAATGGCATTCAGTGGGTAGTTAGGTAGAGCATTGCACAAGCAGGAAGAGGAATGAACCTGAGAGAAGGAAGAAAAACTAGAGTGCCAGTCTAGCTGGAGGGTAGAACTCCTGAAGGGGTAGAGGAGAGAAGACAGGAAAAGTAGGACAAGCCAGATTGCAGCAGGCCTTGAGTGCCAGCCTAAAGACCTCTAGCATCTTATAATTGGGAGGGAGGGACCTCAAGGATCATTTAGTCTAAGTCTTTAATTTAAATTTTGTTTTTCCAGCAGACCTATGATTTCATGGTGTGTAACTCTCTCTACCAAAGAAGATCAGCCTCTGTCTGCCAACTTATAGTCTTAAAGAGTTGCCTAAAGGCACTGGGAAGTTATGGCCATGTCTAAGGAAGGATTTGAACTCATGTCTTCCCAACTTAGAAGCCAGCTCTTAAGCCACTCTACCACCCAGACTCTCTAACCCCTTCATTTTATTGAGGAAGAAACTGAGACCCAGAGAGAGCAAAGTGACTTGTTCAAAGACACAAACCTTAAGTTTG
Organism: Vombatus ursinus; assembly: GCF_900497805.2. NCBI lineage: Eukaryota > Metazoa > Chordata > Mammalia > Diprotodontia > Vombatidae > Vombatus > Vombatus ursinus. Next base: position 475,812 of record NW_020954645.1, read on the forward strand.
GATTTGATTTTGTGGGCAATGAGTAGTTACTTGTGGGACGTAGGCGGGGAGAGACATAATCATGGCTGTGCTTTTAGAAAATGATTCTGATTGAGTGGGCAGGAGGGAGGGGAGGCTAGAGGAAGGTAGACCACTGGGGAGATTATTGTAATAGTTCAGGTGAAAGATGATGAGGGCTTGGCATAGGGTGGTGGCTATGGGAGTGGAGAGGAAGAGACAGATGTGAGAGAGATTGCAGAGCTGGAATCAGATGATTTGGCAACTGATCGGATGTTTGAAGAGTGAGAGAGAGGAAAGAGTCAGATATGGCTCCAAGGTTTGGAGCCAGGATGATTGAGAGGATGGTGGTGCCTACATCAGCAATAGGGACGTTTGGAACAGGAGTTGGCTCACAAACAAAAGAGGAAGCTATGTGTATATGGGGTAGGGAAGGAACTTTATCTGATTTTATAGACCCTCCCTCCTCAAATTTCTCATAACGTTTTGCTTGGACCTCTCCTTTACGCTAATTTTAGCCTTCCTTATATACTAACTATTTGTGTATTTGTTTTCCCTTCCCCTTGAGCCTTGAAAGTTTGGAGAGGTATAAATATAGGGAAAAGGCATTCCATGGATAGTTAGGTAGAGCACTGCATAAGCAAAAGCACAGAAACAGAAATGATTGTAATCTCTTTGAAAGGGGCAGGTAGGTTGCACAGTGGATAGAGCACTGGCTGTGGATTCAGGAGGACTTGAGTTCAAATCCAGCCTCAGACACATAACACTTAGTGGCTGTGTGACCCTGGGCAAATCACTTAACCCCATTGCCTAACAAAAAAAAAAGTCTGGGGCAGCTAGGTGGTGCAGTGGATAGAGCACCGGCCCTGAAGTCAGGAGAACCTGAGTTCAAATCTGGCCTCAGACACTTGACACTCACTAGCTGTGTGACCCTGGGCAAGTCACTTAAGCTCAACTGCCTAAGCAAAAAAAAAATCTCTTTGAAAGTAGGGACTCTGTCATAAGATGACTCATAGATTTAGAGCTGGAAGAGACCTTAGAGGTCAACTGGTCTAACTTCTTCATTTTTCAGATGAAGAAACCATGAACTGGAGTGGACTTGCTTGAGGTGAAATAATAAGTTCAACCACCAGGGGAGCTGCTGGCCACTTGCCTGATGCTGTTCTGCTGATGAGAGTTAGGTACTAACAATCTCACCCTTGCCCTGATTCTTATGTGCGTCACTCAACACCATAGGGCACCTGGGTCAAATTCCAAGCTCTCAGAGAGCTATTGATCTACATTCTTTCACCCTGCACCTTTTGGTGGATATCATTGCTCATCTCTGTCATTGGGCACTGACACTGAATAAATGCAAGAATGAGTGAATAGTGGGCTAAGAGTCCAGGAGATCTGGATGTAAGATACAGTTCCACCATCAATTTAGTATCACACTAGGCAAGTCACTTCCCTACCCTGTTCCTCAGTTTCTTCATTCAACAAACATTTATTAAGCACTTATAATGTGTATGTATTATCAAAACAGGTAATACATGTATAGCACATAGTGTCTGGCAGATAGTAGGCTCTGAATAAATGCTTGTTTTCTTTCTTCCTTGTAAGTCACTATGATGGGTTAGTGATATCGCTGTGAAAAGGTGAAAGAGGAAATGTGAAAAATAAGGCTATTGCTAGCTCTGATTTTTTGAATCTATGAAAAGGTCGTGCCAGTTTGTCTTGGAAAAGGATTTTTCACCACTCCAGGGACTTCCCCCAATTGAGATTCTTGGACAATTACTCCCATCTTCACCCTGCCCAAACATAGAACTCCTGTAGCTTCTCCATCCGGGGTTTGTGAGTCATCAGTCTGTCCATGCCTGTCTTGAATGGGCAGATCCTCAAGAGAAGGTACCATGTGATACATAGCATGCAATGGATTGATCAAAGCTGGTGATTGATGACAATCAGTGGTGATTCATTTCTTTAATCATTCAAGAAGTATTTATTGAGCAATGATGAGGATGATAGTGAAGGGGATGATGTCAATGATAATCCAGGGCCATCAGTTAGTAAATGGCTGAAATGAGGGACTCCTGAAGCCAAGGGCATGAGTGTGACTCCTGATTAGGCCTCAGAAGAACTTTGTAGACTGAGCCCTGATACAAGTCAGAGACTTGAGTTAAACCCTAACCTTGGCGATACAGAACTTTGTCTCTGGTTAAGTACTGGGCCCTAATCCTGGTCAGATTCAACCCTGACCTTGGTCATCAGGCTAAGCCTTGACTTAGCCATCTAACTCAAAAGTATGCAGTGGGTCCCCAGGAGCATGGGATGAAAGAGGACATATGACCCAGTTTAGTACAATCTGACTTCTACAAACATAGTTTAAGGGGCTGGGTTACCATCTGGTGGGGGTAGGGAGTAGGGAGGTAGTATCTCTGGATCAGAAGCATTTCCAGTTTGGGCAGTCTCATAGATGAACTTCCTTCAGCAGGTATAAGCAGAGTGTTTGAGGTGAGAGAAAACAGAAAATTGGTTTTCTAAGGTGTCACTTTAGTGTGAGAAATAGAGGAAGGTATCTGGTCTGTGTCCACTGGAGAACTGAAGGGGTGAGAAGGGGAAATGGGTCTGTGTGACTGGAGGAATTGGGAAAGGATATTGTTTGTATTCACTGGAGAAATGAGGTAAGGGGAATGTCCTGTGTCCTTTGGAAGAATAAAAAAAGAACAGTCTGTGTCTACTGGAGAAATGGGGAAAGAGGATGGCCTATGTCCACTGGAGGGATAAGGAATGGTCATTTCAGCTTCACCATTGAAATGCTAAATCCTAGATTTGGGTGCTGTCTAACTGACCCCTGCTTGGGTTTTGGGGGTGTTGGCCTCTGTGGAGTCAGTCCCTGAGTCCTGTGGGGAGCCAACTTCCCCACCATTGGCCCACGGCGGGCTGGCCCTGTTTATCCCAACAGATCCGTAACTACAACAAACACAGCTGGAGTCTAGATGCGCAGCTGACATAGCAGGGACTTGAAAGGGAGGTGTCTTGTCTGCAGCCCCTGGGGCCTTCAGCCAAGGTGTGTTGTGGGTGGGAGAGGCTCTGAGGCTCATCTGAGGCATCCAAGCCCCAAGCTCCAACTCCACACCTTGCCCATTGCCATTCAGTCTTCCCTGCTCCGAGGTATATCCTTTCTTACCCATGTCTTCCAAGAAACCCTCCCCAGTGGAACCCCACCAGGGTCTGAGCACTCCTCCAATGAGCCCATCTACTCCATCGATGCTTAATGATGTAGTCTGTTACATAGGGCAAGGGAGGGAGCACAGGCCCAGTGGAAGAAGACTTGGGGGCAAATCTCTTGACTTAAGTGAGTCTCAGTTTTCCTAAAAGAATCCTTGCTCTCCCTACCTGAAAGGAAAGTGTTTTATAAACATAAAACATTAAAGTGCTAGGCAAACAGGGGCTATTATTATTATTACAAATGAAGAAATGAAGGCTCTTTGCATTATTATTATGGTTAATGGTAATAATAATCTATTGTACTTGTTTTTAATACCACCTTGGATTGATGTCATTCCCATGGATAAGCGCTGTTTCTCCTTTGAGGTGAGGGGCTCCTGAAGGTAAGTGGGAAGGCTCATATCCCTCATTATACTCGAGGCTCCCTATATCCCTCCACACTCTGGGAAGACCCGTCTAGTGCCCTTCCAGATTGTGCAGGCAGCTTGGGGCAGGGGGAAGGTGGGAGGCTGAATTCCTAGATACCCTGATTACCCACTTCAGCTCAGGTAGACCTGCCTGGGTAGGTGGCCTCAGCCTATGATTAGGCTACTGATCTAGCAATTACTGCCCTCCTGAGCCCTCTGGTGTGCTTTGATGTTTCTCTCCCGACGTGACCTCTCTCCCTCATTCCCTCCTTATCCATCTTTCTCTCTCTCCTTCCTGCTTTCTGTTGTCCATTCTCAGTCCTTGGGCCTAGTGTCCTTCAGGTAAAGCCCAAGGTTTCATCCCTAGTAAGACCAGGAGAGCTCCATCCTCGGAAAACACCTCCCTCAAACAATTCCTTCAGCTCTCTTAGCTGAAGGAATCACTTTAAATCCTACTCCCACCTTCCAAAACCACCCCCCAGGCCTGATTGAACACATTTGTAACCTTCAACTTCTATCTTCTATGGGCATGTGAGGGTATCATTACATCAATTAATAAGTAAGCAAGCAGTTATTAAGCACCTGATGTATACAGGCACTATGCTAGGTGTTGGGGATAAAAAAAAAATAAACTCTACCCTCCAGAACTTACATTCTGTGGGGAGAGATGATATATACGCATGGAAGTATGTGCAAAAGATATGTAAAAAAACACAAGGTAATTTGGGAGAGGAGGCTTTAATAGCTGGGGAAAGGCTTCTTGTAGGAGATGGTGTTTGAGCTGAGCTTTGAAGGGAACTCGGTAGTCTAAGAGGTGAATGTGAGGAGGGAATGCATCACAGCCGTGTGCTAGAGGATCCTTAAATTTTCAGTGAAAGCTTTTACCTCTCAGGCCACAAATCAGGGGTTGATTTATTGTTTTGTAGATTGTCTTGGCTTAAGAAAGTGATGCAGAAATGTAAATCTTGCCGATTCAATTTCAAAGTGCTTTAGGAGGGCTGGTTGTTAAATGTTTACCACTTCAGCACTGACAGTGCATCCCAGGCTTAGGAAGCAGCCCGAGGGTCAAACAAACACACACAGGGAGACAGGAGATGGAATATCCTGAGTGAAGAGCAGAAAGAGGCTGGTTTGGCTGGCCAATAGAATGTAAGAAAAGTGGCAATGAGGTGTAGAATAAGCTGGGGAGGGTGCACTGGAGCCAGGTGGGGAGGGGTTTCAAATGCCAAATGGAAGTTTGTGTCTTAGAGGTAATAGGGATCCACTAAAACTTACTGAGCAGGGGAGTAACGTGAGTTAATCAACAAGTAGCAATTAGTTCTTTTCTGTATAGATGGCATCTATTAGGTGCTGGAGATACAAAGACGAAAGCAAGATGGCCCCTGTGCTCAAAGAACTCTCTCTAATGCGGGAGGTAATGTGTACATGTAGAAATGTAGCTCAAACACACACAAAAGTGATAGAAAGTCACCTTGAAACCCTCAGGGGTGTGTGTGCTGGTGAGAACATTTTAATGTAGGAAATCAGCAAATAGGACTTCATTGGGGTTTTTTGGTTGTCTAGACTTAAGAAGGCAGCTAGGTGGCTCAGCAGATAGAACTCTCATCTTTGTGAATTCAAATTCAGCCTCAGATGCTTACTAATTGTTCATCCCTGGGCAAGTCACTTAACCCTGTTTGCCTCAGTTTCCTCATCTGTAAAATGAGCCGGAGAAAGAAATGGCAAACTACTCCAGTATCTTTGCCGAGAAACGGGGTCATTTGCAAAATGACTGAACAACACAGATTAAACTTAAAAACAAAATTTGTCCTGTGTAAAACATTTGCTAGCACACTCATGCTTGAAGGGGAAGGAAGACCAGGAAAGACCTTATTGCAGAGCATGGGACTTGAGCTGAGTCTTCAAAGAAACCTGGAAGGAGCACATTCCAGGCATAGAGGGACAAAGGTTAGAGCCTGAAAATTGGAGCTGGAGTGTCATATATGAGGAGTATCAAGGTCAGTTTGGCTAGAAGACCACAGAGTGGAAGACGGGGAGGAAACTGAAAAGATAGGATACAGTCACTTGTGAAGGGCTTTGGGTGCTGGAGAAGATGTGGTCAGACTTGTGCTATATACGTCTGGAGTGTGAGCAGTACAATCAATTCAACAAACTTTTAAGTGCCTGTTTTGTACGAGGGACTGAATATGGTGCTGGAAGTAAGCTCAGGGTCAGAAACACAGTAGGCACTTAATAAATGTTTGCTGAAGGTTTGTTTCTGATGTGTGCATGTTGGTGCTTATGTTCATCTGTTCTTTTTCTGACTGGATAAGTAGGCTAGGAGGTCAGGGGGATGTTAGAGATATAGTATACTTGAATTTCAACAAAGCATTTGACAAAATCATTCATGCCATTTTTGTGCACAGGATAAAAAGATGTGGACCAAATAAGACTATCATTAGTTGAATTTAGGAGAGGTTGGATGAATGTACCCAAAGGATGGTGATTAATGGAGTTATGTCAGCTAGGAGGGAGGTCTTGGGGGGAGTGGCTTCCCAGAACCCTTTTCTGTCCAACATTTTTATCAATTATTTGGATGAAGGCAAAGATGACATTTGTATCAAGTTTACAGCTAATTTCAAAGAACAATCTTGGTTCTGGAGGAAACATATATCCCTTCTCTCAGTAGAAAAGAGTGGGACTATGGGAGAGGAATGTTGTATTGTTCAGATGTTTTAGTATCCGACTCTTTGTGACCTCATTTGGGGTTTTCTTGGCAAAGATACTGGAGTGGTTTGCCATTTCCTTCTCCAGCTCATTTTGTAGATGAGGAAACTGAGGCAAACATCACTTGCTTAGGATCAAATAACTGGCAAGTGTCAGAGGCTGGATTTGAACTCGGGAAGATGAGTCTTCCTGATTCCAGCCCCAGCACTCTATTCACTGTGCTACTAATTGCTCAAGGAATGTTGCAAAAGCTGTCACCTTTGGTAGCTTTTTAAGTTAGTTTGTTTAACTATTCATCCACATTACAAGGCAGAGTCCAGTGGAAGGCAGCGGCTGGAGTAGGGATATTGAAAAGTGATTATGATGTAAAAACAACAACAAAATCAACCAAAACTATCAATAAAAAATGGAACAAAAGTTTTCAGATGACACAAAAATGGAAGACAGAGCCAATTTGTTGGATGACAAGATCGGGATCCAAAAAAAAAATCTCAACAAGCTACTTTGAGCTTCTTAATGTGGCATTCGAGATTCTCCATGGTATTGGACTACCCTATCTTTCCAGCCTTATTGCATATAAAGTGACGACATTGACAATAGGTGTGTGGAATTGTAGATTATACCTAATTAGAACTTAGTTCTGAGCTTCCATCTACTGGCCAAAGTCCTACCTTCTACTTGAACTTGCTATATTTCACTGCGCCCCGTCATGTACCCCTGGCACAAAGGAGTTGGCTCTAGCAAGAAGCAGGCAAACATGCTTAGATATTGCATCCAATTACTCTTTCTAAGCATAGAATCAATAAGCAAATAATCAGTACAGAATAAGTGGTGGGGAGGGGAAAGCAGTGGATTGGGCATTAGTACATTTACAAATATTTTCTTCAGGGCAAAGTACAGTAATCTGAACAAATTGGGAATTTAATTCTTTTTTGTTTATTGTGGTTTTGGAGAAAGATGGACCAAATGAAATGAAATTTAATAGCGTCCAGGTGCAAACTGAGAGATCTTTGACTGATTTGCTAGGATGGTCATTGGTAACTGTAGAGAAAAGGCAATCCTGGGACCCAATACCTTAATTTTTTTATTTTATTTTATTTTTTTAAATTTAATTTAATTTTTTTCCCCAATATCCTAATTTTTTAGAGAAAGACATTAAGCCTGTCAGGAGCTAAGTGCATGATTCTCAGGAAGAATATTTCTTTGCTATTTATCATCTCCCACCTCCTCCATCTTGGAATAAGGAAAAGGAGCTGGTATTGAGTGTGAATTCAGTTGGGTTTTGGGGGACCTGATTACCTGGTCCCTCATGAGCTCAATCTGCTATCCTTTCTTTTCTGGTGTTTAAGAGAGAACACACTAGTCCTTTATTGTTTTCATGTAGGAATCTCAGATCTGTGAGCTGAAATGGATGCTCCAGTTCCCATCTAATCCAACTCATACAGAAAAGGAATCACAGGGGCAGCTAGGTGGCGCAATGGATAGAGCACCAGCCTTGAAGTCAGGAGGACCTGAGTTCAAATCTGACCTCAGACCAAACACTTGACACTTACTAGCTGTGTGACCCTGGGCAAGTCACTTAACCCCAATTGCCTAAAAAGGAAAAGGAATCACAACTATCTCATACCCAACAAGTGGCCATTTGGTCTCTACTTAAGACCCGCAAGGAGGGAGAGTCTACCACCTTTCAAGGAAGTCCCTTCCACTTTTAGGGAGCCATTTTGGGGAGCCTTAGTCAAATACCACTTTCTCATCCGATGGCCAGCAAACTCCTACCTTCTTCTACCTTAATTCCTGTGATTCACAGTTGTGTTTGCCAAGGTGAAAACCCCCTTTCTGGCTACCACTCCCTACTCTCTCATCGCTCTCCACCTTGGCCTTACCCCTCTTGATTCTCTTTCCCTCCCTGACCTTCCCTTGCTTTGTGCCCTGTGGAGCCACGCCTCTGTAGTTGAAAAACTTCTCTCCATTTTAGACATTTCCCTATCACACTGTTTCCATCTTGCATTCAGCAAAACTAGCTCTCTCCAGAAAATACTTTATCTATTTTATCCTTGCATCATGAGTATTTGGTTCTTCTTTCATATTTCTTCTCCTAAGAAGAAATTCTCCATCCAATCCAGATCCTAGTGACAATTGTTTACAAGTCCCTAGTTTTTTCTTTCTATCTCAGGGAATTCAATACCTAGCCCAGAGTCTTCATCTCTACCCCAACGTCCATATTCATGTCTTTTCAAAAACCCTGACCTCCCAGTTCATCCACTTTCTTTCTTTCTTTCTTTTTTTGGTTAGGCAATGGGGTTAAGTGACTTGCCCAGGGTCA
>NW_020954645.1:484513-485948 GCF_900497805.2 Vombatus ursinus
TCATGATCTTCATCTTCACTTTACCTCTGTCTCACACTCAGGGGTGAAGATACTCTTTCTTGATCACTCACGTCTTAATGGGATCACATCACTCATAAACGTTCTTCCTCCATGATTCAGAATTCTGAATTTTTGGGGATCATAACTTCCTATTTTCCCATCTCTTTCTCTGCCCCACTCATGTGAAACCTATTCTTCATTTTTACCACAATCTACAGCTACTCTACCCTTCTCAGTGTTCCCAGCCCATGGTCTTTATTCTGGCCTCACTTTCTTCCCTTTATAGCCTTGACCCAATAGTTAACCAGTTCAATTATACACTATTCTCTACCTTTGACACATTTGTTTCTTTGTCCTATCACTACTCATGTCCGGTTATTTCTACCATCTGCCTTCTGATTCAACTCCTGTGCTGCCAAATGCCACCGGAGGAAGCCATGAGTATACATATTGGATCTACTATGAATTTATGTTCTCTCATCTCAGCTGGGCCCTCATTACGGAACAGATGCTTTAATTTTCTCCTGATTGGCTCTTTGCCAGGCTCTCTGCCAGGCTCTCAACAGTGATGTTCCAAGCTTTCTCTTTTCATCAAGTTTCCGACACCACCTCTTTTCCCTTTCTCTTAGCAGAGGATTTTGTCTTCCATTTTTGTTGAGCAAATTGAGGCTCTCTATTGTGAATTCCCTCTGCTTCCCTACTCTGAACCTCAGAACCTGCCTACATCATATTCTATCCTCTCATATTTTGTTCCAGTCTCTTCTAACGAGGTGACTTTTCTTCATATCAAAGCCAACTCCTCTTCTTGTGCCCTTCACCCTCTCCCTGTATCCTCTGCTATGAGGTGTCACTGCCTAGTGGAAAGAACTCGAGAGTCAGAGAGCCTGGGTCTGAGCCCTGGTTCTGCCACTTAGTACCCATGTAAGATTGGACAAGCCACTTCAATGCTCTTTCTCTCTCTGATGAGGCAATTGGGGTTAAGTGACTTGCCAGGGTCACACAGCTAGTGAATATCATGTGTCTGAGACCGGATTTGAACTCAGGTCCTTCTGACTCCAGGGCCCATGCTCTATTCACTGGGCAACCTAGCTAGCTACTACCACTTCAGCTCTCTTGGCCTCACTTTCTTTGTCTGTAAAATGGGGTTAGATGAATGATCTCTGAGGTCCCTTCCAGCTTGAAATCTAGGAGCCTTCAACCTTTCCAATCTTCAGGAGCCTGGATCATCCTCTACCTTTTCATCTTTAATCTTTCCTTTTCTAGGGACTCCTTAAGTGTTGCTTATGCTCCTGACCAGATCTCTTCAATCCTTTAAAAACTTTCACTTTACCCTTAATCTCTAGTCCTAGATTTTTCCTTCCTTTTGCAGCCAAACTTCTTCTTCTTCTTTTTTTTTTTGTGAGGCAATTGGGGTTAAGTGACTTGCCCAAGGTCA
>NW_020954645.1:485988-487005 GCF_900497805.2 Vombatus ursinus
TCCTGTTAGTAAGTGTCAAGTGTTTGGTCTGAGGCCGGATTTGAACTCAGGTCCTTCTGACTTCAGGGCCAGTGCTCTATCCACTGCGCCACCTAGCTGCCCCTATGCAGCCAAACTTCTAGAAAAAGTCATTTATACTTATTGCCTTCATGTCCTTTCCTTCTGTTCACCTTTTATATTATGGCTTCCAACTATACAGCCTGACCCCAAGGTTCCCAACTATTTCTTAACTGTTAATTCAATGACCTTTTCTTAGCCCTCTTTCCTAAGTTTCTCTAGGTAGTATGGGTATCATCTTCCAGTCACTTGGATTCTCAACCCAAGAGTCATCCTTGACTCTTACCTCTCCTTGACACCCTTTCTGCCTCCTCTCCACATAGCAAAATGGCAGCCAAGTCTTGTCTATTTGATTTTACCTTTACAACATTTCTGGCATTCATTCCCTACTCTCCAATCGTGGGAGTGCCACCCTAGTCTGGGCCTTTCAGTCTTCTTATTTGGACTATTTCGAGAGCCTCCTAATTGCACTCTCTCTTCCCTAATCCACCCTTCTTTCACTAGACTGGCAAAATAACTTCTGAAAAGTATGAACCTAACCATGTCATTGCTCTGCTGAAAGACCTTCAGCAGCTTCCTCTGGTCTCTAGGAGAAGAGACAAACTAGTGAGCCTGGTGTTAAAGGCCCTCCACAGCCTGCCTTCTCCACGGATCTCCCGGCACTCTCCTCCCTGTGCTCCAGGTTCCAGTCAAACTGGCCCACTAGCTTTTCCCTGAACTTGGCATCTAGCTCCTATCTTTGGAATGTGCTCCCTTTTCACCTCCACCCACCCCTGAGGATCCTTAACTTCCTTTAGGGCTTAATTCATGTGCCACCTTTTACCAGAAATCTTTGCTCATCTTTCTAGCATTAATGCAGCTCTCTCTGTCTCTGTCTTTGTCTCTCTCTCCTACCTCTCCTGTCTCTTTCTCTGACTCCATCTTTGTATCTCTTCCCTGCCCCCTCCTCTGTCTCTCTCT
>NW_020954645.1:487133-494377 GCF_900497805.2 Vombatus ursinus
CTCTATTTTCTCTCCCTTTCTCCTCTCCTCTCTTCTCTCTCCATCTCTCTTCCTCCTCCTCTTCTCTTTCCTCTCTCTCATTCTCCTTCCCTCTCCCTCCTCCCCCCTCATCTCTACCTTCCTCTCTTATCTCTCATTTTCTCTCTCCTCTTTCCTCTCCCCCATTTCTTTCTCCCCTCTCCCCTCCTCCCTGTGTATGTCTCTGTGTCTCTGTGTCTTTCTCTCTCTCTCATTGCCTTCTTTGTGTATATATTGTACCTTTGCATAGCAGTGCCTAGTTCAGCATCCTGCATTTTTTCTTCTTCTCCTCCAGACCTGTGTGTAAGAAGTACCAGATAAATGTTGAAATGAATTGAATCACACACATAGCAGAAGCAGGATCCCTAACCAAATTCTCAGACTCCAAGTACAGTGCTCTTTCTGTTATCACGCTGCCCTTCCAATAGGTGGACTAGGAAGACAGAAGGAATTAACAGAGACTTGGTAGGGTATAGAGGGCTGTAAGGTAAGCAGACAGAGAGAAAGAGTAATATGGAGATTCATATTGCTGAAAGAGGAGGAAGTCTGGATGGAGAGAGAGACATGTAGAAAGAGACAGGAATGATCCTTTCTAATTCAGAGTTGATGGCCAGGCAGTGGTGGTGGATCTGGGTTTAGGGCAAGGCTGAGAGGTGGGGGGAGGGGATAGAGGGCACGGAGGAGAGGGAGACCAGGGCTGCACAGGTAGCTACTTCTCCCCTCTACCCATCGGAAGCAGCCCAGGTTCACTCTTCCTGGTGCTGTGAGAGGAGGTAGAGGAGGGAAGGGTAGGGCTGGGTCCTTTTTGCCTGGAGTGTGGGCATGGGGCCAGACAGCTCTTTAATGGATTATTTCCTACACGTAACTACTTGGCTCTTGGATGGGCACCCTAATCACTCTCCCTACTGAAATCAGAGCCAGTAGGGTAGAAAGGGGATGACCTAGGAGGGGAGGAACACTACTCTGGCAACCCTTTGCCTGAGGGGGAGACTCAGCCCCTACCCTCTTGGTATAGTAGAAAGAATGATGGATCTGGAGTCAGGAGACCTGGGTTTAAATCTAATGCTTCCACTTATATCCTGTATGACCTTAGGTGAATCCCTTCTTCTCTCTGGGCCTCAGTTTTCTGACGTGTAAACTGAGGGGCTGGATGAGATAATCTCTAAGATCCCTTCCAACTGTAAATCTATGCTCCTGGGATCCCTCAGGGCCCTTCCCAACAAGTTTATATGCTGTTTCTCCCATGTGACTTCTCTCTCCTTTCCACCCTCACAGTGGTTCCCCAAAATTCCAGTTGGTTTGATCTCATGGACTCAACTAAATTTGACAAACATTTATTAGGCCCCAACCAGGTGCAAAGAATTGGGTTAGGAACACAATGAAATACAATGAAAAATGACCCTGCCTGCTTTCCTGGGAGCTTATAGTCTAATGGAGAGGATGAACCATGTTCACAAACCACGTCCTCCTAAATAATAAGTCAGAGCATGTGTAAGGACGTTGGAGGACAAACCAAGAGTCTTGAGAGATTGAGAATGGAGGGATCGCTGCTAGATGGACTGACTCGGCAAGACAGTGTCTTAGAGGGAGTGGAACCTGGTCCAGGCCTTGAAAGAAGGCAGAAGTTTCAACAGATGGGGGTTGGGAGATGGGATGGAGGGGGAGAGGTCAGCATTCCCAACATGGTGGGCAATACCGAGAAACAGAAATAGGAGAAGATGGGATGAGCATGGCGGAAAGGAGTAAGTAGCCCTGTTCAGCTGGAATACAGAATGCTGAAGCGGAGCAGTGAGAGGTAAGTCTGAAACAGAAGCTTGGAGACAGATTATAGATGGAAGGGCAGAGAAAGGAAGGAGAGAGGAGGGAAGGGGAGAGAAGAGAAGGGAAGAGAAGGGGAGGCAAGGGAAAGGGAGAGTGAAAGGAAGGGAAGGGGAGGAAAGGAAAGGGAAGGAAAGGGAAGAGAAGGGGAGGGGAGGGAAGGAAAGGGAAGGGAAAGAATTAAGCATTTATGCAGCACTTACTATGTGCCAGGCACTGTGCTAAGCACTTCACAACTATTATCTCATTCACAATGACCCTGTGAGGTTGCTGCTATTATTACCCCGTTTTACAGTTAAGAAAATTGAGGCAAACAGAGTTACTTTCCCAGGAACACACATCTAGTAAATATCTGAGGCTGGATTAGAACTCAGGGCCAGAAGTAGACAATTTTTTGAGTTTTTGAGTGGACAAGTAACAAGATCAGTAGTGAAAGGGAGGATTATTCTCACTTCCCTCCCTCCCTGAACCTAATTCTTACCTAATTGACTTTGCTAACTTGGCTAACCACCCCACTTCTGACCCCATTCCTCCCCTGCATCCCTGCATATATACTGCATGTTCTCCCTCCTCATTTCTTAGTTCAAATACCACTTCCTTCAGGAAGCCTTCCCTGAGCATCCCAGCCCACAGTAACTTCTCCCTCCTCAGCTTTCCTATGGGATTTGCCTGTCTGATCCACAGTATGGCATTTGACCATACACTGCCATTGTGTTTCTGATCAGCCTTTCTTTGAATGTAAGCTTGTTGAGGGAAGAGACTTTTGTTTTTTGTCCTTGTATTCCTAGCACCTAGCATGTGCTTAGCACATAGTAGGCACTTACTCTGGTTGCTTGCTTGATTGAGAAGAGAAGAGAGGACAAGAACCCCACAGCAGAACAACTGTTTGTGGCCTGTGTGCAAATCATGACTTTGACAACCAAACTCCAACCTACCCAGGCCTACAGACCCAGAGTAGGCCCCGATGGAATGGAAAGGGGAGTGAAGTCCCAAGAACAAGGAACACGTGGGTTTCCTTCCCAGCTCAGACATTTACTAGCTGTATGAATCTGGCCAAACCATTTTCTGAACCTCAATTTCCTCCTCTGTAAAATGGAGATAATAATACTTGCATTACTTTCCCCACAGGGTATTATAAGGAATACTTGTGCAAACTGCGCTACATAAATATATAGAGTTAATATTTATGGTAGGTGCTCTGTAAATACTCTCTTAATGAGTTAATTAATGTGCCTGTAACTTGCCATGTGACCTTGGGCAAGTCACTTCCCTTTGTGGGTCTCAATGATCTCTTGTAAAATACTCTTGAATACTCTATAGTCCTGGGTCAGGTATGTTATGTGGTCTTTATCTCTGATGAGACAGTGTAGACCAGGGAAACACGAGCTAAACTGACCCAGGGGACTGAGACTTCAACCCTGCCCAGCCCTGACACACTGAATGACCTCAAGCAAATCAGTCATCGTCTCAGGGCCTCTATCCCCAGGGATAATCATACCTGTGCTTTGAGCTCTCCGGAGCCAGGGTAAAATATAGTCAGTGTTATTAATGACTGTTATTTTAGGGATGATAATATCTATAAAGGCATTTAAGATCCTTGGGAGGAAAGGGCTGAGGACAGGGCAAGAGGGAATGGGGTGTGAATGACTGCAGGAAGTATTTAGGCTAGGCTTGCAGAAGAATGTCTACAATATAAAGGGCAGGAAAAGAGAGAGAGAGAGAGAGGGAGGGAGGGAGAGAGAGAGAGAGAGAAAATTCCTGCTCAGGAGAGGCTATGGAATCTCCAGGGGAGATTTTTAGGGAACCCAGACTCCGGAAAGGCCACTGCTTCTATAAATGATCTATTGTATTATCCTAGGGTTTGCAGTCTCGTATATCTCCAAGAAGAGAAAAGAAGACTATTGTATCAAACTAAAAACCTCGTGAAGGCAGATGTTAGAGTGGTTTGTCATTTCCAGTTTGTATTACAGATGGGGGAACTGAGGCAGACAGGGATAAGTGACGAAGCTAGTGTCTGAGGTCAGATTTGAACTCAAGAAGATCAGTCTTCCTGGCTGTAGGTCAGGCACTCTATCCATTGAGCCACCTACCTGCCCTCAGAGCACATGCTAGGGGACCTGGATTCAAGTCCTGTCTGTCAATTACCACCTGTGTGACCTTGGGGAAGTCACTTCCAACCTGTAGCCTCGGCTTCCTCATCTATAAAATGAGGAGTTAGTCTAGATGCCACTGAAGGTCCTTTTCAGCACTAAATCTATGACCTCATGAGTTCTGTGGGTCAGTCCAGATACCGTGTATGTGTCTTTGTAGGTTCCATATATCCCTCTGTACCAGGTGTCTATTGAAAGCAGGGCAAAAGATTTGGGAGCCCAGGACATATAGAGCTGATTCCTGTTGTCATAGGCATGCCTCTGGCATGGGCCAAGTACACCAGCACATTCTACCAAGCTGCTGCGGCTCCCTGCTAACTTCTCCTGAGGGGAAGGAGAGGATCGATGCTAATGTATGACGCATACCTATGGATGGGAGTGCTGGTGATGGTGGTGGCAATGAGGGTCATGGTGTTGAGAATGATAGCAATGGTCAAAAGAACATACGATCTGGTCCGGGATAAACATCCCCTCCAACGCACTCAGGGTCTGTTTATAACGGTTTTGTGCTACAGCAGGCACGGATGCCTTGGGACATCAAGTATGTTACCTGTAGACTTCAGGTCTCCTAGGAGAGGCCAACCTGCTGACCTTGTAGCCACAATCCCCATTCCACCACCATTAGTGGTGCTCCTTTATCCAACACTACAGAAGTCCAGACTAAGGAACTGGGAGAGTATCACGGACCGTCTGGGCCCTAAGTTTCTTCAGACAATGGAAGAAATCCGATTCTGCAGATAGGACCATAAAACCCCAAATATGAGAACTGACCCTTTGGTCCTCAGAGGTCATCTAGTATTGCCTGCTCTGGATTTTAGTCCAAATGGCCAGAGATGGTCTATATAGTTCAGCCTCAATTCCCAAGGGGGAGACTTTTGTTATTATATACACCCTCTACTTGTGTGCTGTATCTCTTACACACACACACACACACACACACACACCCACTGACACTCCATTAGACCTTACAGCATTCCTAAGATGTTTTGTCATGGATTTCAAATGAGCTTGGATCCCTTTCTCTGACCTTGGATAAAGGGGGACATAAAGGCAGGGGAATAGACAAGATTATTGAGATCTGATGTTTGACCCATCCAAACAATGTTAAACTTCCATTTTCTCAAAGCCATATTATGAAACGAGAGATGGGGCAACTCCCTTCTCCTTCCCCATTTGGGAATTGGGTCTACTTCACTTTTATTCCTCAGAGTCCCAGATGGAGGCACTTGGCTTAAGCTTCCAATAAATGAATGGGCCTCAGTTTGTTGCATCTGGAGAATGGATCCAGGCTTAGTAATCGATCTTCAATGACCTGGCAGCTGGGAAGGCTGTGTATATGGAACTAGGGGTAGGAAGCACCCATCTGGTGCTCCTGCCACCTTTAGATGAAAGGGAAATGTCAGGTCTTATTATTACTGGCAGATAATACCACTTCTAGCCTACAGCACATGTGGTATTTACAAAGCCCTTTACAATGGTTAATTAGCTAATCCACTCAGCATCTTACTGGCCACCCACTGAGTCATCCAGAGGAGCCAGGAATGCCTGGCGCCCAGCCCCCTGATAGACCAGACCACTTTTCCTCCAGGGCTTGTATCTCGACCCATATTTCTTGCCAGTGAAGGCGTCTTCTGTCTCATAGCTCTGGTGTCTAGGTATACTTTCCCACTCCTACTTCTCCCAGATTTTTGCCTTCACTTTGCCCCCAGCAAGGTGATTGGGCAAAGACCCTACCAGGGTGCTAAATGGAGAGAAGGGAGGGAAGATGTCATGGGAAATTGGAGTATGGATGAAGGAGTCAAATCAAAGGTGAAATCAGGGTTGACAGCCCAGGGGAAATAGTCACAGGATGGTCAGAAAAGCCATATCTGGGAGCAAGGATACTAAATGGAGGTAGTGTGCTATAGTGGAACCAGCAGCGAGCTCCAAGTCAGGTGACTTGCATTTTATTCCTGATTCTGCCACATAGCAGCTATATAACCTTGGGCAGATCACTCCCCCTTAAATTTTCTCCTCTGTAAAATGAAGGGCTTAGATTTGATCTTGCTGCTCTGAAACCAATTGTCTCTATTTCTGTTAATGATAATTCTATGTAACATTTTATTGATTACAAAGCATCTCCCTCTCTACACCTATGTGAGGTGGACAGTAGCATCACCCTCCTAGGCTCATTACTTTAGTGTTATTTTTGACTCTTCCCTCTCCCCTGATTCCCCTCCCCCCAACCAATTAGGCAATCCTCTCCATTCCTATTCCCATTGCTACCAATAACCCCCCAGCACTTCCTGCCTGAATGATTACCATAGGCTCTTAACTGGACAGTCTGTCTTCAATCTATCTGTAATCAATCAATAAACATGTATTAAGAGTCTGCTATGTACAAGGTACTATGTGGGTGCCTGGGGTGCAATGGCAGAAATGAAACATTCCCTGCCCTTGAGGAGCGAAAGGGTGAAGGGCTCAGTGTCCTTACCCTTACAGAATGGGGGAACTTCAGTCTGGCATTCCCCTCAAGGTAGCCACCAGCTCCCTTACAGAGCACTCAGGCTCGTAGGACTTTTGAGACATAGAACACTTTTATTTAAACAGTAAAGGATGGGGAAATCTGAGCCAGTAGAATGATAAGGTACCCTAACTCCCTCACCCAACCCCTAGGGGCCTGTACTGTCCTTATGGATAAGCCCTCCTCCCCACCACCATGAGGTAGCTAGATGGCTCAATGGATAGATCGCTATACCTAGAGTCAGGTAGACTTGTGTTCCAATCTGACTTCAGATATTTACTAGGTGTGTGACCCTGGGCAAGTCACTTGACTTCTATTTGCCTCAGTTTCCTCAACTGTAAAGTGGAAATAATAATAGCACCTCTCACCCAGGATTGTTGTGAGGATCAAAGGAGATAATATTTGCAAAGCACATATTCCTGGCACACAGTAGACACTAAGTAAATGCTTGCTTCCTTCCCTCCCACTAAAGGGGAAGTATGCTATTATCCTCCATTTTGGATCTTTCCCAAGCATCCCTTTTTCAATGTTCACCTCTCTTCCTGATGATGATGCTAACTGGCTCCTTCCCATAGACCAGTTCTCTAGCATCTGGTTCATGGGGGGATTACTCTGGAGCCTCAGTGGACTGTATTGCAGCTCCTCCAGGTCTCCTAGGTTCAGAGGACTTACTCCTGTTCCTTAGCACCCAGGTCAGCTAGGTGGTGCAGTGGATAGAGTGCCAGGCCTGGAGTCAGGAAGACTCATCTTCCTGA